>NC_079501.1:97231707-97831707 GCF_030052815.1 Hevea brasiliensis
GTAAGAATAACGGAATAAAAATATTCTTATAAATATTAATAATATGTTTTTTTTTATGAATTATCGCAAGGAATTTTGCGGTCGCTGAGCAGACCCTCACGAAGTGGGAAAGAGTGAGAGTCGCCACCTTAGTTTTGAGGAAACTAAAGAAAACCATTTGTGAAGATAAATTGAAATATGAAACCACTTCAAGGCAGAGATTCTAGGTTAGGAATTAAAGTGGCGGGTGGGGAAGGTGTTAGGCACCCCACCTCGTCCCTTAATAAGGGTAAGTAGATTTAATTTTGTATTAGTTAGGAGGCTTAAATGGACATGTTAATCCTTTTGTCAAAAGGAACATTTGATTTTCACTAAATTCGGATCACCCGGATACATAAGTAAATGAGACAACCTTAGTGAATTGGCGTCGCGAATCATTTTTATTTGGGATTATTTTGCGTCAAAGTTAAGATTAGGTGTGAGAATCGGATAAGAACTCTCCTCAGATCTCTCTTAAATTAGAGAGGAGATCGGATAAGAATCCTCCTCAGGTCTCTTTTGGGGTATTTAAAATTTAGGATTGAGAATCGGATAAGAACTCTCCTCAGATCTCTTTTAAGTATTCATTAAAATTTTAGTTGAGGATCGGATAAGAATTTTCCTCCAATTTCTATTTAATGTTTATTAAAATTTTGAGTTGAGGCCAGGATAAGAACTCTCCTCAGATCTCTATTTAATATTTATTAAAATTTTGAGTTGAGGCAGGATAAGAACTCTCTTAGATCTCTATTAAGTATTTATTTAAATTTTGATTTGAGGCCGGATAAGAACTCTCCTCAGATCTCTATTTAATTAAAGTTTTGAGTTGAGAATCGGATAAGAACCCTCTTAGATCTCTTTTTAAATTATGAGGAACCTTAATGGGATTTTCGATCTCCCAAATTTAATTTCAGCTACATGTCATAAGGTCCTAAAGCTAAGGATTACGGCGTTCTAAGGTGTTGGGGGTAAGGCTTCTAATTGATAATTTGTGACTAAATAAGAGAAAATTGGACTGAATTTTCTTGACTTCCCTAAGGTCACTTTACGGTACCTATTAATGTCAGATCTATTCTGTTTCGTTTACTTTGGTTTTATTCCACTTTATGGCATCTTCGGATTGCGTTCGTCGGCCTAATAGTTTGGCTATTTTTACGGCGTGTTATTCGGGCTCTCTCTCTTAAAGAGACCCTTAAGTTGTAGTTACCTCGTTTACCCAAACCACTTACCGCTACTAGGAGATAGAAAACTTGCATTGAAATAGCGAAGATTAATAAAATGATGGGTGATCACTAAAGAAATAAACTCGAGAGTAACATTCTTTAAGGTTCTTTGGCACTAAATAAACTTGGAGAAAATCACATACATAAAAGAACAAAGAAAATCACGGAAAGTAGCGTAAACACTTAATAAAGCGGCGATATGAGCTCTTACATGAGAGCCAAATCTATTGAAATAACTATGGGGTGACAAATAGTAATAAGGCGTGATTGATTAGCTTGAGGGTGATGTTCGTTGTGAAATGAAGGGTGCTTAGCTAAAATGCAATCAGATTAAGATAAAAGCAAGTGAAATGAAGTTGAGCTTGGATAATGGGAATGAAACGAGAGATGATAAAGAGTGAAAGTGAGAGTGTGACGGATAATGAACAAGCTGAAAATGTAGAGTTCGATTGAGAATCCTTTTCAGAAAACACTTGAGAAAACTAGTTTCAAAAGTCTTTCTAATCAAAACTTCAAAGTAGCGAGTAACAAATGAATCAAGTTTGAGTTCTTCGCTATAATAACTACCTCTCTTTTTTCCGTCCTTGAGCAGTTTTCATGCGGTATTTATAGGAATGGTGCTCCCCATGAAAGTCGGGATTTATTTTGAGGAGATGGAGGTCAAGATTTGAAGGACATGATCGGATGTTGAGAATTAAAGAGAATCAAAATGAATGGTGAGATCACTCTTGAGAATATTTGTCCTTTTCTTCTTTCAATCAGCGGTCCCAAATCTTCTTGTCGGAACGTCCCGAGGGCTAAGAGCGAAAAGCCTTGGTATTGTCGTCTTCTCTCTTGATCCAAGGGTTCGGGTTTGTCCTTACAGTGAGATCAACGGTGGGGATTGGGATGTCTGAATTTGTCATGACATACCACGGCACTGTCGGCGTGCGGGCGATTCTTAGGCGTGCGGTGGAGATCTCGTGCATGCGCTTTAACTACCTCGGCCACGATTCGGCGGCGGTTATTTGGGATTTGTCTTATTCTCTTTGTCTTGATCCCTCCCCTTCTCGATCTTCTTGACACGCTCCTATTAGATCTCTCATGTTGATCTCCCATCCTCAGATCTCTATTATTCCGATCCCTTAATCGGCCTTGTGCGGTCAAAGCATTAATTTCCCTCGATTCGGCGTCGCCGTTTTACCTTCGATAATAAATGCGTTTTCCCCTATATATACCCTAGGCGAAAGAGACTTCCCTTCATCCCATTTCCTCTCTTCCTTCTTACTTGATTCTATTTGCTCGTGAAGTTAATTACAGCGTGGCTTTGATCCTTTGCGATGGACTTCCTTACTCCTCATTGAAAATTTACTACCACGGTGATCGCATAACCTTGCGATGATGGTGAGGCTGGATCAATTGGCCGATCTGGATTGCGGACCTCGACTCTGCCGATCTCGAGTCGCTCAAGCGAGTTTATTCGGCTTCTCATCACATTGGGTGTTAAATGAGTTAAGCTCGATCGGCGACACCACGTGGATCGATCACAATGTTGGCTATTGACATAGGCTTCTTTAGATAGGATGTTCGTGATCTTTGAGAGTCGGCCTTTTGATGTAATCGGATGTAATCGATCTTGAGATCGCCCAAATGATGTAATCGATTTTTGGAAATGTACTCGATCTCTTGAGATCGCCCAAATGATGTAATCCGATCTTTTGGAAATAAAGATTTTATTTTGCCAATTATTATCTTATTAATTATTTTAGAGCTCTAATATGATTATCCGATCTGTAATTGAAACACTGGATCTACCGCTCTATAATTAAGATCTCTTTATGGAATCTTGGAAATATTTGTGAGGCGTGTCGAGCAATTTGTGAGTCCAGCTAATCTGTCGCACAGGAACCTCGTGAGCATTAAATGCTCGGGCAGTATAAATAGGGGTGAGGGTTAGCCATTTGCTCTGTATGTCATTTTCAATCTCTCGCTCGCAACCTCAAAGTTCTCGTTTACTCAAGTTCTTAGGCCGATCGGACTCGGTAAGGGCTTTGATCTTCTTTTTAGTTTAAGTTCTTTGTTTTCTTTGAAAATGGCGGTGCAGGGTCAAGAGCGGCGAGTCCTCCTTCCATTCGGTTCGTGGTGCGTCGGCGAAGAAGAGGTGGTCGGTACAAGCACGCAAAAAGAACCTCCTAGGGTCTCTGTTCCAGCTCGTGGGCTGATCGGACCATCAAGGCACGTACCTTCTTCAGGGAGGTAGAATCTCCCTATGGGCGAGTTGCCATCGATCTTGCAAGAGTCAATCTGCAATCGTTCGGCCGAGTACAATATTCGTCTGATTAAATGCGAACTTATCGGTGTCACGGCGATCAAGGCGATCACTTCTTTGAAGAGAATGACATGTTATGGTATACGAGGAGCAGTTAAAGGCGGTCTTGGTTCCCTCTGGATGACTTCTTCAAGGAGGTCCTAAAACTTCATAGAGTGTGCATTGCTCAAGTTCACCTAACTCGTGGCGGATCTTAGTAGCCTTAGAGGCCTATCTTGAGCTAAGGGAATCGGACCTACGGCTAAGGTGTTCGCGAACTGCAGGCTAACTTCGCGAAAGGATGGCGAGCCTTTGGTTCTTTCGGTGAAGCCTCATTGCGGGCTCTTCACGATCTGCCCTCCTCCCTTAAAAATTGGAAGAGCAGCTTCTTTATTACGAGGAGCAAAAATCGACTGCTTTGAGGACTTCCCTCGTATTGGTGGCACGAGGCCCTTGCTTAGCGCATTACCTAAACCGGGAGGAAAGCTTAATAGTGATGGATCGAAGAATCGGTGCCACTCAAAAGTATTCTGTTTAGATCACGGTGATTGTAGATTGCACCATTGGACCATACAGTGCTCACCGGCCAAGATCGCGAACTTAGCTCTCGACCTCGGCGCGGTATTTTCTACATCTCGGATCTCGGGACCTTAGCGATCTCATTGACCTCTTCTTTGTGCGGTATGGCGGGTGATGAGGGTTCTAGGAAGCGGAAGAAAGAAAGAGAGATCTCGGAAAGTAAAGGAGATGAAGCGTTCGGAAATGCTTGAACTCCGGCCATGAACGGGGAGGCGCAAGGAGGCGTCCGACCTTGGGCCGCCGATCACTGAAGGTATCCGATCTCCTCCTCAACGGAAGAAGCGGCTCCACCTCCTCCGATTGCTCCAAGCACGAAAGGGGTCCTTCTCAATCTTACGTGAGCCTCTTCTCGTGGTGCTCAAGCGTTGATCGAGTCCACGAAGAATAGCCGGATGTCGGGAGAACCGGTTTTGCCAAAGTCTTGGGGTCTTCCATGCGCCTTCGGGAGGATCGGGACAGGCTATCCCCGGATAGCCTTGACGACATCTTGACTCGATCCATGAGCCTGAACGTGGAGTGTCTGGTGACCAGACCATAGTTCGGGAAAAGGCTCATCGCCTGGGCAAGGAAGTCGAGAAGAAGAATCGAAATGACTTCCCTCGATCCCAACTCGCATCCGCTCGAGTTACATATCTCAAGTTGAGGCGGGCGAAGTTCTATGAAGGCAGTGGCGAGCAGAATCATGTTACGGTGAAAGGGATCGTGCTCTCGGGGAAGTCCAGCGCTCGGGCCAATGAAGCTTCTCGGTCGCTCAACTTATCGAGGAGCTTAAGGCGAAAGGCGAAGAAATGGTGGCGAGGATGGCTGGTGCCTATGTGAATGCTCACAAGGACCTCTTGGCCGAACTCGAGCGTTACCCGAAGAGGACTTCTCTTGGATGGCGGGCACGGCTCCGAGGCGAGGTGAGGATAGTGAAGAGGAAGGAGAGGATGGCGAAATGTAGATCAGTGAGGTGATCCCAGTGAATAACTTGTACAAATTTTGCAATGAAATGAAATAGAATGCCTTTTTGTTCGATGAATGGTTGTGATCGGAAAATTTCTAAACACTTGATTATGCAGTATATTGAAACAAGCTGAAAACTATTATTATCCTAAGTGTGAGAGATCGGAAAATACAACATGCATGAGATTGCTAAGCGGAACTTAATTGAAAATTTTGGCTTGAACATCTAAGATCGGGATCTTCATTAAGCGGATTAGAACCTTAGCTTGATTATTCTAAACTTTTAAAAGAGAGTCGATCATAAATATTGGCGAAGGTTCTAGTGTTAGTTCAATTTAATCGACAAGAGAGATCGGGAATATAGTTAAGTCGAGGATATTTGACAATTGGCTTGAGAGATCGGTGAATGATTTGAGAGGCCGGTAAGGCTTTAGGATATGAGAGCTTAGCATTGACTCAACTTTACGTGAAGAGAGATCGGGCAGTGGTTAGATGGCAAGGAGAGACTTAGTGCTAGGGATCGGTTTGAAGTTTATTGATTACGGGGATCGGCCAAAATATGGTGTCGGCAATTTGCCCCTCTTTACATAATTTCTATCAAAGGGAAAAGAATTTCTGTGTAGGAATTATGTAAAGATTGAACCATATTTTGGGCGATTAAGTGCTCGAAGTTAGGGAACTAAAGCATACCTAAATCGGTGACCTAGAGGCGAACAGCGAAGTTAAAGACTAGAAAATTAAAATCAACTTGGATCAAGGAACAGAGGTTGATAACGGGAAATGTAAATTGCTAGAAATTAAAATCGACTTAGATCAAGGAACGAGGTTGACAACAAGAAATTTAAATGCGGGAAATTAAAATCAACTTAGATCAAGGAACGAGGTTGATAGCGGAAATTTAAATGCGGAAATTAAAATCAACTTAGATCAAGGAACGGAGGTTGATAACGGGAAATTTAAATGCGGAAATTAAAATCAGGAAATTTAAATGCGGGAAATTAAAATCAACTTAGATCAAGGAACGGAGGTTGATAACGGAAATTTAAATGCGGAAAATTAAAATCAACTTAGATCAAGGAACGAGGTTGATAACGGGAAATTTAAATGCGGAAATTAAAATCAACTTAGATCAAGGAACGAGAGGTTGATAACGGGAAATTTAAATGCGGAAATTAAAATCAACTTAGATCAAGGAACCGGAGGTTGATAACGAAATTTAAATTGCGGAAATTAAAATCAACTTAGATCAAGGAACGAGGTTGATAACGAAATTTAAATTGCAAGAAATTAAAATCAACTTAGATCAAGGAACGAGAGGTTGATAACGGAAATTTAAATTGCGGAAATTAAAATCAACTTAGATCAAGGAACGAGAGGTTGATAACGGAAATTTAAATTGCAAGAAATTAAAATCAACTTAGATCAAGGAACGAGAGGTTGATAACGGGGAAATTTAAATGCGGGAAATTAAAATCAACTTAGATCAAGGAACGAGAGGTTGATAGCGGAAATTTAAATTGCAAGAAATTAAAATCAACTTAGATCGAGGAACGGAGGTTGATAACAGGAAATGTAAATTGTAGGAAATTAAAATCAACTTAGATTAAGGAACGAGAGGTTGATAACGGAAATTTAAATGCGGAAATTAAAATCAACTTAGATCAAGGAACGAGGTTGATAACGAAATTTAAATGCGGAAATTAAAATCAACTTAGATCAAGGAACGAGAGGTTGATAACGGGAAATTTAAATTGCGGGAAATTAAAATCAGCGGAAATTTAAATTGCACTCACAAAGCAAGTCTGATCCGGACACAAGAAGTTCTTCCCCGATGAAGTGTACTTAACAAAATCCCGAAGACCAATGACGAATGGAGGACGAGTTGCAAAACTTGACCTATGGCCTTGTTTCTTCAAATGCCCCATTTTTTTTTTTCAGATTTTCTCCCGAAAAGCACTCTCGCGGGTTTTTAATTCCCCTTCGTCTATATGACCAGAAGCGCCTTTCCAGGTTTTCACCTCTTTCTTTTTTTTTTTTTTTTTTTTACATTCCTGCAAATCTCATAGTAAAGTCGTGAGGTTATCAATTGTCAAATCTTAATCTTATGGCAAAAATTTTAAGCTGATTTAAATAGCGCATTAAATAACGAGATTGCGAAAGATAAATATAAGGGAAAGATAGAAACATGGGAATGAAGTGTGATTTTATTATGGTTTAATATAAACAAGAAGAAGTTTCAAAGAAGAAGGGTACAAGGATAGATCTCACATATTCCTGTGGTGATTTTGAAATCCCTTAACTGCCATTATTTCAAGTTCTCTGAATCCTCATGCATGTGATTTCCTCTTCATCTGGTTTTATGCCCCCATTCCTCGTTTCTCCCTTTTGGTTCTTGGGATGCCCTTTGAGTTTTCACCTAGATTTTTTTTTTTTTATTTTTTTTTTTGCTTACTTACTTTTCTAAGGTGCCATTTCGGGTTTTCATCCTTCACTCGTTTTACAGAAAGCGCCTCTTCGGGTTTGCGCCTTCTTTCACACATTTTGCTAGGAGCGCCCTTTCGGGTTTTTACTCCTACCCCTTTTTCTTTTTTTTTTTTTTTTTAGGCATAATATTTTACGCGGTGTCGGCATTCACAGTCTCGAAACTCTTCACCGTCCATGTGGGTCAAGATCAAGGCTCCTCCGAAAATGCCTTTTAACCACATAGGGTCCCTCGTAGGTTGGTGACCATTTGCCCGGGGATCATTTTGATTCGGACACTTTCTTGAGAACTAGGTCCCGGTTTGGAATTTGCGTGGCGAACATTTACATCAAATGCTCTAGCCATTCTCATGCAGTATAGCGCCCATGACATCTGCTGCTAACCTTTTCTCATCAAGCAAGTTTAAGCGATCCAACCTTGGTGGATCCATTCGACTCATCAATTCGACTCCTTGAATCCTTAGGAAGGAATTTCAACTTCAATAAACATCTGCTTCCATGCAGTAAACGGTGAGTATGGAGTTGCCGGTTGAGGTTCTCACGGAAGTTCGGTATGCGTGGAGGCGTAAGGAAGCATATCATGCCAATCCTATCGTGGCCGTCATTTTCGGATTATCCTCTTGAGGTTTTGTTTGCGGCTTCCAGCTCCATTCATGCAGGGGCGGTATGGGGAGAATTGAGGTGTCGGATTTTATATTGATCACACAATTTACGAATCCTCGGACCATTGATTCTTAGCGTTATCGGTGGCGATTTCATTAGGGAGGCCATGCCGTGGATAATATTATACGAGAAATCTGAGAAACGTATTCTGTGTGATGTGCGCGTAGGATGTCGCCTCGACCCACTTGGAGAAATAGTCGATGGCCACAAGGATGAATCTGTGCCCATTGGATGCCTTGGGATTTACGGGACCAATCACATCGATGCCCCACATTGCGAAGGCCATGGTGAGACGAGGTTGAACAACTTGTGAGGTGGCACAGTGATTGGATCGGCATAGATTTGACACTTATGGCATTTTGAAATCTCGGCGCAATCCTTTTCATTGTGGTCCAAAAATACCCACGTCGCATGATTTGCTTAGCCATCATGTGCCCATTGGCATGGGTTGCACAATTTCCCTCATGAGTCTCAAAAAGGATTTTCTTCGCCTCCTTTGCATCCACACATCTCAATAATTCACCGTTGGAGCTCCTCTTGTATAGGGTTTCTCCACTGGGGAAGTATCCCAATGCTAATCTTCGAATCATCTTCTTTTCATTCTTGCTTGCCCCCAAAGGGAATTCTGCAGTTCTCTGATGAGCCAGGATGTCATGATACCAAGGCTTTCTATCGGGCTCTTCTTCAATCATGAAGCAATATCTTGGCTCACTTCTTGCTTTAATCTTCAATGCGAATCATCGACCCTCTTGATTTGAGCCATAGCACTAGAGTAGCTAAGGCATCGACAAATTGATTCTTGTCCCTACTAAGGTGAGTGAAAGAGATTTCTTGAATTTCTTGATCGGCTCAATAGGTATACGATGCGGGATTAGCTTGGGATCCTTGGTTTGCCATTCTCCCTTGACTTGATAAATAATCGGTGAGTCTCGTATACCTCCGACTTCACGATTTTCATTTCGATGGCGGCTGTAGACCCATCACACAAGCCGTATTCGCGGCGTTGTTGGTGCGGTCAAATCTCAACTTAACGGCTATCGGGAAGTGCTTTCCATCAGGGATATCAATACGGCTCAATTCCATTCCGGACAAATTGTGACTCTGTCGAAATACATTTCCCATACATCGGTGGCCCCTCTTCTTGTGATCCACTTCATTAATATGCTCATCGGGAACTCAAAATCCAAAGCTTCATAATCACGGATAGGATTTTTACGCTAGGAAGGTCGGCAATCACGCTACCTTTCACTGCTTTCAGGTCATATAGACTATGTCATATTGGGAGAGTATAACTTGCCATTTGGCTATCCTTCACAGCACGAATAGACTTTTGAATACATATTTGATAGGATCCATCACGGAGATGAGCCATGTCTTGTGATTCAACATGTAGTGCTTGAGGCGATTTCTTTGTCGAGCTACTTGCAGCAAGTCTTTTCTAAGAAAAGTACCTTGACTCACAATCATTGAACTTCTTACTTAGGTAATAAATAGCCCTCTCCTTTCGCCCGGTATCATCATGTTGTCCCAAAACACATCCCATCGAGTTCTGCTGGACTGCCATATACAAGATAAGAGGCCTCCCTGCCACGGGTGGGACCAATGCTTGAGTGGTCTTGACAAGTATTGCTTGATCTTCTCAAAGCCTCTTGGCAAACTGAATCCCATTGGGTGGAGTTGTTCTTCCGGAGTAGCCTGAAAATTGGCTCAGCTTTGGCAATGAGATTAGAAATAAATCTCGAAATGTAGTTCAACTTTCCCAGATAATTGCGCACCTCCCTTTCTGTTCTTGTGGATGGCATCTCTTGAATAGCTCGAACCTTGTCTGGATCAACCTCTATTCCCCTCTAAACACTATGAATCCCAACAACTTTCCGATCTAGCTCGAATATGCATTTGGCGGGGTTGATTTCAAGCGGTATTTCTGAGTCTCTCGAATACTTTCCTCAGTACCTGCACATGACTTTCTTCTCCCCGGGATTTAATGATCATATCATCCACATACACTTCCACCTCTTTATGCATCATATCATGGAATAATGTGACCATTGCGCTGGTAGGTAGCACGGACGTTCTTCAACCCAAAAGGCATGACGATAGCAAAATACTCCCCATTGAGTGATGAAAGCGGTTTATCCTTGTCTTCCTCGTCCATCGGGATCTGATTGTACCACGATGCCCCATCAATACACGAACACTGCCCAATCCTGCGGCATTGTCAACTAACACATCAATGTGAGGGAGAGGAAATCGTCTTTCAAGCTCGCTTTATTGAGATCCACATGTCGCGCATACAGAACTCTCCGTCCTTCTTCATTCTGAGACCACATTAGCTATCCTTTGGGGATATTTGACCACTTCAGGAACCAGTCATCTTGTTTCTTGACTTCATCCGAACTTTGAAGCGGTGTGTGGGATTCATTCTTCTTAACCACGCTTTGCAGGGATTGTCCACGGAATTAGAGGAATTTTGTGCGTCACTATCGGGGTCGGACCCACCATATCATCATAGCTCGGAAAATCGTTGAGGAATTCTTTAGCGGTGATCATATCTCCCAATTCTTCACTCTCCACTACCTTGAGTTCCCTTTTTACTTCTTACGTGCCTAAATTTATGGTGCGCGTTTCGTCTCCACAAGGCACGAGGAGGGCTCATCCTTTTCTTTGTCTTCTTGTGTAGGGTCTTCCTCGAATTATTTGAAGTAATGGCGGTTATGGGGATTTCAAAATTAACGGAGGAATCTCGAATCTATTGGATTATTAGGTGTTAATTGATGAATAGTCTGAATGAATAAAAAATGTATTATAAGGATGGAATTCAAAAGAAAGAGAGAATTGGATTTAAAATGCGCTATTAATTCATTAACGTTTGTGCCATAAGAAAAGGTCCATTCTTGTATTACACTTGTCACCATGGACAAAATGATCAAGTGTAGATAACCAAAGGTACTTTACTCGAAATTGAGTGCGAGGATGTCCTCGGTTGTCGGTTGTTCGACTCTTGCCCCTCGGTCATTGGCGAGACTAGGGCCTCATACAAGGAATCGGTTGGATGACATCTATGGATGGATCATCGGGTGATTCTTACGTATTTGCGGATGTTGAATGGCCAGGTTTAGTGAAGATCTCAGTAATTCTCGGGACTACTTTCATCTTTCCCATTTTCCGTCGAACCTTTGATCCGGAGCATTTTCCTCATCGAGAAATGCCCATCCATAAGGGCATCTTCCTCATAACCCAAACGCGGCCTACCTTACGGATAGTGGTATGGGTTCAACGATTCCCTGTAATGTGGCGCCTAGGCCTTTGCCTTCTTCGTACCCACTCCTTGTCATTATTTTGGCTACCATAGCCATAGCCCCTCCATTTCCTGAGATGGTTTCTTATAACTCGAGGGCTTGAAAGGAGCTTTCTAATGACTCCTCAGCTGCCTCCACATAGGGAAGTGATTGCGGTTTGGTGACTAGCAAGGCCTCCTCTCCTTTCTTTGTGTGATTTCTTTGTCCATGATGTATTTTATTTTTAGTGCGAGTTGAGGCAGCGTTCGCGAGAATGGATCAAGGCCTCCCAGACGGCATAGTATGGCGGGCTCAATGTTCATCACTGGAATGTGGCGTTGAAAGTGCATGCGCCAATCTGAGCGGCAAGTCAATATCTCCCAACACTTCTCTTACAGTGCCGTCAAAGGCTCTTACCACCATAGCACTTTGGCGTATGCGATTAGTCAGCGGCAACTTAGCTAAGGTAGCGCTAGGGAGTACATTGAGGTGACCGTTATCAATAAGTACCTTGGCTACTATACAACCCTTACACTTCTTTGTTACATGTAGGGCCTTAGTGTGCCTTAAACCCACGAGGTCTATCTCGTCCTCAGAAAGTAACAAAGTGGATGCTGGATTTGTCCACTATCTTCTCAAAGCGCCAGAAGTAATGTCGGGGTTTACAAAGGCTGATCGAGATTCTCTGCAAGGTTTGTCGGTGCACTTCGAACTCAAGATCGTGATAACTTGAAATTCGGGCGGAGTTTTCCTCAAGCTTCACCACATCATACTCGCTCTGTTTCATTATTTGGAGCAGCAGTTCCTCCTCTTCTTTATGCTCAGCAGGCTCTGCTTCCTCTGTCTTCTCAACCTCCTCTTCAGTGTTCTTCAATGACTCTCCCATTATTACTTTCCCTTTTCTCTTTTCTTTTTCTTCGTTACAGTAACACCTCCCACTTCGAGTTATGAACTCGACCTCTTGCTCAAGGGAGGAGGGCTTTGTGGTCGTGCAGGGTTGGGGATCGCTCTGGGGAGTAGCACTGGTGGTAGGTCCAGCATAAGTCATCTGAAAGTGTGCATGGGGAGTGACACATGGCTTAGGAGGTGCCGGCGGTGAAGTAAGGCTAGGAGCCGGTGTCTTTGTAGCGCTCCTTGAGTGAAGACTTGGAAATTGTAGTTCCAAGGTATGGCGTGGGTGTTAGTAACGAGGAGGCGAGATGGGGCTCGGATAGCAGATTCTTGGTGGTGAGGCTCAGGGGTGAGAAAGTGATTCTGGGTTTAAGGATGGGATCATTTTGTCTATCTTTAGTGGTATTCACTACCTCTTCAATCTTATAAATCGTCTGGCTTCTGAGATCCTTGAGATAAAATAAGTTCCGTACCTCTTGCTTGAATCCCTCACAGCCCTGCAGCTCGTGATCAGCTACCCCTCCATGATAAGGACACCCCGTACTCTCTTCCAATCCCGCTACCTGAGGGCAAAGGTAGCCTTCCCTCATTGCCACAGCAAAAATTTCGTTGAAGTAAGGAGCCAGTTTGTCTACTTCCAGCGTTGATCCTTCTTCATCAGGCTCTATCATATTTACACCACTGCCTGCATTATGGTTAGGCAGTGGGTTTGAGCTAACATTGGGGAGGAACCATTTCCCTCAATCTTCAACCACCGTTCCGATTAAGCGTGCACTCTCCCCAGAGTGCCCATGATTATCGGTTGAGTGCCCTTGTGCCCCTCCATGATACTCACAGCAGGCGGTGGTATCATACCACAGGGTATGGAGGCTGAATTGGATCTAGGGAGGCTGAGTGCGATTTGGTTTATCTGACAAGGTATCGGTATATTTCTTGAGTGGGAGGAAGAGGTGGATCGGGGGTTTCTTGGGGTCTTAGGTTGTTTTGTGGTGGTCTTGGTTGAGTAGGAGGAGGAGGCGGTCTTGGTTGGTAATTTGTAGGTGGGGGATATTGTGGGCACGGGTGTGGATAATTTGGGAAAGGAGGTGGGATGTTGGTGACTGTTTGGCCATGAGGGGGAGGATATGGCGATAATTGTTTTGAGGAATGGGAGTAATTATTCTTAGGGTGGTGAATGGACATCACCCTCCTTTTTCTTGCCAAAATTGGCAGTTTTCTTTGCAGGGTTCTCAGCCAACTCCTGCAATCGTCCCATTCTTAGGTTGGCCTCTATCCTTTCGCCAGCCTGTATGATGTCAGAGAAGCTGTTGGAAGTGTTCCCAATCATCAAGTTGAAGTAGGGAGCCTTCAAAGTTTCGATAAACAGAGAGCATAGCTCATTGTCGGTCACCGGGAGATGCACTTCTGCCGCCTTTTCTCTCCATCTCTGGGCATATTCCTTGAAGCTTTCTCTTTCTTTCTGTACTAGGTTCTAGAGGTCCCTTCTTGTGGGGGCCACATCGCAGTTAAATTTGTACTGCTTTAAGAAGGCATCAGCTAAATCCTTCCAGGAGCGCAGTTTGCTCCTGTCCAACTGAATACACCACCTCAAAGCTGCCCCTGAGAGGCTCTCATGAAAGAAGTGGACCAGCAGTCTATCGTCCTCTATCAGAGCAGACATCTTGGCGATATAGGTGGCCAAGTGAATGCGAGGATCTGAATTCCCTGTGTACTTGTCAAAATCAGGGACCTTGAACTTGGGAGGCACCACCACATCGGGAACCAATCTAAGCGATGCCACGTCGACTGAACCATACATATTCAGGCCCTCTATAGCTCTCAATCTCTCTTCCAGAGCGGACAGCTTCTCATTTTCTCTCATCTTACTTTCCCCTCCTATTGTGTGAGGTACTCCCCCGACTGGGAAATGAGGGGCAGAATGAATTGGAGGGTTCGGGACAGAAAGGGATGGTTCGGCATTTGGGATGGTTGGGTAATAAGAGAAAGGAGGTTCATTATTTAGTGGAATCGGATTGACAGTGACCGTTGGATCTGGATTGGTGGTGGAAAGTGAAAGAGGTTGAGCGTAGTGAGAATCAACCGTTGTAGGAGGTGGGGAGGTAATGGTAGGTTAAGATGCAGTGGCTTATTTTGGGACATCTCCTCATTAGTTTCATAAGTTACGAAACACGGTCTTTTAGTTCGGACACTTGCCCTGTAGGTTACGTACTTGTTCTGGTCTTCCATTAGTTTTCTTGTTCGAGATCTTGTTAAGTACACTCGCTGGGGTTGAATCGCGTGCTTGGTCATACTTGCCTTGTTTGAAGCAATATTGATTTCCTGTAAGGAGTAAAAAAGAAAATTTTAGATGAACTTTGAATTTTGCAAAGAAACTAAAAGTCTGAGTGCGGGCGAAGGATCTGATGGCATTTGAAAGCCAGGTTGAAATCTGTAAAAGGATAATCGCATCAATTTTATCATGGCCTCGGTCGATAGTCTGACTGTGAATGACTGGATTGAATGCGTATTTATGATACCTGTCCATATAGCACATTCAATTTTTCACATAACCCTAGCGAGGGAGTTCCTACGGGAGCCATATTATTCATTCACAAATTTACTAAACAATGGTCCAGAAATCCTTTCATTAACTGAATAATTTGTACATCGTATCCTCTACATTGGCCTAGGCTCTGGAAGGTTTTTTATAATAAGATGACATCTTCTGAGATACTCATATAACCTTTCTTCTTGCTTGGCAGGGTCGAATGCTTTGAGAGCATATTCGGATTCAGGTAATAGTTCTTGTTTTCCCTGTGCTATCGTTCTTTCGGTGGTCAACATTCTCTTTGATCCTTGATAGAGAAGCGACTTATTTTCTTTCTCTTTCCTTTCCTTAGCACACTCTTTCAAGATATCGTTGATGAGTAGTGCCTGGTCTTTTAATTCGAGCTTCTTCTTTTTGTTTTCCTGTTTATACTCTTCAATGAGCACCTCTTGATATTCCATCTTTTCCCGAAGCTTACTATTCTGCACTTTTACTTCTTTTACCTCAACTTGGAGAGAGTCTTTTTCCTTTTCCCACTGTTCCTCTTGCTATTCGAACCCCATCCTGACGGCCCTTGCCTCTTCCTTGAGCCTTCTCACTTTTCTTTTAAGTTTGCTGTTGGTCCTCCAAGCTGTTTTATTTGTTCTTGCGATTGTGAGTTCTCGGTGTTTGCTTTTGTAGTGAGTCAAGCGAGCGATTATCGGCTTCTTCTAATAGGATGTTTTGGCGAGGTTCTTTGTCCTCAGTGCTGTAGTTGAGTGTTCTCGGTCCTGTCGACTCTCCATTCAAGATAATCGCGAGGCACTTGGGCCTTTAGGCGATCTCTCCATCGAGTAATGTGTTCCCAAGACTTGCGAGCGAGTTTAAATCCTTCCTCTTCCTTGTGCTCATGGTAGAAGTGACCTTGGTGGTGTTCTTCAATGTTGATCATGGACTGCGTTGAGCCAAATTGCCTCATTACCAATGCGGAGTGTAACTTGTATATCAGGTTACTCAGATTAGGGATACCGTGATTACCTCCGTCTGGATCAAAATGGGTTGGCTTTGGCATCCTGACTTCCTCCAACGATAATCATGGCTATTGAAACTCAAAATCCGTTCCCACCACTGCTGTTCATTCTTGGATGATTACTAACGGGTCATCTTTTGATGGGAGGCTGGTCAAGGTACCAAGTTAATCCCTTTGTCTCCACAGGACACATGTGGTGATAATCCAGTATATGGCGAGAACAACACTTAATGGACCCTTTCCTGTTATGCGGTAGGTTAGGGTTAACAAGGTTTCGCAAGAATTGCCGTGTCGGATTGATCTCTGCCTTTCTACCATCGAATACTTCCACATGGCTGCAAATTCACGATTCCCAATGGTCAGGGAACAAAATCGGACCATAGATCCCCAAGCGAGTGCTCGAAGCTTGATTCCATTTTTCTCTTGGAAGTCTTGATCTAACCATACGGAGATATGTCCAATACCAACCATGTGTGTTTCCTTTGTGATTTCTTTTGACTTTGCCTCCTCAGAAGGATGCCCAACAAATGTGTTAATCGTTTCAGTGCGCCTATGCTCAAGGTGTAGGTAGATCAGGTCTGTGTTGAATAAGGGATCCCTAGTAATGCACGATATTCTTCCATAGTGGGAAGCGTATCAATATCATTGAAAGAGAATACCGTACTTAGGGTTCCAAAGCGACAACATGGCCTTTAATGCGGGATTTGGACCTTGACTCGCATTAAGGTTGCAATCCTCCCATACTTCTCTTCAAATCGTACCTTGACACGATCGGAAGCGACCTCCATCCATTAGACGGACCCTCGAAATTTGTTCATTACGACTTCAATTTTATTCAGATCTAATGAAGGTAGTAAGCTAGCATGTGCCTTGGAAACATCATTTTGCGAGAATACACGACTATGAGCGGACTTGGACCAAAGTTTAGCATTCCGAACCTCTTTTGCCGACTGACTCGAGGATGCCATGATAAAAATGATGCCTATCCTTTTCACAGACTCTTGGTTTAGTGATGCCTGCGGAAACACTCGTTAGCTAGACAAATTTGGGTAATTTTGAATTATCTTTGTTGGAGGTGACACATACACATTTATCAAAGTAGGAAAATGTGTAGGTGTTTGATAATTCAAGATTACCCTCACAAAAAATGAACAAAAGGAAATTAAAGCGAGCGGGGTAAGAGTAAGTATGCCTACTGTCCTATAATAGGAGACTCATGATACCGGATGAGTGCTACCTAATTGGATAGTTCTATCTTATAAGGTAGCTTACTACGGCTTTCAGCTATCGTGATAGTTTAGCTCAGGATCTAATTTTCTAAAAGCCACAGGTTCCCAAATTGCCCCTACTGTAACAGTAGAGCCCCGTTCTATAACCATGATGTTATCGGGAAAATTCCACGAGTATCACAGTGGATAGAACGAGTTTCAATTTGAGCAGAAGCCTTCACGGATACTAACGGGGTAGAACCCACAGTGCGCTACATGACTCCCTCCTACTTTCCTAGAAGGGTAAGAAAGCCCGGGTATAGGGCCAAAGTGTGTGAGGACATCGTGTGAGTGTTCAGTGTGTGAAGGGACACCTTTACCTCTTCCCAATTTAGGGGGATTTTATTTTTCCATTTTTCTTTTCTCTTTTTTTTTGTTTGAACGAAGAGCACTGTAAGGAGGATAAAATAAGCAAAACAAGAGGAACAGTTAGTAGGAATAAACAAAAATTAACATGTAAACTATCACCGGGTGAGCCCACCTAACTATAATTTGATTGGAAAATTAAATCTACTTTTGGACCACTAGACCGGGGTTAAGTCAGTCTCTTCGATCCCATGTAGTCGCCAGGTATCATGAGGATTTTGCGATCGCTGAGCGAACCCTCATCGAAGTGGGAAAGAGTAAAGTCGCCACCTTAGTTTTGAGGAAACTAAAGAAAACCATTTGGGAAGATAAATTAAATATGAAACCACTTCAAGACGGAGATTCTAGGTTGGTCAGTAGCGGGTGGGGAAGGTGTTAGGCGCCCCACCTCGTCCCTTAATAAGGGTAAGTAGATTTAATTTTGTATCAGTTAGGAGGGCTTAAATGGACATGTTAATCCTTTTGTCAAAAGGAATATTTGATCTTTCACTAAATTCGGATTACCCAGATACATAAGTAAATGAGACAACCTTAGTGAATTGGCGTCGCGAATCATTTTTAGTTTTGGGATTATCTTACGTACAGGTTAAGATTTTGGTGTGAGAATCGGATAAGAACTCTCCTCCGATCTCTCTTAAATTCTGAGAGGAGATCGGATAAGAATCCTCCTCCGGTCTCTTTTGGGGTATTTAAAATTTGGGATTGAGAATCGGATAAGAACTCTCCTCCGATCTCTTTGAAGTATTCATTAAAATTTTAGCTCAGGGATCGGTAAGAATTTTCCTCCAATTTCTATTTAATGTTTATTAAAATTTGGAGTTGAGACCGGATAAGAACTCTCCTCCGATCTCCATTTAATATTTATTAAAATTTTGAGTTGAGGCAGAATAAGAATTCTCTTAGATCTCTGTTAGGTATTTATTTAAATTTTGATTTGAGGCCAGGATAAGAACTCTCCTCAGATCTCTATTTAATTAAAGTTTTGAGTTGAGAATCGGATAAGAACCCTCTTAGATCTCTATTAGGTATTTATTTAAATTTTGATTTGAGGCCAGGATAAGAACTCTCCTCAGATCTCTATTTAATTAAAGTTTTGAGTTGAGAATCGGATAAGAACCCTCTTAGATCTCTTTTTAAATTATGAGGAACCTTAATGGGATTTTTAGATCTCCCAAATTTTAATTTCAGCTACATGTCATAAGGTCCTAAAACTAAGGATTACGTTCTAAGGTGTTAGGGGTAAGGCTTCTAAATGATAATTTGTGACTAAATAAGAGAAAATTGGGTGAATTTTCTTGACTTCCCTAAGGTCACTTTACGATTACCTATTAATGTCCGATCTATTACATTTACGTTTACTTTGGTTTTATTCCACTTTATGGCATCTTCTTTGGATTGCGTTTATGTCGACCTAATAGTTTGGCTATTTTTAGCGTGTTATTGAGCTCTCTCTTAAAAGAGGCTCTTTAGTTGTAGTTACCTCGTTTTACCCAAACCACTTACACGCTACTAGGAGATAGAAAACTTGCATTGAAATGGCGAAGATTAATAAAATGATGGGTGATCACTAAAGAAATAAACTCGAGAGTAACATTCTTTAAGGTTCTTTGGCACTAAATAAACTTGGAGAAAATCACATACATAAAAAGAACAAAGAAAATCGAAAAGTAGCGTAAACACTTAATAAAATGGCTATATGAGCTCTTACCTTAAGGAGCCTAATCTATTGAAATAACTATGGGGTGACAAATAGTAATAAGGCAATGGTGATTAGCTTGAGGGTGATGTTAGTTGTGAAATGAAGGGTGCTTAGCTAAAATGCAATCAGATTAAGATGAAAAGAGTAAAATGAAGTTGAGCTTGGATAATGGGAATGAAAGCAGAGATGATAAAGGTGAAAGTGAGAGTTATGACGGATAATGAACAAGCTGAAAATGTAGAGTTCGGTATTGAGAATCCTTTTCAAGAAAACACTTGAAAACTAGTTTCAAAAGTCTTTCTAATCAAAACTTCCACGTAGCGAGTAACAAATGAATCAAGTTTGAGTTCTTAGCTATAATAACTACCTCTCTTTTTTTGCGTCCCTTGAGCAGTTTTCATGCGGTATTTATAGGAATCGGGTGCTCCCCATGAAGGGTCAGGATTTATTTTGAGGGAGATGGAGGGTCAAGATTTCGAAGGACATGATCGGATGTTCGGGAATTAAAGAGAATCAAAATGAACGGCTGAGATCACTCTTTAGAATATTTGTCCTTTTCTTCTTTCAATCAGCGGTCCCAAATCTTCTTGTCGAACGTCGAGGGCTAAGAGCGAAAAGCATTTGGTATTGTCGTCTTCTCTCTTGATCCAAGGGTTAGAGTTTGTCCTTACGGTGAGATCAGCGGTGGGGATTGGGATGTCTGGGTTTGTCATGACATACCACGGCACTGTCGACGTGCGGCGATTCTTAGGCGTGCGGTGGAGATCTAAATGCATGCGCTTTAACTACCTCGGCCACGATTACGGCGGCGGTTATTTGGGATTTGTCTTATTCTCTTTGTCTTAGATCCCTCCCCTTCTCGATCTTCTTGACACGCTTCTATTCGATCTCTCATGTTGATCTCCCATCCTCAGATCTCTATTATTTGATCCCTTAATCGGCCTCGTGCGGTCAAAGCATTAATTTCCCCTCGATTCGGCGTCAGCCGTTTTACGCTTCGATAATAAATGCGTTTTCCCCTATATATACCCAGACGAAAGAGACTTCCCTTTATCCCATTTCCTCTCTTCCTTCTTACTTCGATTCATTGCTCGTGGAAGTTAGGCTACAGCGTGGCTTTGATCCTTTTAGATGGACTTCCTTACTCCTCGTGAAAATTCGACCACGGTGATCGCATAACCTTGTCGATGATGGTGAGGAAGCTGGATCAATTGACCGATCTGGATTGCGGACCTCGACTCTGCCGATCTCGAGTCGCTCAAGCGAGTTTATTCGGCTTCTCATCACATTGGGTGTTAAAGACGGTTTCCCTCCACATTGGGTGTTAAACGTGAGTTAAGCTCGATCGGCGACACCCTGTGGATCAGTCACAATGTTGGCTATTGACATAGGCTTCTTTAGATAGGATGTTCCGCTGATCTTTAGAGGTCGGCCTTTTGATGTAATCAGATGTAATCTAATCTTGAGATCGCCCAAATGATGTAATCTGATTTTTGAAAATGTACTCCGATCTCTTGAGATCGCCCAAATGATGTATGTCAGATCTTTTGGAAATAAAGATTTTATTTTGCCAATTATTATCTTATTAATTATTTTAGAGCTCTAATATGATTATCCGATCTGTAATTGAAACACACGGATCTACGCTCTATAATTAACCGATCTCTTTATGGAATCTTGGGAATATTCGTGAGGCGTGTCGAGCAGTGGCGAGTCCACTAACCGATGCCTTTGCACGGAACCTCGTGAGCATTAAATGCTCGGACAGTATAAATAGGGGTGAGGGTTAGCCATTTGCTCTGTATGTCATTTTCACTCTCTGCTCGCAACCTCAAAGTTCTCTCATTTACTTAAGTTCTTAGCGCCCGATCGGACTCGGTAAGGGCTTTGATCTTCTTTTAGTTTAAGTTCTTTGTTTTCTTTGAAAATGGCGGTCAGAGGTCAAGAGCGGCGAGTCCTCCTTCCATTCGGTTCGTGGTGCGTCGGCGAAGAAGAGGTGGTCGGGCCAAGCGCGCCGAGAACCTCCTAGGGTCTCGTTCGGCTCGGGGTGGATCGGACCATCAAGGCACGTACCTTCTTGAGGAGGAGAATCTCCCTATGGGCGAGCTGCCATCGATCTTGCAAGAGTCCGATCTGCAATCGTCGTTCGGCCGAGTACAATATTCGTCTGATTAAATGCGAACTTATCGGTGTCATGGCGATCAGAGCCGATCACTTCTTTGAAGAGAATGACATGGTTATGGTATCGAGGAGCAGTTAAAGGCGGTCTTGGTTCCCTACGGATGACTTCTTCAAGGAGGTCCTAAAACTTCACGAGTGTGCATTGCTCAAGTTCACCTAACTCGTGGCGGATCTTAGTAGCCTTGAGGCCTATCTTGAGCTAAGGGAATCGGACCTACGGCTAAGGTGTTCGCCAAACTACAGGCTAACTTCGTAGAAAGGGCGGCGAGCCTTGGTTCTTTCGGTGAAGCCTCATTGCGAGCTCTTCAGCGATCGCCCTCCTCCCTTAAAAATTGGAAGAACCACTTCTAGATTCTGAGGAGCAAAAATCCGACCTGCTTTGAGGACTTCCCTCGTATCTGGTGGCACGGGGCCCTTGCTTCGGCGCATAACCACGAACCGGGAGGAAAGCTTGATAGTGATGGATCGAAGAATCGGTGCCACTCAAAAGTATTCTGTTTAGATCACGGTGGCTAGAAATTGCACCATTGGACCTTCTGGTGCTCACCGGCCAAGATCGCGAACCACGCTCTCGACCTCGGCCTTTGGTATTTTCTACATCTCGGATCTCGGGACCTTAGCGATCTCGCGACCTCTTCTTTGTGCGGTATGGCGGGTGATGAGGTTCTAGGAAGCGGAAGAAAGAAGAGAGATCTCCGGAAAGTAAAGGAGATGAAGCGTTGAAATGCTTGAACTCCGACCATGAACCGGGGAGGCGCAGGAGGCCGTCCAGGCCTTCGGCCTCCGATCCTTGAAGTTGTCCGATCTCCTCCTCAACAGGAAGAGTCGGCTCCACCTCCTCCATTTGCTACAAGCACGAGAAAGGGGTCCTTCTCAATCTTACTGAGAGCCTCTTCTCGTGGTGCTCAAGCGTTGATCGAGTCCACGAAGAATAACCGGATTTGTCGGAGAACCCGGTTTTGCCAAAGTTTTGGGGTCTTCCATACGCCTTGGGAGGATCGGGACAAGCTATCCCCGGACAGCCTTGACGATATCTTGACTCGATCCATGAGCCTGAACGTGGAGTGTCTGGTGAACCAGACCATAGTTCGGGAAAAGGCTCATCGCCTGGGCAAGGAAATCGAGAAGAAGAATCAGGAAATGACTTCCCTCCGATCCCAACTCGCATCCGCTCGAGTTACATATCTCAAGTTGAGGGGCGGGCGAAGTTCTATGAAGACAGGCTGGCCGAACAGAATCATGTTCTGGCTGAAAGGGATCGTGCTCTCGGGGAAGTCCAGGCGCTCTGGGCCAATGAAGCTTCTCAGGTCGCTCAACTTATCGAGGAGCTTAAGGCGAAAGACGAAGAGATGGTGATAGGGATAGCTGGTGCCTATGTGAATGCTTACAAGGACCTCTTGACCGAACTCCAGAAGCGTTACCCAGAAGAGGACTTCTCTTGGATGGCGACACGGCTCCGAGGCGAGGTGAGGATAGTGAAGAGGAAGGAGAGGATGGCGAAATGTAGATCGGTGGGGATCACCCCAGTAGAATAACAATACAAATTTTGCGATGAAATGAAATAGAATGCCTTTTTGTTTGATGAATGGTTGTGATCGGAAAATTTCTAAACACTTGATTGTCTGAGTATATTGAAACAACTGAAAACTATTATTATCCCAAGTGTGAGAGATCGGAAAATACAACATGCATGAGATTGCTAAACGGGACTTAATTGAAAATTTTGGCTTGAACATCTAAGATCGGGATCTTCATTAATAGGATTAGAACCTTAGCTTGATTCTTACTATACTTTTAAAAGAGAGGTAGATCATAAATATTGGCGACAAGGTTCTAGTGTTAGTTCAATTTAAATCGACAAGAGAGATCGGGAATATAGTTAACTGGTCAGGATATTTGACAATTGGCTTGAGAGATCGGTGAACGATTTGAGAGACCGGTAAGACTTTAACGGATATGAGAGCTTATCATTGACTCAACTTTCTGTGAAGAGAGATCGGGCAGTGGTTAGATGGCAAGGAGAGACTTAGTGCTAGGGATCGGTTTCGAAGTTTATTGATTCTGGGGATCGGCCAAAATATGGTGTCGACATGAATTTTATTTTTTCAAAATTATTTTAATGAAATTTTATGATAATTTTTAATTTAGATATTAGAAACCTTTTATATATATGTATAGTCAATTTTAATTAAAACATATATGATTAAATTTATATTTATATTTATAACATATATAATAATATATAATTTAAAAAATAAAAATATAATATATAAAATAATTAAAATATTAATTTAATTTTAATTTTTTTATTAAATGATATAGCAATATAAAATTTCAAGATATCAATATAATAAAAATAAAAATTTATAATGATAATGTAATAAATTAATAAAAATTCATTTCAAAAATTATTTTATTTTTTAATTTTACAAATAATTTTCTTTCTCATTAATTTAGATGTACAATTTCATTATACAATTAACATTATTTTAAATTATAAAAAAGTTAAAATAAAAATATACAAATCAAACCTTTTTAAAAAAATTAAAATAATAAATTTAAATGAATTAAATTTAATTAGCTAATTTAAATTTATTATTAATTTATTTTAATTTATAAATATTTTTACTTATTTATATTTTTAAAACTTGTTATTATATATTTTTTTATTATATTGCATTTATGTTTATAATTATGTTAATATTATATGCTAATAATAAAATACATAACTTTCCTAAAAATGCGTTCGAATAAAAAAATAATTTCTAAATTAATAAATATTTTTATTTATATAATTAATTAAACTGAAATTAAAATAAATATTTTAATTTAAATAATTAAATATAATATTAATAATATTATATAATATATAAATAAATTAATAAAAAGTTATATAAAAAATTAAATAAATCGTGCCACGCTCATATTCTAAAAAAAACTCCTATATATAACATTTAAATTTGAAATTTATATATATATATAATCATGCATATGAAGTTTATAAGAATTTATTTTTTTATTTAAAAAAATTTTCATTTTAAAATAAATAGTATTTATATATAATTAAATAATTTTTTTTTTTAAATTCTTTTCTTGTAAGTTATTTATTTTAAATGAACTCATTATATATATATATATATATATCCACTCTAGTATCATATTAACAAACAATCTAATCTTAAAAATTAAGAGAAATCAATTATCAAAATCATGCCATGTTAGATGATTTAATTTAATTTTGATTGTAAACTAAAAAATTAACCAACATTAAAATTATCAAAAAATTAACTAATTATAAAAAATGAAAATTCTTGATATTTTATCATTAAATCTAATTAAAAGACCATAAATTCTAATTTTTAATTTAAAAGATATAACTATTATATTTTTAAATGCAACTAATTCCTTTAAAAAAACATAATAAAACATCAAATCCATAGATTGGAGCTAAATACAAATTTTATTAATGTGTTTTAAGTTATATGACTAAAATATCATTATCCCTTATCCGGCAAAAAAAATTATTTATGTCTTTTAAGTTATGTAAAATAGTCATAAAATTTTTTAATTATTTCATAATAAAATTAAATTTTTTAACTTAAAAAAAAATCAAATACTTCTTTTAAATTTTTAAAAATATATTATATAAGTCTTTGGAAACAAATAATCCCATTATCATTCATTTCGCTTTTTATTACTAATTTATCATTCTATATGTGCAAATCTATATGCACAATTATTAAACCCAGGCCAAACCTGCAAGTTGAATCAGTAAATCAGTGAATCGATTCTCAAATTGGTTTGGATTTGTAATTAAATTTGATAAGAAAGTGACTTGACGTAATCCAGTGACTCGACGGTTAAACTGGTGTAATCTGATTGATCCGACCGGTTCAATTATTTAATAAAATTCTTTTTTTTTTCTAATTTTTGATGTAAAAAATTGAATTTAAATATCATAAAAAGTATTTAAAATAAAAAACAATTGAACTAAATTAGTAGCTTTATGTATTTTATTTCAATATATTTATTTTTAATATATATTTAATATTTTATAAATATTGAAAAGAGAATTATACATTTATAAAAATATTTATGCATTATATTATTAAATATTTTTATATAAAATTTAAAAATACTATTAAAATTTATTAAATATAATTTAATAAATGTTAAAATTTTATTTTAAATAATTAAATTTTAATTAATTATATTTATTTATATTAATAAGTGTTATATTTAATTAATTTTAATTAATTTTTAATGACTTATTAGTTGAATAATTGGTTTACTAATTAAATCATTGATCTATTTACTTGGTTCTTTCGCCGAGTCAATATATTGGCCTGGTTTAATAACACTGTTTATATGGAATCACTGGCTTATGGTATAATTTTTCCGTATTTACCAACGTACCATTCTAAGGTATCGGTCACGATTCTTAGAGTTGAGGGTCCGAGATCAGACCGTAGGCTGTGCAATTTCGTCTGATTTTAATTTGGTTTGATTTAGTTTCATCCGGTTCTTTTGATGTCGGTTCTGATTTCGGTTCAGTTCTTTCAGTCCTGTTCTTTTTGTGAGGAGAAACAAATCCAACCCTCGACTCTTCCTCTGTAACGTCTTCTGCTTTTCACTTGTTCTCTCTTTCTCTCTCTCTCTCTGTCTCTCTCTCAAAACTTCTCATCAAGCTATGGCCGATGCGTATTGGAGATACAGCGAAGCACGGCAGCAGCAACAGCAGGCCATTCCTACTCTCGTTGGAAAACGTCCTCGCTCAGACTATGGTAAGTGACGATTCTCTTATCAAAGTTCTCTTTTTTTGTGCCCTATTAAGTTTTCTACTTCTATCTTTTGCAGAAATTAGGGTTTTCTTTTTTTTTAAGTTCCCGATAAAATTTTCTGAAAGAAGGGTTTCAATTTCTTTTCTTTTCCTTAAATTTCTCGAAAATTTAACGGAGCTTTGAGGAAATGGAGAAATTTGATTTATTTTCTGTTCGATTTTTAGTTCAATCTATTCCCATTCATAATGTTTGATTGAATTGTGTCACATTGAATTCTCACACAACCATTCTTAGATTTCTATTTCTCTCAAAATGATTTTTTTTTTTGTTAACTTAAAAGGAATTAAATTAATTTATTCCATGAGAATTGAGAAAAATAAATTAATTAAATTGAATCCTTGTAAAATTCTAGTTTCCAAACATGGGTGTGTGATTTAGCTTATTACTGAAGCCTCGTCTCAGCCTTTTGTTTTATATGTATGGAACTATTTGTTTGTTCTGTCTGTTGTATAATTGCTTGAATTATTCGAAAACTTATTGCTCCCTACAAAAACCATGTTTTATATGTGTTTGATATCGATGATAGATTTTAGTGGTCAAATTTAAATTAGTAATACTGGCAATTTACTTAGCATGAGGAGGGTTTTATGATAACTTTTATTTGCTTCCAAAATGTGGTGTGATGAATCCCAAAAATATTGGAATGGCTTTATTGGCAAAGGAACTGCATTTGGTCTTTTTTTACTTTAGTTAATGTAAAGGATGAGTTTCTATATATACGTCATAGGTTTTAAAGGCACAAAGGGGTTTTTAAACCTAGGCATAAGCGCAACCACGTGCCCAAGAGAGGATCAGTTTCTATATATACGCAATAGGTTTTAGCAAATTTTGCTGTTGATTTTGTGGATCTTATTTAACTCTTATCGCCAATCATTGAAGAAAATCTGGAACTTTCTATTTGCTTTTTGTCCAAGGAGTAATTTCTCAAACAAGGATAAAAATGATCAATTAGTACCAATTAAGAAACCATTTGATAACCTTATAAATGAATGTAGGCAATCTCCTAATTAATTATTCTAATTTAGGACTCGTCGGTTACTATATCATACTATTTTGTACATATGATGAAAAGTGCTGCTGAACTTGTATTTATCTCCCATATGTGATACAAGTAAAGGGGTAGTCCCAATAATCGTGTATTCTCGTGTTATTTGTTTTCAAAAGGAAGGGGCAGCTATTGGCATAGTCTTTCATTAACTTTGTTCTTGTAGCCTGGCATTTCTAAAGGACCTAATGACAGTCTCAGCTGTTTATGAGCTATCAATTCTCTCTTGGAGGGCAATGTTTAAAATAAAGAAAAATTCAAGAGCATAGGAAGTTTATTCTCTTGAAGAAATTATATGTTTGTAAATAACAGAAAACTCCACTTCTTCTTTTCTTTTACCTCTCCTAAAGTCTTGTTTTGATATGTTTTTTCTCCTTGTGTTTTTGGGGGGAGCTTTTAAAACTTCCTCAATTTGGTAAATAATTTATGTTCACTAAAAATTCAATAGGAAATCTGCCTTTGCATTGACTGCAAATCATCTTCAAAACACTCTGCTGATAAATATACAATAACTTCTCCATGCCTGGCAATTTAGGATGTCCAGGCCAGCTGATTCTGATGAACTAGTAGTTTTTAGTATCATTAGTAATTGTTAGCATTACGATTTACGAGATCAACAATCCTGGTTAGTTTAGAACTTTTTTCTCTTATAAATTTCCCTTTGGTATTTTGATTTCCATTTTATACTGAAATGCTATTTATCTGCTCTTGGAATAATGTGCCTTAGCTTGTTCTTTCACCTGGGCCCTTGATTTTCTTAAATAGTTTATTTATTGGAGTACATACTTAATCTTGTAGATGTCCCTAGTGGCCATGAGCTGCCCAATTATTATCCCGTGATGATGACAGGCGGCTCTCCGTGCAGTTAGAGATTCAGATTCCATCGGGTATCCTATGATCGATACCTTCGTGGCACGGTGCTTGGTTTTCTTAAAGTCTTTCAACTTTATTTCCAGTTTTGTTGCTTTTGAGCATTGAAACTAACCATCAATGATATATTTCAGCCTATGTCGGCCTACAGTGGAGGACAGTCTGCTAGACCAATAAGTGGAGTGCCTAGTCGTCCTGTTGATGATTCGCGTGTTGTAGGTATTGGGAGACTGGACCCAGGGGCTACTGTAAAAGACAGGACAATGGGATTGGGAAGTGGCAGACCTGAGGCCCCACTGCCTCCTGATGCTACCAGTACACTGTTTGTAGAGGGCTTGCCATCTGATTATGCTGTGACGGGAGGTGTCACGTATCCTTCAGTTGGCTTCCATGAGTCAATCCTATTATTACTTGACTTTGCCCTTCTAGTTTTATTCCTTCACCTTGGTTAACAGATATCTTTCGCCCTTTTGTTGGCTACAAAGAAGTGAGACTTGTGAGCAAGGAATCAAGACGCGTAAGTTTGTTTCTCCTCCTCCACCTCTTCTCTCTCTCTTTCTCTTATTATTATTATTATTATTATTATTATTATTATGTGGAGTGAAAATTTAGTATATTCATGGATTCATTGACTTGAAAAATAGCAGCCGGGGGGAGATCCACTAGTACTTTGTTTTGTTGACTTTTTGAGTCCTGCCCATGCTGCCACTGCAATGGATGCCTTGCAAGGTGAGCTTAACATACTTTACTGTTTTTACCCCTTATAGGTATTGTAATTTTGCATATCCATCGTTTCTCTTTCTGTTTGTTTATTGCTTTCTGCACTTGGTGGAGGTTATTTGTTGTGTTGTATAGCAGCTTTAGTGGTGGTTTAATGCCTACAACTAGGCTGAATTTTGTGCTATTAAAGACCTTTGGTAATGTTAGCTGGCTTTGAGATTCAATTCTTACCTAAAACGCCAGAGCGTGGGGGTCACACTAAATAATTAACTAATAACAAGATTGTTAGCAATACATCTTGTTAAGAATGCAGGTGGTTGATGGATGTTGTTGGTGGGATACTCTCTCTTTCTCTCTCTTGTGTGTGTGTGCTTGGATTCAATGGATCATAAAGAACTAGTCAGGCATGCTACTTAAAATATTTGGGGTCTGTCCGATTATATGTTCAGTCGAGGGTTTAGCTGGAATCTAAATCTTGCTGTTATCTTATTCTTTAGCCTCATCATTTTCTGATCTCCTTCTGCCATGTTAAGCAAAGGGGCTAGCTAATTTCTCCCTCTATCATGCATGGGCAGAAACAAAGGTTGTTGGTAAGTTACCTTAGGAAGCAGAAAAGCTATATTGTCCATTCCTCTTTTGCAGTGCCTTTTTCAATCAGGTATAATTGGTGGCTCGACATTTACGACTTAGTGCGTTTCAAAAGTAATGATGAACATTTGGTAAATGTCGAGTGTGAACTTGCGGTAGATAATTTGAACGTTTTATATGCTCTATCTGCTCCTAATTCGTGCAAAGCGCAGTCAGTTGTGCGGCGTAAATAGTCGAGCTGGATTTTGCAGGTTATAAATTTGACGAGCATGACCGTGACTCGGTCCATTTAAGGTTGCAATTTGCTCGCTATCCTGGTGCGAGGTCAGGTGGCGGGCATCGCGGAAAACGTTAAATAATGCAGTTATGCAGGTGATTAATACTTTCCTTTATCCGCTCAACCTCTTATTATTCTTCGCGGTTAGATGGTAAGAAAAACTTTATTGTAAAACAATGAATCAAGCTAAATCATGGAACGACGCTTCTCTGTAGGATTTGCGCAAACTGGGGAGGTTATGATAATGAGGGATGATACAACAGCGTTGCAGTTACAAGAATTACACAAATCTATGAATGGACGCCTTCGTTAGGATGAAAATGAATTGTGTTTTTTGATAATTATGGGGCAATTAGTAGAGACTATGGTGTGCTTCTGTTAGAAAATTGCCAATTTTATTTGCTTCAGATTGCTTGAGACTGTGTCCATATGCATTTTGGAAGATACTAGTAAATTTATTTCTAGATGAGCAGTGAATATCTTTTGAATGTCTGCGTTGGGATTGGGAGTTAGTGACCACACACACAGGCATCTACGTTCATGGAAATACACACACTGACGAAACATGTAGCTATGGTAGTTCTAATGTGGTTGACACACGAAAATGGTAATATTAACTTTCGTAACTTCTCTCTGAAACTTATTCAAAACAAATAAATGTTTAGTCGTGGAAACAAAAGGGGGGAGAGTTTTTTTGCTCGGTCTTTCTTCAGATTTTGATTTTGTGGTGTATCTTTCAGGTTTTGTAACTGTTTCTGTTTCCTTATTTCTCTAATATTTTCTTGAAAGTTTTATCCAATACCCGATTGGCTTCGTTTATCATCCTATTTCATTTAATTTTTTGGGGTCATGGTTGAGCAGTTCAGCCCTTGAGTGCGTTTTGATGGGTTTAGTTTTTTGAGTGTCTTGATTGGATGTGGGATGCATGGCAACTCGCTTTTGCTACCTCCTTAAGGCTCAACCAAGTCCAGTCTGCTTTTGGATTGAGAACTTGATTTAATTGTGATTTTTGAAACATGAGTATATATATATATATATATATATATATATATATATATATATATTTTTTTTTTTTTCTCATCATGAAGTAATTCAATTTCAATCCCCATCATGTGTGCTGGTAGTTTACAAGCATAACTGAGGTAGTGGTGAACAGTGCCACTACTTAGTATGCAGCAATTATAAGCTGAAATGCGCAAAATATATTTCAAATCATCCAAATATTTCTGCGATCAAAATAGGATGACATATGATGCGTGACTATCTGAAGAATGATCTATTTGTTTTTGTGCATGACTGCTACTTCGTGTCACCATGTAAAGGAATGAAATTGCAAGAGATTTATTTCATTGACAATTGAGCTGCTACTGCTTTTTTTACTGCTTCAAAGCAATGATTCTTGTAGCTAGTAAAAGTTTCAGGGAAAACAAGCTAAGCGTGTGAATATAGGAGATATAAAGTTTCAGGCACTGGCTTGATATTTTGAGCATTACAGTTATGAAAAATGTGGACTCAAGATATCAAACTCAGGCAGTTAACCCTGTTTTTTCAGCATCTAAATGAATTTTATCCACTGAAATGTTGACTATCTGGCATACGATTTTGTGCTTTGTCTTTATGAATTTCTTGAGTCAGTAGTGGTCGAAGGATAAGAAACAAACAAGGATTCTAATGAGCTTCTTGTACTGGAATATTACTTGTGCTAATTTCTTTTGTTTGTATGAAACCCATCTCTATTCTGCTAGTTACTTTTATTGAATGATCGATTAGAATCTTTAAGAAGCAATAACCAATGTCAAAGTTGAACTATATACTATTTGGCCTTGTTTGGGATTGGGATTGGAAAGTTAAAAAAGTACTTTTTGAAAAAGCATCATTTTAATTATTTTGAAGTTTTTGTAATTAAATGTAATTTATTTTTAAATTAATTTTTAATATCCTAACCAACATATTTAAAGAAATGTTTTCTCAAGGCATTGAAGCTTTTAGAACAGCACTGTTTTTGTTTTATCATTTTTTGTGTTTTTATAATAAAAATAAATGCTTGAAACGTTGAGGTTAGGAAGGAAAACCAAATATAAAAAAGAAACATTGCATTCAGTCAGAGAATATTACAGCAGTAGATGACTCCAGCCAGCCAAAACAGATCTAAATTCAAAGAAATAAGACCACCCGGGAAGGGCTATTGCAGCCAAGATAAAACCATGCAAAGACTATTTGGTATCTCCATCAACATACACTTGCGGCGGGCTGCCACTGGAATCGGAGTCGGAAGTTCCATACTCGGAGCTCTTTCAATCTGAATTCAATGGCTTCACGACGCATAAACTAAGATGCCCGCCCTTCTAGGTTAGGAGAAGGGTGAAAGAATTTCATTTATTTCTGACCTTCTGAGCAGGTCTCCTGAGAAATCTGGCTTCTTTTATTCAGCAGTCTATTTTAACAGTTATGCTATTTAATTATTTATTATTTCTGAATCAACCTTAAAATTTGTTAATTTCCAATATTGTAAAATATTTAATCCCTTAATGTCTTTTTTACCTCTAATTACATATAAAATGATATGCTCTACTAATTTTTGTAATTTCAGATTTTATTTATTTTTTTATAGAAGATTCTTGTATATAAAAAATATTTTTTATTATTTGGTTGTAATATTAAAATATAGAGAATGGAAAATAACTCTCTCTTTTGAAGAGAGGATGTTATCTTTTTTAAAAATAACATATTTTTTTTTCTTAGGATAATATTTTTTATTGATTTATTTTTCTAAATGCCCTAAATGCTAAAAAATTTGAAAAAATATTTTCTATTGAAGCGTTAAAAGAAAATAATGAGAATATAATGTTAATTTTTCTCAATTGTATCAAGAATCAATTTCTTTGATATATCGAAAATTAAATATATATTGAAAATGGCTGATTGGTAAAATTATTACTTATAAATAAAAATATCTCGTCAAAGATACAGTTTAATCAATATATATATATATATATATATATATATATATATATATATATATATATATATTAAAGCATATACATAAACTTTCAAATGAATGCTATTTATTTAATTAATTAATTTAAAATGTCATTTATTAGCCGGTTGTCATTATTTTTTGTTGATTTATACAAGCCAACTAACAAAGGATATTGACAAATGATTTTTATTAATTAATATGACACTTGGCAAAAGATATTAATTAATTAATTAATATATAAGTAAAAATAATAATTATTTGAAATTTAATTTAGCTAATTTATATTTTTAATTTTTAAAATTCATTTATCCACTCAGTGAAAAATATAAAAATATATAAATTCATATATTAAAATAGTAAATAATTCATGCAACGCATGAGTAAAATAACTAGTATATATATATATATATATATATATATATATGAAAGCTAAAAACTTTAAAAGTCTTAACCAAAATTAATCAGTGTATTTATTATTAATCAATACTTGGCATAATTTAGAAAAAATAGTAATTTTATTTAAAAAAATATAAAATATTTAAAATTCCTTTTTACTTTTTGGTGTGAATAAAATATTTAATATTTATTTTTAAAATTAAAATTAGTTTTATTAAATAAGTTTTTATAGAATTTGTTTTATTAAAATCCAATTACCATCGTTTGAAAATTAAAATTAAAGAGATTACCTCTAACGGATTTGTCCTTTGATTGAAATATTAAACACAGTAAACTTCATGTTATGTTACTGTTGAAGCTTGGTTAATTTTAACAAATGTCCTTGAACTTATATAGTTATAACATTATAGTCTTTCAATTTAAAATGTAACATAAAAACTTCTTAACTTTCAAATTTTGCACAAATAAAATCTCTTTAACATTCAATTATCCGTTTTCTAGTTAGACATTGACTTGAATAGTTTTAGCGTAACGCTTGGTCATCATTTCTCTTTCTTCTATCAAGCCATGTGTAAATTGAATCATTTTATTCTCCATAGAGAATAATTTTTCATGTATAGAGAGAATAATTTCACACTTTGCATAAGAAAGGGAGGGAAAATGCTAATTAAGCATCATATTGTATCTGTTCACGTCAGTATTTAACTGGAAAATCAGTAATTAGAAGTTAGAGGATTTTATTATGCAACATTTGAAAGTTAAGGAGATTTCATGTTACATTTTAAATCTGAAGTATTATAATGTTATAACTATATAAGTTCATAGACAGTTGTTAAAATTTATTCATTAAAGCTTTGCCACCGAAGGCCACAGGAATCTTGCATTTTATTATAGTTTTTGTGTTCATCAACTTAATAATTTAGGTGTTACGACCCAACCTATGGGCTGGACCGGCACTAGGACCTGGGCTAGCCTAAAGCCCCCGAGGCCTGTAGTAAGCCTAACTATTCCTCAACTCAACTCTAAGGCCCATTTGGGCTCAATTTCAAGAATTCAACCGAACAGAGTCTAGCCATAAAATGGACCTTTTAACGGAGAGTTTTTTTGACTCACCCAAACTATAAACACAATATATAATCAATTGGGGAGCTTAGCTCACCTTCCACATACTCATAAAAACATAAAGTCAAATGGGAGCTCAGCTCCCTCATCCAGTCCAACATATATGCATATAATAAGTTTACAGGTCCAACATGGCAATTATATTACAGACCCAATCAAATAAATATTTCTAACACATGCGAAAATTCTAGGAGTTAACAGAATTATACAAACATTAATAAACGACCTGCGAAGAAGAAAAGCAGGTTAACCACAATAATAATCTTCCTGTAGCCTGGAAAAAATAATGAACAGGAGTGAGCGTTCGACTCAGAGAGTAAAATATCAATTTTAATTATAATCTCTATAGCTATCTAAATCTAATGCACCTTGTAGAGTGAAATGTAACATCGTCAATATTTTCATATCATAACAGCAAAAAGGTAATTTGGAGCACTCACACACCCGGTAATGTCAAACCATAAATATATGGGAGTTGATCCCCTATACAGCTCTCTTAATCCAGCCTCTGCCAGCGAAGAACTCAAGCCGGACTTTCGCTTAATAAACCAATACGGGGTCTCAGCGAAGAACTCAAACCGTATTTACCCCGAAGGATTGGGTCTCAGTGAAGATCTCAAGCCGTGTCTACCTGTCCTGTCCATATCTAACACTATACCACACGCACGCCAACGCACACACACTGCTCCAAATTACCACAAACAATATCCTTGGCACTTCAACATTTATGAATGCAATGTAAAACGTGCCTAGAGTTTAACTACATAGATATATACATATAAGTGATGCATGGGCATGCTTGAACAAATAATAATATCGAAATTACAATTAAAATTAATATTTTACTCACAGACTCAATCGAAGTCACTGTGGCGGCTGGGCTGAGGAGGAAGGTTGTCCCGGCTCACCTGACAATTTTTATTACAATTATTTAGTACATTTGACTCAATACAAGCTAAAAAAAAGACCAAAGATGTCCTAAGTCGTGTCGAAAATCCGACAGAATCTCCTCTATACCTAGCACCTACTCAACCTGCAAAAGGGTTTAAAACGCACTTCTATATTCACAAACTATACACCCACAACTCAATCACATCACACAGCCCCTCCTGGGCCCATCCAAATAGTCATCAATCACAATATGTAAAATTACAGTTTAGTCCTCATAATTTAACCATTTTGCAAAAACTACCCAAATGAGTTCTAAAAATTCTAAAACTTTGCCCTGCGGTCCTTAGCATCATTATTAAGCTAATGCAAAAGGAATTATAATTTTCTAAGCTACCACGAATATTTTATGAATTTTTAATCCAATTCAAGCACTAGAAAATGACAAAAAAGTAAGGTTCGGGTTTACCTATGCCGATACCGACTCCGGGGACGTGCTCGGGACGTCTGACAATGATGGGGTAGCCAAAATCTCGATCCAATTCCAAGACTTTTTTGGTAGTCTGTCTATTTGGCCGAAAATTTGTAGACCCAGGCAACCGTCGAATTTTCGCGAATTGAAGGTACTTATACGAAGCCCACAACACGGGGGTTAGTACAAAATTTTTACGGAATTTTCTAAGCTTATTTAATGCTCGAAAAAGCACTACGAAGTTTCGTGGGACCCATCGAAAAACGGTGTCGAAAAATTTTGAAATTTATATTGTCGCGAAGCTCTCGACTAGTGGAGTGCTCTGGTACTTTCGGTTTTCTAGTGGGGTTCATGGTTTGCGAGAAATCTAGCCCAAAAGTCGAAATGGGCTAAAACTTCATGGACAAAAATTGGGCAAACCGCTCTATGGATTTTGGTGTTCTTGGTGTCTATGGAAAGCTCTCGAGGTGTAGATGGTGTTTGACACAAGACCCAGCCCAATCAGAGGCCGGATTGGCCGGATTTTGGCCGAAATGGCGCGCGCACGCTGGTGGGTTTTCGTGCGCGTTTTCCGGCCACCTAGGACGTCGATCGGCCGTGGGGAGGCACTGGGGCGGCGCGTCGGCGAGGTGGGGAGGGCTGGGTGGCGGCGGTGTGACGTGGAGAGAAGGGAGGAGAGAGAAAATGGGAGAGAGAGAAAGGCGGCGAGGCAGCGTGAGAGAGAAGAAAAAGGAGAAGAAAGCCAGTTAGATTCGACCGGTCCGATTCGATCCGGTTCGATTCGGCCAGTCCGATTTAAAATATAAAATTTTTGTATTTTTACTCTGTCTTGAGATCGAAAATGAGACTCAAAAATTTGGAAAAAATTTTAAAATACTAAAAAAAAATTCATAGAGTCTAAATATATTTTTAGTTTTGCTATGTTATCTTTAAATTAATTTTTGAAAATTATCAAAGTTTTATATTTTTGAAAAATTAAATTTAATTTCTAAAATTTAAAAAATTTTAAATATTTTTTTAAAATTTAAATAAAATAAAATATTAATATTACTCATAAAATAATAAATTAAAAAAAATTAGAAGTGTTACATTCGGTGCATTTCTACTTGAACTCGGACGGACTACAGTGACTCTTCGACTAGGTCAAGCACCGGTAGGCTATCATCTCATGCGGTCCAATGCTCTGGTCCTGCAGTTTTCATAAATCAATCTTGTCCTATTCCTCTAATGGTTTACGTCATGACTCCGCATCTTTTAGTTTAATTTCAAATTATATTTATTTCTGCAGACAGCAGCCTCTTCCTTTTCAACCAGGAGCAGGCTTTGGTGCAGTCCCTGTGGGATGTGTGCAACCTGGATCCGGTTTAGTTAATGGTACAGGTACTGAGTTTCTTCCGAGGCGTATTGATAGACAAATTAGAAGAGGTATGCTGTAAATTTGGTACCTGGAGTAATTTCAAGGCATTCTCCAAGTACTTCAAAAAGTTTGAATCTGAAAATTGGAAGAAAGATATTCAATCTCAATTGGAGAAAATAAAGAAGCATTGCTCTGTCATTTGATTTTGGTGCACATTCTGGTATTCTCCTTTTCAAATTTTTAAGCTCTAATTTTTCTTTTACACATTTAATTTCTCATTTGTTGAGGAAATCTAGCAAACACTATCTGATTTCTTATCCTCTTTTTAGAGAGATTTACGGTTTCAGTCTTTCAAGTAAACTTGAAAATTAAATTTTGTGTTCGTCTTTTATCCTTATTCTTTATCTTCGTGACATGATTGAGTTGGAGGACACAAGTCTTAAGAATGAGAAGAAAGCTAATCTAATGTAGATTCAAGTAAATCGTGGGAATGTTGTCAAAAAGGTCGAATTTGCCTACAATTTTAAGATGCCTTTTTAATAAAATTGATGGAAGCAAGGAAAAGATGAATTTCACAAACTAGCTGATTCGATATCATGAGCTTCAGATTTTTTTTTTTTTTTAATTTTTTTTTTATGATATGAATTATAAAAAAAATGCAAATTTATTGTTTGAGTTTGATGTAGATAATAACAAAATCAAATAATTGTAATATTGCTAATATTTAATTTTATTATTTTCTAAACCAAAGTAGGTTTTTAATGGGGCCAATAGCAAATAATAATAATAAGTCATAATCATTCCTAATTTAAGTTATATTTACTATATTTAATAAAAAAGTATGATTTTAAAATTATAAAATATTAAAAATAAAATAATTAATAATCTATGCAATGCGCGCAGGGAAAGTGCATAGTTGATTTTTCTTTTTGAAAGGCAATTTTACAAAATAGTGAAAAATTTTTTAAAGATCAGAAAATTTTGGATTTGTTTTAGAAGAATTCACAGTTTTTAAAATACTGCTTTTAGAGGCTTTTAAAAATTTCTAAAATTTTTTATTTTTCAATTCACTAAATTAATGAATTAAAAGAATATTTCTCTTTAAAATTTTTAAATATCTTAAAAAAAAATCTTTTATTTCAAACTATAAAAAAATTATAAAAATTTAAAAATTATGAGAAATTTTATTTCAAAATCTGACTTTACTATTACTAAATTTTATTTTTTAATCCAAAGGGGTTTGGTATAATGTTAGTAAACGTGTACTACACCTCATGGATTGATACGTATTCAATTTGCAAAATGTTGCATGTCCAACAAATTAATCTTTCTTCAACAGTAAAATGAGGAACTTTTAAGAGATTTTTAAAAAAATATATTTTTTAAAAAATATTTTTTTTAAGAGATTTTTTTTTGGGTAGATTTCATTAAAACGAACTTTTATTTGAAATGGAAAATGAGGCTGTGGTTTTTTTTTTTTTTTTAATTATCATAAGAATCTAATAAGATAAAGTTGAAGATCCCAAGTAGGTAGAAAAACTAGGCATCCATCTTGCAGAATCCATGCAATATAACATTCACACATTCATTGCTGGCCTTAACAGATTTGTTGACTGTTTCCTTAATCTCCTCAACAATTTACCTGTAGGAAACTAAAGATTCTCATAACAAGAATCATCTCAGAATCCTACTTCAAATCTACACCATTTACTCCCACCACACAATTTAAACCAACCTAGCTAGCTAGTAGAGTGTAGGACATGGCTGTTGAGCAATCTGAGGTTGAGGCTACGGTGGAGATGAAGGCGGGTGAGGAGGAGGAGGAGGAGGAGCAGTGCCCTGTCAAACAAGTGGAGCTAACTGTGCCAAAAACAGATGATCCCAACATGCCAGTTTTGACATTTAGAATGTGGGTTCTGGGTCTTGCTTCTTGTGTGATATTGGCAATTGTGAATCAGTTCTTCTGGTATAGGACACAACCAATGGTCATCACCTCCATTTCTGCACAGATTGCTGTGGTGCCTTTGGGGCATTTGATGGCAAAAACACTGCCTAAGCGAATGATGTTTCAAGGGACTAAATGGGAATTCTCGTTGAATCCAGGACCTTTCAACGTGAAAGAACATGTTCTTATCACTATATTTGCTAATGCTGGAGCTGGAACTGTTTATGCTACTCATGTTCTCAGTGCTGTCAAGCTGTTTTATAAAAGACAGCTCACTTTTTTTCCTGCCTTGCTTCTTATGGTTACCACTCAGGTTAATTCAAATGCTTGCCAACTCAGTTTCATAGATGTCTGCATATGTATGAATTAATCTAACCCTTTTGAATCATTTGTAGGTTCTGGGGTTTGGGTGGGCTGGAATTTTCAGGAAATATCTAGTGGAGCCTGGAGAAATGTGGTGGCCAAGCAATCTGGTTCAAGTCTCATTGTTCAGGTATATATATATATATATATATATATATATATATATGTACAATTCCATTATTATTTAATCATCATAGGAGCTTTCATGTGTCCTGTAAATGATTAGCAAATTTCAACCCCTGCAGGGCTCTACATGAGAAAGAGAAAAGACCAGCAGGAGGATTGACTCGTAACCAGTTCTTCCTTATAGCACTTACCTGCAGCTTTGCTTACTATGTATTTCCAGGATATCTTTTCACCATGTTAACATCTGTCTCTTGGGTCTGTTGGTTTGCTCCCAAATCTGTTCTGGTTCAGCAACTGGGTTCAGGCATGCAAGGTCTTGGAATTGGTGCTTTAGGTTTTGATTGGTCTACAGTGGCTTCATACCTTGGTAGCCCACTTGCTAGTCCATGGTTTGCCACTGCTAATGTTGCTCTTGGATTCTGTGCTATAATGTATGTGGTGGTACCCATCTGTTACTGGCTCAACATCTACCATGCCAAGACCTTCCCGTTATATTCTAATGATCTTTTTCAAGGAAATGGTGAAGAATATGACATTCGAAGCATTGTAAATTCCAAGTTTCATCTTGATAAGAATACTTATGCAAGTATTGGGCCTGTACATCTCAGTACGTTTTTTGCTTTGACCTATGGATTTGGATTTGCAACGCTTCCAGCCACAATTATGCATGTCCTCCTTTTCAATGGAAGGTAAGCTCCAAATCTATGAATGGCAACAAGGCAATGTAGGGGGCAGAAAAGATACTCCGTCCCCACCCGGATCGGTTTCGGGAACGATTAGCATCCATATCCAAATCTTCCCATGTTACTTAGAAAGCAGAAAAGCCTTTTGCAGCACTTGCAAAGGTGTCACTAATTTGTGTTTGCTTGCACTTGTTAATTGCAGTGAAGTGTGGAAACAAAGCAAAAGAGCATTTGGGGGAAAAAGCAAAATGGATATACATACAAGGCTTATGCAGAAATACAAATCGGTTCCCTCATGGTGGTTTCTTATCATTCTCATCGTAAACATTGCTGTTGTAATCATCACTTGTGAATATTACAATGAGACGCTCCAATTGCGTTGGTGGGGTGTTCTGCTAGCTTGTGCCATTGCTCTTTTCTTCACTCTCCCAATTGGGATTATTTATGCCACCACAAACCAGGTAAAAAAGGCCAACATTTGTGTTTATATTCAAGTGATCCAATGCTGATTTTAACTTCAAACATTGCTCTGCTGCTATCATCACAGGCACCAGGCTTGAACATCATTACAGAATACATCATAGGTTACATTTACCCTGAGCGCCCCGTTGCTAATATGTGCTTCAAGGTGTACGGATATATTAGCATGATTCAAGCTCTAACCTTCATACAGGACTTTAAGCTTGGCCACTACATGAAGATTCCACCTAGGTCCATGTTCATGGCACAGGTTAGCTGTTTGATCTTTTCTTTCCATCTGAACTTTGCTAATAATGTTCAAAAACTAAGCATGTAGCCATGCAGGTTGTAGGATCACTTGTATCTGTGTTTGTATACCTACTAACTGCATGGGGGATGATGGGGCCATCCCCAATCTCTGTGATAGATCCAAGTTGCCTAAGGATAGTCCATGGAAATGCCCAATGGATACAGTGTTCTTTGATGCCTCTGTTATATGGGGGCTTGTTGGTCCCCGCAGAATCTTTGGAAACCTTGGTGAATACGGGATGATCAATTGGTCCTTTGTTGGTGGAGCCATAGCCCCTGTCTTCGTCTGGCTTGCCCACAAGGCTTTCCCAAGCAAGAAATGGATTCGTCTTATCCACATGCCTGTGCTGCTTGGTTCCACATCAATGATGCCGCCAGCTACTGCTGTGAACTTCACTAGTTGGGTAACTCTTGGATTCCTCTCTGGCTTCGTCTTTTACCGATACCGTCCAAATCTGTGGAAGCGCTATAATTACGTTCTTTCTGGTGGCCTTGATGCCGGAACGGCCTTTATGACAATATTGATATTCTTCAGTTTGAGTTACCAGAAAATCAATCTCGAATGGTGGGGAAGCAGCTCAAATAACCCAGAAGGGTGTCCTATAGCTAGTTGTCCGACAGCCAAAGGTGTCCTTGTAGATGGCTGCCCAGTTTTCTAATCGAAGCATCTTTATCTCCAAATCTATTTTTAGCTTGTTCAGAGCAATTAACTTTCTTTTCAATCTGTAAATATTTTGCTGTGGATGCTTTGGATAATATCAGTGTTTCTTCTAGTGTGTAAATCTAGTGATTTATTCTAAATTTTATTTATATGAGTGCGTTGGTTTTTTTTTTTTTTTTTTTTTTTTTCTGGATTCGCCATTGGATAAGAAGTCTTATGGTTTAGAGTCAGCTTAGTTGATAGATACATCCCTAAGAATTGTTGTGTTTGTTACAATGTGCTTTTGAGTAACAAATAGAAAGTCATGCAACCTACAGTTATCTGAATTGAGAATGGTGAGCACTTTCAACTATTTTGAATAGGGTCAGCTAGAAGGGGAAAAAAAATCCTTAATATGCAATAGAGAAAAAAAAATGGTTGTAATAAATAAATTTGTTGCAAATTAACTAATCATTACAGCTTCAATCATTTGTACATAAAATTTAATCATGATGATTAATAATCAGAAGTATGAGGATTGGTCAGTCAGCAAATTCAATTGTGCAAGTACCTTAGCAGCTAGAGATCTCATGCCACCACTTCCTCTCTGTGTTATGTCAACTAAGGGCATCTGGGCAGAAGTTCCATACTTTTGCTTGAATTCTACCAGTCGAAAGATCCTTTCTAAAGCCTTCAGCGTCTTCTCCTGCAAGCTGGCAGAAGGCGAGCTCAACAATTTTATAATTGGAGCAATGGCATTTGCTTCAGCAAGCACCTTGCTACCACATTGCAGTCTTTCACCATCCATCAATGTTAATAGTGCATCTAAAGAAGCTTCACAGGCTCCAGGATCTGCCTCTCCAAGCATCCTTACTAGAGGTTCCAGAGCATTGGCCTCTAAAATGCAGAAGGAAGATTCCACTGTGCAAATGCCCAAGTGTACAGGGCAGCATTTTACAGGTGCTTCCAAGCAGAACCAGGAAAGCCATCGCTTTTTCACTCGATTGGTCAAGGCAGTGGAACTTTCAGAAAATTGTTTAAGTGAAATGGCTGCATTTTGTTTGGTCAAAGTGGTTCCAGAAACTAGCAACTCTACTAGTACTGGAATAATGCCAATTTCTGCTACTCTCTTCTGCCATTCTAAATTTGATGGAGCAATGAAACGACAGAGAGCTGCAGCAGCATTTTCTGTTATTTGCATTCTGTATGAGGCATTTCTGCCTTCATGAGTGAGGCAAGTAGAAATGATCTCAAGTGCTCCAGCATCTAGAAGCCAGAGAGTTATCTCTGGGTCCTTAGGGAGATTAGAGATAATGCCCATGGCTGCAGCAATCTCTTCCAGATCGTTGGAAGTTGTAATGATCCTGAGCAATCTCTCAATGCATCTCTGACCCACATGCTCCAATAAGGTGTTTTCATCACCATCTTGTGTCAAGCAACAGAACAGCTTCACAGCATTTCCCCGTACAATTTCGTTATCTTGCTCACATAATTGAACCAGTACTTGGAGGGCAGAGAGCTGAAAATTATATGTGTGTGGGCATAGAAAAAAGTAAGAGAGAGCAAAAAAGTAACTGTAACTAAAATTGATAGCACAAGTGCTAGAATTGTGTAATTGTGAATTGTATTTTGAAACAGAAAAGGTCAAAAGATTTGAACCACACAAGTATAAAAGGTTGTGTAGATTCAATATGAAAGAGGTAAGGATAGATAAACTGAACAACTCGGAAATTATTCAGTTCATTTCCTGGTTCCAGGTTGATGAAGGGAGATCTAAATAAAATCTACCAAGCCTAACACATAAAAATAATGCTAGACAATTTTCTAATGCTTTCAATGTAAATGAGACAATTTAACCATAAATGCTTCACAGAGGAAGGATCATTGCACATGCTAAAGGATCTTATCCATGTAACTTACAAGAGCACCAAATGCAGACAGCAGTTAAACTTTCCAAGTCTCATACTAGAAGTTGATCAACAAACACATACCTTTCTCAGTTTTTCCCTTATTTCTACACTTGAAGGAGAGTGGCACACTGCAAGAAAAGTTTGGAGAATGCTTTTTTGAATGTTAGGACCTGTCAAGGAAATAAGTGAGAAGAGTTTAAAAATATCTTCCTCAGATTCCAGCAATAAGACCTGCTTGCTATCAGCTACTTGAGCCGCAGTCGATATGGCAAGGTGCATAATTGTGGCAGCAACCTGTTCACGCAAACTTGGTGACAATAAGCTGTGACGATAAAGAAGTTCAAACAGTGGTCCTACTGCACCTTCTCTGATCAACTGGAGGCCATTTTGTGGTACATCTGAAAGGTTGTGTATAGCGTCAATAGCCACCTTTTTTACTTTTAAATCATCATGTGTGAGCAGTTGAAGAAGTGGCTCCAATGCCCCATCTTTAAATAAAGACACCTTATTGTGGTCGGTCAACTCAATCTCTGACAGTGTCTTTGCCATCATTATCCTAATATCTTCTTCCCCTGCTTTGATAATAATCTATATTATATATAAAAATGCAGATGGTCGAGGAAACAGGTAAAAATGAAATAAGTATACTAAGCATTAGAGCATAGATGAAACAGGACTTTCAAATATTTCATATCAATAAAATACCATTGACTTACTAGCTATCAGTATGCAAGGATTGGAAGTCCATGCGTGATAAACTGCAGTAAAAACTAGCAAGAGAAAAAATTTGGTAGACCTCAACCTCAGCACTAAAATTTTGAAGTTCATGACTTCTTGGTGTGTTTATCTTCACTCTTGAACTTATTTGAGAAATATTTGTTAAGAAATATAGAAAATTAAATATGTACCATTTCAATTCTAAGCGTTGTTTCTGACCTCAAACTATCAAATAATCTAATAAATTGGCGAATGTCAATTAGCTTAATCAAGTAGTGTCAAAGGACATATAGTTAAAAAATGTAACTCACAATCTATATAAACTTGTAATTGAGGAGTTAAATATATTTGGTTCATTTTAAACAAGAATGATCCTACACAACCTTTCCTACAAGTTTTAATTTGAATACACTCACATATAATTAACATGACTATTCATGTGCTAAATAATCACTATCACATATAGCATACATCACAAAATGACTAGTTACAGACAACAAATGAGGAATAATGGAAGAGACTAAAAAAACCAACATTTTGCCAAAGCAATCAGGTAAAAACCTACTTTGTTTTCTTGCACTAATTTTTCAAGGTAGTCCAAGCCTGGAAAATTTTTTCAAATTAAAACTTGCACAAATACCTCCAAGCAGATTTCAAATCAGAAACATGCAATGTCAAATGGCCTAAAAAGAATACCTTTTATTATATTCATTAATGAAGAAGCACCATAACAAAAACATACCTGAGGAAAGAAGTTGCAGTAATGGTTTAAAATAGTTTGCCTTTGCCATCTCTATAACATTTTGATTGCAAAAAGACAGATTGTCTAAAAGCTCTTCTGCATTTTTGGCAGCTTGATTGTCATTGCTGTTTGATGCAGTTACTAAGAGAAATATGCAGCTCTGGATATTTCCAATGCCAGTTTTCACCAGATGATGCCTTGATAGATCTAATAACAACTGCAAAGCTAACTTACTTTCAGCAATCTGGCGGGCAAGTGAACGGACAATCAATTCAAGCGCATGATCAACTTTAGCAATTGCTTTCTGCCAAAAAAGTAAGTTTAAGATAATGAAATAAAATATCAACACTGAAACAACTATCATTTTCCCAGTAGACAAACAACCAGAGTTTTGTTATTTATTTCCCAAGGCAATGCGGAAGACAAAGAGCAAGCAGGGTGCATGTACTGCAGGCCAGGTTGTTGACATTGTTAACAGCATTCTAGATTATTCATTGTATTAAACGAGTTGTTGCATCACGACAACATACAGTAAAAGAAAATGGAATTCAAAGGTACCTTGTTGTCTTCACTGTCCTTAGCAAGGATGCAAAGAATGGTCAGCGTGCAAGTTCTTATTTCACGATTTTTTGCACTAAGAAGTTCAATAAGAACTGGTATATAGTCCTCCATTGTCACCCATTCTCGGTGCAACTCTCGTTCCACCAGTAGACCCTGCAGCTTGTCCAGCGATTGTAGCACTGTATGCTCCTCTGTCGACTGAAGTGTGGGCTTAAGGGAAACAATGGTAATCAAATTGTTTCTGTCCCTCCATTCTTCAATTAGTTTTTGAAGTGGTTTGTTAGGCCGTAAAAACAAATTGTCAAGGGAAATTTGGGTCAAGGGACAGCTGTTGTGCCCTTCTGCAAACCACTTCTCTATTGCAGCTCTCTCAAATGTTTTACCAGATGAAATTTCCACAGGATCAACCATTACATCCTGAGTAATTGGACAATAAAATGATTGCAGAGGTTGTAATGGCTGCCGGCCCAGAGAATTTCGTTTGTTAAAGTACTTCTTCTCTCTCTCCTCATGAGATTTGATGGCATCAGCATTTTCAAGGAATGCAATGATCTGCTCCATCTGTACAGCTTCTGTCATGTCTTTTCTTAGCTTTGCATCTTCTATTTCGTTCTTAAATTCTTTAAATTCCTTCTCAAAAGATGACTGCTCAGTAGAGATCCCAACAGCCTCAGCAATATGAAACAACAAATCATTTGCACGAGATCGATTAGCATTGCATTCCTGTGTTGCTGAGACGATCTTTTCCAAAATTTCTTGCTCCGCTACTGCTGCTCGATACTCAGCACCCAGCATATTCTTGCACAACTTGCTAATTTCATCACTTATGCCCACAGAAAGATCTAAAGAGGCTACAGGTATGAGGCTTAAAGCCCAACTAATCTCTTTTGTGTTATTCTCTAAACGCTTAATGATTCTCTTGCAATTCAGGAACAGATAGACCTTATTTTTGTTCTTGCATTCAAGAACCAACTGCTCAGCAATTTTGGACTCTCGTTTCAGAATCTCTACGGCATTTTTAAAGCTCTCAGAATAGTCTAGGTTTAACCTTGACAACTCTTTCAACACACATGCAGTCTTCTCCAAGTAAGTTGAGAACTTCTTGATATTTTCCTTCTGAACAAGGACTTCTTTGGCTGCATGTACTGTTTCAAATATGGAGAGGGCTACCTGAGAAAGCATCTCAGATATTGGTACAAATGATGCACTAATAATAACATCCTTTGCCATCTTATTACAAGGGAAAATCTACAGATACAGAACCCAAACTCTCATTGAGTTATGCAATCAAACTGCATAAGTGTTTATGCCTGAATCCAAGGCATTCACAAAATCAGTATTTGAGCTAATGGCACAGGTCTGATTCAACTTCCAACAATGTACCTGCATTCCAATTCAATTTCATAAGGTTTGGTTTCGACCAGGTAGCAGAAAGTTAGAATCACCAAAATTAAAATGATAATAACAGCTAAATAGACTTGATTCATTTGCTGAAAGAACTAGAAAAGCATAATGGCGGAATCCACAAATTTTAGTTTTGATTTTCAGAAGTTTAAACACTCAAGTGATAACCTCACTACAATTTATGATAATAGGTAATCTTGATTGCCAAGGGTCAAGTATAAGTGTGTTGTCCAGTATATGAGCTAATGATCCCACAAATACTGAACTTCACAACAAGTTTCAATCTTATCTAACGGTTTTAAATGTTATCAATATGGGTTACAAACTTTTAAATCAGTAACAATTTTATCTAAGGAATTAGAATCATCACTAAAACTCGGATCCACTCTAATATGTGTGTATATGTTAGCTACTGATCTCATATATCTTATTCTTAAAAATTTGTGACAATTTTCCATCCAATTCAATTTTTCTTTTTAATTTCTTTAAAATTAGAAGCAACTATGTCCAAGGGTTGGAAATCATGACTAAGGCATGTACCCTTATTGATATGACATTGAATCAGCCAATCGACATGTAGGGGTTTGCTAATAAGGACTAAATACAAATAATGAATAGGGCCCACATGATATGCATTTAATATGAGTAGAGTAACTATTCCATAGCATGAAATAGATATAATTTACCCATATGTGAAATTAATATTATAAAATATTTGTTCACAAAAAAATTATTCCGCATTTAGAATTTTACCAAAACTTCAAATTGTGGGAAATATATACCATGGAACAAACATTCTACATTTAAAATTGGGACCAAAACTATAGCTATTTAACATGGAATTGTTGTCCTATTTATATCCTTTTCCATACTATTTCATAAAATTAAATCAGTGAGGCCGAAATGGAGAGCATCATGTTTTATAATCATTATCAGCTATTATCTCAATTTCAGCAATAACAAAGGCCATACACAAGCGTGACTCGCACCAATTTGAGGCAATTGCTATTTGTTTAGTTCAATTGGTCTACTTCCTGAGAACTTCCCAGAAAGTAACTTTACTACAGTAAGGTAAGTAAGCTAACATAGTAAGTTTCTTCATTGGAAGTGAAGTAATTGAGAACCTTAACTTCCCTGTAAGTCAATGATTATGGTATCAAACAAGCCAAATTTTAGTATTGCTCGGGAGCTTTCCTGAATTGAGTTACCCAACCAAACAAGACCAAGAATCGTGTTCATTGACTCCATAAAAATATATCCACAACAGTATTGAAACCGTAATGCAGCAGCTTTTCTGATATCTTCTCACTGATCACTGTGCAAACATATAAAAAGATGGGAAGAAAACTAATTCTAATAACATCAGCCCCAACTCACTCACTTAAAGCAGCAAATTTGATTAGTTTCACATAACAGTCTGAATCCCTACACCTCTATCTTCTAGCATTTTCTTAGCTACCAAACACATAAATGAAGAGACAGATAGAGAGAGTGACCTGAAAAAAATGATTCATCCATAGAGCCTCCTCTTGCTGGATGATTTTCTTGAAAAATCAAGGCAGAAAATGAAAGAAAAGAAAATTTGCAGCTTTTGGCCGTCTGGTCTGGCCTGGAAATGCAGATTGCAGAAGCCTATTCTGCATTTGTTTACACTCTCCCTCACTCGGTAACGTTGAACAATCAAGAGACGCCCCAGTCAACGGTCTTCAGTCCTATCGTGCTCCGCCTCACAATGATGAATGATGGAAGCGAGTAATAAGATTCTGCCACGTTGAATTTGGAAATCTGGGTAGACACGTGGACGAGCATTCTGCCAGTGGTGTAGGAAATGCGAAGTTTGGTTGAAGCATGGGAAATAGACTCGGCGTCGAAAGGACGTTAGAGTGAGAGTGGCGCCAACGGCAACGGGCTACATGATCTAGTATTTTTAATGGTTGTGGAAATTGTAATTAAGAAAGTTATTTTTTAAAAAAGAAATTAATTAAAAAATATTAAAATTAATATAAAAATAAATTTATATATTTGAATCATAAAAATTTTAAATAATAAATTATACTTTTAAAACAATTATTTTTATAACCTTTTTTTTAAATTTTAATTTTAAATTTTAATATGATATAAAAATATGCTGTTAATAAAATGGTGAAACTAAAAGTAAAATGATGTGTATTGGTGAAGGGGATTCATTAGGATAGTTAAGAGCTGTTTTACTTTTTACCAATTAAAAAGAAGAAACTTGAGAGTTATAGTGTAGAATATGGGAAGAAGCAGAGCATTCATTTTTTTTTTTTAGGTCTTTTGGGATCCTACATTGATTGTGGAATGAGTGTGTGAGTGGCTTATATGAGAACAAGAATCCCTCAAAATTGTCATGGTTTTGAGGTTTCCCGTCATTGAGCTGTTTGTTGTCTTGTCCACGTAAAAATAAAACGGAACCTTGCGAATGAAAACAACTAAGGAGTCTTAGTCTGCTGTGGGTTGCTCTGGGTTGAGGTCCGAGAGTTAGTGGGCGTGTCCTATGGGCTTATCCTTCGGGATCTCACATCGGTTGTAGACTGAGCGTGTGAGTGGTTTATTTGGGAATAAGGATCCCTCAATGTTGCCATGATTTTGAGGAATGATTTATTTCCGTCGCTGAGTCGTTTATTTGTTGTCTTGTCTCTTTCTCTGAATTCTACTGATTCTCTCTCTATTCTCTATTCTTCCTGTTCTTATGTTCCTATGGTTGGAAAATCACGTAACAATAGTATCAGAGCAAAAGACACACGACCATGGGTTTTGCTGCTGCTATTCTTCCTCTCCGTTTCCTCTTTCTTGAACCTAAGGTTCTTCTAAATTCTCCTATTCTTTTTTATCTTTTCATTCCTTTCTCTTTTGTTCTCATTCTTGCCTATTCTTCTTTCTCGATCATTCTGATTCTTCTCTCTCACAAACATAGTTGTTAGATCCTTAGTCATGATGGAAGATATGCAATCACATGATCTTGTGCAAAGGTTTATTGTCATGATGCAAGAACTAGAGCAAAGGCAGTAGGTTTTACGAAAAGGTACAGTCCAACAACATCAACAAGCTTTGGAAGAAATTAAAGCCTTGCTTGTTGGCATAATTTTGCATAATATGAAGATTGCTAGTAATATGACTCAAGCTTGAGGTGAATTCACAAAAGCAAGGGAAAATCCATAAGAGGATTTAAGGAACTTAAATCAAGAATCTACCCTGCAAGATTATTGGAATTCTTTTAACCAGTTATATTCAAAAGTCAGAATTTAAGAAGATCAAGCGTTGAATTTTGTTTCTTTGGACTAGTTAAGTAGCAATTGGCAATGAGAATGTTTAAGCCAAAAACACTTGTAGATGCTTACACTCTAGCTAAGTTGCAAGAGCTAACTGTAGCAACAAAATAAGTCTAAACCATCTATTAAACCCACAACTTTTGTTAAGGTTGAAACTGAAGTTTTGAAGTTTGAGGAAGCTAGGAAAATTAGCAACATTTCACTAGAATCCAATTCTATTCATGGGAAAATCTCATCTGGTCACTTTGACCACCCCTTGTACTCTGCTTCAATTGCTCTCTATGGTGGCAGTCTAGTTTCATGCTATCTTGATGAATTGATCGGGTGGGAATTGGAAATTTGTGAGCCTAAGAAGAAACTAGAAGATGCAAAGTCGAAGGACATTAATCAAGTTCTTATTGAGAAAAACTTGCAAATAATTTTGGCAAATGAGGTTTATCAAGAAAATGAGTATGTTTCTGAGAAGAAATTCTACTCATTTAGAAGGATTTCAAGTTACATGGGTTATGGTGAAGAGGATATATGTCCAAGATCTTTGGTTTTAAAAAATTCAGTTTATTTAATTTTATTCGATTTTTAAACAAAAATCGATAGAATGGAACTGAATATTTTATTTTTTAATAAATTATTATTAAATCTCAAATAAAATTGAAAATAAAAAATACAACTAAAATTAAATTTAAAATCGTGCAAAATAAGTTCAAAAAAGTCTAAGATGAAACTCAAATTAACAAATCAAATCAATAAATATATACTTATTTCTTTTTTGCGTATAATTACTTCTTTCACCTCATTCATAATTCAATCATGGTTATGAATAAATTCATTGGTGATTTTCTAAATATGATGTGATATTATTAACTTAATTCACATATTAATTAATAAATTAAATTTGCTTAAAAGTTTTTCATTCTCTTGTTATTAATGAATACACATCAAGCCTAGCTTGGCTTGGTGCCGAAGACATATTACTTATTTAATAAATTCGAGTTTTTGCCTATTTAATTTTTTTTAAATAAAAATACATCAAATAGATAAAAAAAATCCTACCAAAAAATTTCAAAAATAACTTGGTAATGTTGAGATTGAAGGAATTTAAATTAGATAATTCAAACAATTCATGGCTTTTTTGCAAAATTCCATTGTTATGTCAAAATATGTGGATTGTTGAAAATTTCTCATTCGTCACATCCCCTCATTTTGAAATCCCATCTAAAAAGTAGGATTTCATGAAATTCTTTATTATAATGAATGGGATTCTTTAAATCATATTTAATTTTATTACAAAAATTACTATAAATTTGTAAATTTAATCTCTATAACAAATGATAAGTTATTTAAATTTATAAAATTATATGAAGTGATAGATAGGTATTTGTGTTACACCTAACCCTTTTGTAAGGTATAACATATTCCTGTAGTATACCTAATAAATTATCGAACTACACCTACCGATAACCTATTGAATATACTATAAAGGTTTTTAAATGGATCATAGCATTTTATTTCATTTTTATTTTGAAGAAAAACTACATGGTGATTGTTGGAACTTTAGCAAAATCCAAAATTTATAACCTGTTAAAATCATAAAATAAATCAAATAAAAGATTTTCTTTAATCATTTCACAAGCACAATATTAATACATTTACATTTCAAATGTTTCATTCATTAGAGATAATAAACTTAATATTACAAAAACTACATTTACATGAGTCTCAAAATGAAATAAAAACATTTACAATCTTAAAATGTTATAGCAATGTAATGCTTTTTAATACAAATTGCTCATTGTCCGTACATCATACATATAGCTACAAAATATATCAAAAGGAATTACAGTGGAATACCTAATGTATATACCCACAATCAATACAAAAGCTGCTCCCAAGTCTCTCACTCGGCAGTCTTCTCCTTTCTCTTACCTACGACAGCATAAATAAACTATCGCTGAGTATATCACTCAGTGGTGCGCAACTAATAATTTTAAAACTTAAGGTATAGCACAACTTTGTCAAAATATAACAAATCACATTTTTCATAATCATAAAAACATCACAATAATTTTCAAGTCCATAACAACCCTTTTTTGAAATAATCTTTTAATGAAGAAATCATAATTCACAAATCACAATTCATAAAGCATAAGTGTTGCCAATATCAATATACAGTTTAGACCATGACACAAAATTTCATGATCAATGCCATGTTGTACACCACGATAAAGTAAATCAATCTCACTAACCGTTATTAATGAGGGAAGGGCTAGCTAGCTGATGAGTACTCATATAGTCTCACTCCATTAACCGTTATTAATGGGGGATATAATCATAATCAAATATCAAAACCCAAGTAGCCGTTACTACTGGGGAGTTCCAAAAGGGACTATCATGCTCACTGTGATTTTAAAAAAAATTTTCAAGAGTTTCTCAATCAATAATAACATTTGCAAAACAATAATCACATTCAAATCATCATAAAATCCATAAAGGGGTTGGGAACACACAATTTCTCCATTTTAAGAAGATCATAACTCATTCAAAGCAAACTCATTTAAATAAACTTATTCAAATCAATTTACAAAGTTAAAAACAAAGAAAAAAGGTTAGTTGTGCACAAACCTTCAATGATCTCCTTTCTCTTTACTTACTTCTCCTTGTCTGTCCTAACCTCTTTTTCTACTGAAAACATACAAGTAGAATGTCTTAATACTCATCTCAACTATTGCCAAGTACTCATTACATGAATGTCTAATGCATTCCTAAGTTAGCTTTATTATTTCAATGAGTTTTGGTTTTCTGGACAGCTTAGTACTTTGATTTTTGAACCCAATTTTTACCTAGTTCCCATCATAATTTAGCAAGGTGTTCTTCATGAAAATTGTTTCTCTAGGTCTCAGCTTTATTTTCCTTTTTGAATCACAAAATTTGGAGTTTTGCAGCTCTAATTATGATCAAATTACTAATTACTGTTCACGTGGACAAATTCTACAGATTTCAGGGTTTCTAGAATTTACCCAATTTGCATCTAACATCCGAGCCTTTTATGCTCATAATTAGGATCAAGTCCCTAAAATAATGTTTTAGACTTTGTCTTAGGTTTCTAAATCATTTTGAATCACTTCAATTAAACTTAAATTTATCATCAATTGAATTAAAACACATCAAACCCTAAGTTTTCCATGGCTGGCCGAAAATCTAGCTTAGGTTCCATGCATGATTCTTCAATTTCTTAAGTTAATCACCTCATAAATAACTCTAATCCCATGCATACACAATTAATTTAGCTAGAATAATCACTTACCTCAATAGTGACTTTTTCCAATCTTCAATTTCTCTTCCAAATCTCTTGTTCTTCTTGCTTCAATCCTTCAATCAAAGATTTCTTTGATATTTTCTACTAATTAGATAGAAAACCCATGAAAGTAAAATGGGGAATCAAGATTTGAGAAGGGGTGTTAAGGGTAAAAGTGAAGAAAGGAAAGAAAAAGAGAGAGTGTGGGGGAAGAGAAGGGTGGCCGGCCAAATTAGGGAAGGGAGGGGGTTTTATTTTCCTTTTCATATTTGTCCTTAATTTTTAAATTATTTAATTCATAATTTTTAATGATATCAGGCTTATGTCATAATTGTAATTAAAATTTTAAGTTTTCATTTCTTTTATTTCCTTTACACATTTTTATTTGAATTTTTCTTCAAAAATTACTTCATAATTCAATTCATTAATTTCATTTAATTTAATTGATATTTTAGTAAAAAATTAACTCTTAAAGTGAACTGACCAAAATGCCCCTCATCTGGTTACTGTCCATCTTTTTCATAATCCCCAATGAGTCCTTAGGTTTTTGGTTCACTTAAATCTTTATTGTGTCTATCTCAATAAATTTCCCCTTTATTTTTGGTCCTCAAGGTGGCTTTGAATAATATCATTCACAGACCAAAAATGGTACTATTCAGAGCTCAAAGATTCAGGGTGTTACAATTCTCCCCTCCTTAAAGATAAAATTTCATCCTCGAAATTTACCTAGTCTCAGTCTCTGAATAGCTGTGGGTGTTGCCTCCTCATGTCCTCCTCACGTTCCCATGTAGCTTCCTGGCCTGAATGATGGTTCCACAATACTTTTACTAGAGGTATCTGCTTGTTCCTCAGCTGCTTCACCTCATATGCCAAGATCTTTATAGGTTCTTCATCATAAGTCAGGTTTGAATTTACCTCAAGCTCCTCTACTGGTATGTGAGAGGGGTCTGATCTGTACCTCCTCAACATGGAGACATGAAAGACATTGTGAATCTTCTCCAACTCTGGAGGCAATGCCAATCTATATATCAACGGACCCACTCTTTCCAAAACCTCATATAGCCCAATGAAGCGAGGACTTAGTTTCTCCTTTCTACCAAACCTCATAATTTCTTCCTGGGGAAACTTTAAGGAACACTTTATCACCCACAGAATACTCAATATCCCTTTCTCTTCAGATCTATGTAGGACTTCTGATGATCTGATGTAGCCTTAAGTCTATCTTGAATGATCTTAATTTTCTCCTTAGTTTGCTGTACAATCTTTAGGCCAATCAACTTTCTTTCACCCACTTCATCCCAACACAAGGGAGTTATACACTTTTTGCTATACAAATCTTCATATGGAGGCATCCCAATGCTTGATTGATAACTGTTGTTATAGGCAAATTCAATCAAAGCCAAATGTGCATCCCAACTTCCTTCAAACTCAATCACATAAGCCCAAAACATGTCCTCCAAAATCTGAATAATCCTTTCAGACTGACCATCTGTTTGTGAATGGAATGTTGTGCTGAAGTTCAATATAGTTCCAAGGGCTTTTTGGAGACTACCCCAGAATCTAAAAGTGAACCTTGGATCTCTATTTGATACAATAGACACTAGCACTCTATGCAACCTCACCACTTCATCAATGTACAATTTAGCCAATCTTTCCAGACTGTAATCCATCCTCACTAGCAAAAAGTGTGTAGACTTAGTCAATCTATCAACAATAACTCAAACTGCATCATGATTCTTTTGTGTATGTGGAAGTCTTGTCACTAAATCCATAGTGATTCTTTCCCATTTCCACTCGGGAATTGGCAATGGATGTAGTAACCCTGCTGGCACTTGGTGTTATGCCTTTACTTGCTGACTAGTTAGGCATTTAGCAATATATTCTGTAATTTCCTTCTTCATTTCCCTCCACCAATAGTGTTCTTTCATGTTTTTATACATTTTGGTTCAACCAGGGTGCATAGCAAATGGTGAGTCATGTGCTTCCTTTAAAATGATCTGCCTCAGTTCAACATTATCAGGAATGCACATTCTACCTTGATATAACAATAAGCCCTCATCATTCACTGACAACTTTGGTTTCTTGCCATCCTAAGCCTCTTCCACTAACTTCACATACTTATCATCATTCTGGGCGGCTGTTTTAATTTGTTCTGTTAGCATTGGCTTCACTTGCCAAGTAGCTACCGTCTGCCAATCATCATCAATCTCCAAAGTAGCATGTAAAGCCCTTAAGCCATGTACCATGGACAAAGGTGAAACTCTTAAACTAGCCATGGTCTTGTGACTTAAGGCGTCTGCCACCACATTAGCTTTTCCAGGTTGATAGTCAATCAAACAATCATAGTCTTTTATCAGCTCTAACCACCTCCTATTCCTCAAATTTAATTCCTTCTATATGCCCAAATACTTCAAACTCTTATGATTTGTGTACATATAATATTTCTCCCCATATAAGTAATGTCTCCAGATCTTCAAGATAAAGATAATGGCTAATAGCTCTAAGTTATCTGTAGGATAATTCCTCTTATGTGGTTTAAGCTGGTGAGAAGCATAGGCAATGACGTTCCTATCTTGTATCAACACACAACCCAATCTATTATGAGAAGCACCACTGTATAAGGTGTACTCTTTATCCAAAGTAGGTAAAGTTAAGACTGGAGCTTCAGTTAAACACCTCTTCAACTCATTAAAACTCTCATGGCACCGATCAGTCCACTGAAATTTCACATCCTTCCTAAGTAGCTTAGTCAGTGGGGATGCTAACATGGAGAGTCTCTTCACAAACCTGCGGTAATACCAAGCTAAACCAAGAAAACTCCGAACTTCAGTGACATTTCTAGGTGGCTTCCAATTAAGAATAGCCTTTACTTTGCTAGGATCCACCTTGATACCATCTGCAGATACAATGTGCCCCAAAAATAATGTAATCTCCTTCAGCCAAAACTCACACTTAGATAGTTTGGTATACAACCATTTCTCCCTCAAGGTTTACAATACAATCCTCAGGTGTTTGTTATGCACCTCTGCATTCTTTGAGTACACCAAAATATCATCAATGAACACCATAATAAACTGATCTAGGTATGGCCTGAAGATAGTGTTCATCAGATCCATAAAAGCAGCCGCAGCTTTAGTCAACCCGAATGGCATCACTAAGAACTCATAGTGGCCATACTGAGTCTTGAAGACAGTCTTAGGAATACTCCGCTCCTGCACCCTCAACTGATAATAACTCAATCTCAAATCAATCTTGGAGAATACAGTTGCATCTTTAAGCTGGTCAAACAGATCATCAATCCTTGGCAGAAGATATATGTTCTTTATAGTCACCTTATTTAACTGTCTGTAGTCGATGCACAAATGAAGGATACCATCTTTCTTCTTGACAAACAGCACCGGTGCTTCCCAAGGTGACACACTAGGGTGGATGAAACCCTTATCTAGCAACTCCTGCATTGCTCCTTCAACTCTTTCAACTCAGCGGGTGCCATCCTATAAAGAGTGATAGAAATTGGCTCCACACCAGGCAAAATCTCAATTTCAACTGTACCTCTCTTTCCGGAGGCAATCCTGGCAACTCTTCTGGAAAGACATCCAAAAAATCACATATTGTAGGGATATCTCCAATCTCTGAACTCTCCACCTAGGTGTCTATCACATGAGCTAGATAAGCTTCACAGCCCTTCCTAATAATCTTTTTAGCAAGTGCAGCTGAAATGATATTGAATGGCAATAACTACTTCTCCCCATGTATTGCTATATCTGCGTACTCGGGAAGACCAAAAGTGACTATCCTTAGTCTACAGTCAATCATGGCATGATGCCTGGCTAGCCAATCCATGCCCAAAATGATATCATAATCTCGGAAGGGCATTTCAATAAGGTCAGATAGAATTATATGTCCTTAGATCACCAAAAGACAATCCTTATATAACCTATTTACCTTGACCTCCTGACCTAATGGACTAGTCACTAGTACATCAAAGTCCTTTGTTAAGTAGGGAATAGTAGCAGAACAAGCAATGCTAGCACTAACATATGAGTGTATGGAGCCAGGGTCAAACAACACATAAATAGCTTGTTCAAAGATGGAGAAAGTATCAGCCACAACATCTGATGTCTCAGCCTCATCCCTCTGGCACATTGTATATACTCTAGCTAGTGCGCCGCTCTATTCTGACTGGTTTATTGTACCCGGACTACCAGATGTACTACCTCAGCCTCTACCTTTACCTCTACTGACTGTCTGTGGTCCCCCAGAAGTAGAGCCTTGAGCTTATCCCTCTATTGCGGTGGATGGCATGGATCTACGTGTACTAAAACAGTCTCTTGCAAAGTATCCTGAACCACCACAGTTGTAGCAGGCTCCTGTGGCCTTATAACATACTCCTCCATATGTTTTGCCACAGGTTTCATAGGTACGAATAGGAAAGGAACCCCTGAATGTCTACTGACTGGATCTAGGTGGCCTCTGCCCTAAGAATCTTTCCCTACCAGATCCTCTGTTACTCGGTCCCCCAAAGCTCTTTCACTTACCCGAATTACTGTCAGAAGCTTGACCGGAAGTCTTCTCACTCTTTTCTTTTTCTTCAGTTCCCTTTTTAACGGCCCCTTTTAACTCAATTCTTTCTAATTCCAGAGTTTGGGATATCAGTTTTGAGAAGTTCTCATGTCGGAACCCAACCACTTGCAGTCTCAGACTCGGTTTCAACTCGACCTCAAACTGTTTACATCTGTCCCTGCCGGTGGTGAGTAAACTCCTAGCATAGTGACTTAGACGAGAGAACTCCCTCTCATACTCTGCCACAGTCATGTCTCCTTGTTTCAGACTGAAAAACTCCTGAAGCTTCATATAACATCCCTATTTGCATAGCCTGGTATATTTCATTATTCCTGTGATCGGTGTCGATCCGGATAATTAAAGGGATTAAAACTACACTTAAGACATCTAGATAAGCCCTGAACACAAATAATTAGTAATTGTCAATTAGTTAAGTATAAATAAGAAAAACAGAATATAAAAGGTTAAATGAGCCGGGAGTCATAGCGATAGGTGACCTTCGCGGGAAGTGGCTGCGAGGTCAGTCTAAACTCAAATTTCGAACTGTAAAATGTGACGCCGCTGTCCTTAGGACTATTGCGAACACAGTGAAAAAGAGAAAATCATGAAAAAGAATTATTAAGCCGGTCAAATAATTAGGTCAGAGATTTGAAAGAAATATTGAATTATTTGCAAACCGGGTAGAATCAGCGAGGGCCAATTTGGTCAATTGACCCCTAGAACTAACTCCTGACCTAACTGTCAAATAAAATCGGAGAAAAGAAAATTTTGGAATTGAGAATTAAATTAAAAAACTAATGAAAAAATAAATAAAAATAGAAAAAGAGAATAAAAGATTAATGACATCATCATGATGATGCCAAAATGAGGTCACAATTAATTATACTTTAATTAATTTAATTAACTAAGTCAATGTTGGGATAAATATACATAAAAATAACAAATTAAAAGAAAAAAAAGACATTTTAGTCTTCTTCTCAAACATGTACCGCCTCACTCTCTTCTCTCTCTCATCTCTGCCATTAATCCCACCATGAAAGCTTATTTTAAAGCTTTCTAAATAAAAAATTTAGCCATAGAAATTGCAAGTTCCATAATTAAACTTTGTTTGGGCAACTAGAAAAGAAGATTAAAGGAGAAAAAAAGGAAGAAAAAATTGAAGGAAGTGAAGATTGGAAAGCTACACCAAGGTTAGTAAGCTAAACTTGAATTTCTAGTTGAATTAATTGTGTTTATACTTGGATAAACCTAGAAATATACTTAAAATGAAAAGAAAACATCTTTGGAGGACCAAAGGAAAATTCGGCCAGCCTATGTAGGGATGTGATTTGCATAATTTTGATTGAATTAAATATGTTAGAAAGCTTGAATGAGTTGAGAAATGGTGTTTGTATGTTTGGAACTAATTAAATGTAACAAATCAAGTGAGTTAGGGTTTTGGAAGACAAAAATTAGAGAATTGGTCAAATGGTGTGTTTGACCTTGTTTGATTTGAAAAATGGTCATATGTGACCAATTGTGGTATGTTGGAAGTGTTAGAATTAGGTTTAAATTCGGATTGCTTAGGGACATTCTGCAGGCAGCAGGACCAAGGTCCCTTTCATGGACCAAAACTGAAAATTTACTAACCCAATTAGTGTGATGCCAATCAAGAATGAAACTAGACACAAAATGGCACATTTTTCATTTAGGAATCATGCCCAAAAAGTGACCATAGTATAGTGAACAAATTGACTAAATTCGGACTTAGGTATTCTGCCTTGTACAAAATGACCAAATGAATAGTATTTGTTCATTTGGCTATATCTTGGGCTAGGCAGGTCCAAATGACCTGAAATTTTACCAGTAGAAAGCTGAGATATAGACCTACAACTTTAATGAGGAATAAAAACCCAAATTATGCCCTTAACCAAGTCATTTGGCCACCCAAATTTGGTGACCTAAAACTGCCAGAACCCAGAAATTTGCCCAGAAAATCTGGGTTAGACCAATCAGGCCAGCCATGTTCAAATGGCTATAACTTGAGCTACAAAACTCCAAATGGAGTGATTAAAAAAGGAGAATAAAGTTAAGATTATAAGGAACAATTTCTATGAAGAAAACTTGGCTAAATTCTAACAGCAACCTGACTAATAGAATAGTAAAAAATAGGTCTCCAAAACTGAAAATTTGAAAGTTTGCCTAAAAGACTTAAGTTTTGAGAAAATGACCAAAACCAATAAGCTTGGTAACCAAAATATGGTATGTGAATATAGTTAGATTTTCCATACCTAGTAAGCATAAGAAAGTCAATATTTTGACTTGAATAGTACTATGAATAGTAACCTTAACATGAAAATTTTCAAGAATGTAAGTTTAAGCATATTAGGACTAGAATTGAATATATATGAATTAATTATTAGAATTATTGTGAAGCAAAGATACTGAGACACTATAAATTTTGTGTTTCAACTGAAAAAGACCCAAAAGGTCTAAGAGACTGAGTCAAGGCCTAGAGGCGACTCACGTCAGGTTTGTGCACAAAAATTTTTAAATTACAGTTTTCACAATGAAAATTGATTTATTATACATTGTGAATGTGTTTTATTCATTATGAATTTCGAGAATGTTGTGTTGCCTAATTTACAATGAAAATTTGAAATGAAAATTATTTATTGATTTGTATGAAATATTTGAACAATATGGTTTTGAATTTGGTTATGGCCTTGGAAATTTTATTTGAGAATTTGTGTGTTGCCTACTTTAGAAATGGAGATTTGAAATGAAGTTTGTTTAATTGTTGTATCAATTATAATTGAACATCATAGTTTTAAATTGTTTTGATTCACACTTGGCATAGCAGTCCCTTATATTGTTCCTGCTCTACTTGTAGGGTTGAGTTTGATATTTGATCACTTTCCTCTCACTCTGGATTCCCAGTCTGAGGGGTGAGTTTGGATGAGTACTCATTAGCTAGCTAGCCACCTCGCTCATATATTTTGATTAGTAGGGTGAGTTTGCCTTGTCGTGGTGTACAACATGGCATATTTGAAAATTTTATATCATGGCCTAAGTTGTGTTATTTATTGGCAATACTATATTTATTAAATTGTTTGATCAAAGCTGTGTCATATTAAGCTTTGAAAATTATGATTTGTTATAAATGTGATTTGAAAAATTGTAAAATACGATTATGAGATTTTTGAATTATGAATTGTTCATGAATGTTTTATATTATGTATTTTACATTTTATTGTGCACCACTGAGTAAACTTTACTCAGCGATAGCTTTAAATTGCTGTCGCAGATAGAGAAAATGACATAGCAGCAAAATGAGCTGCTACAGTCAGAGAGGAGCACAGTTGAAGAATTTTTGTATGGGTATTTATTAATACCTTTGTAATTATTTTGATGTAAATGGTTTAGTGTCATATGTATTAAGGTAGATTGAGCAGTTGTACAGTCAATGTATAATAATATTATTTTTGAGATTTTACGTTTGTAAATTAACTTATGAATGTAAATTAAATATTTAAAATGCAATGTGCATGAGATTATGAAATGTTTTGAGATATCAATTCTTGATTTGAAATTTGGATTTTGAATTGAAGTGTTGCTATTGCTGTTGAATTGAAGTTTGGTGGTTGCAAGTGGTGTTGAAATTAATTATTTGGAAGTGTTTTTCACAGGTTTTGAAGAACTGTTTTTCCCAAATATAAACGGCACTCTACCGAAATTTTTATAAAATTTGCAGAAAAATAAAATGGGACAAAAATCTTAACTAGTTTTCAAACTTCAATTAAATGTTTTTAATTCCTACCAAAATGCTCACCACTTCCAAAATGTAAGAAAATGGTTTTAAAATCCCTTGTAATATATTTAATGAGTTACCAGTAGGCGAAGTACTGTAAATCATTAGATGTACTACGGGATCATATTACATCTTACTGAGGGGTAGGGTGTGACATGTTTAGTGGTATCAGAGCAATGGTTTTAAAATGAATTTTGAACTGTGAATTTGAAATATTTTATCGGTAAATACAACTGCTCAAATGTTTGATACATATGACATATTTACATCATGAATATGCACTAACGGAGGTTAACCTCTTTGTATTTGTTATCAGAGAGTAAAAAATTTCTAAAAGCAAAATGGAAGAAGGAGATCATTCCATAGAACAATCTGTCGAGTCTGAGGCCCAAGGAGAAGCCCCAGCACTCCAAAATGTGAGTGGGTCAGCCACTCCAGTTCTTACTCCAGCACCACAGTTTTCTGCTCAATTTACACAGTAGATGGCTGCGTTTTTCCAAAAAATAGTGGGAAATGTGCCACCTCAAGCTCATATGCAAATACCTGTAGCACAACCATAGCCCTCGGCTCGGCAATATAAAAAATTAATGAAATTTGGGTCCACCGAGTTTAAGGGTACTGTGGATCCACTGGAGGCAGAACAGTGGTTAGAGAGAATGGAACAGGTTTTTAAAAAGCTGCAGTGTGTAGAAGAGTTGAAGTTCAAATATTCAGTATCATTTCTGCAAGGGGATGCATATGAGTGGTGGAAGACCATCCCCCACAGCCTGGTAGAGCCAGCAGTCCTCACATGGGCAGACTTTTTGAGAGAATTTCGGAAAAAGTGGGTCCCCGATACTTATGTAGACATGAAGTTGCAAGAGTTTTTAAGTCTAAAGCAAGGGGATAGAACTGTAGCAGAGTATGAGCGGGATTTCTCTCGACTAAGCCACTATGTCGGAAGCTTGGTCACCACCCCCAGAGACCGGTGTAAGAGGTTTGAAGCTGGGTTGAGGCCTAGCTTGAGAATGAAAGTTGTAGGGTTCCGACACCAGAAATTTTCTGAATTGATTTCACAAGCCCTAGAACTGGAAAGGATAGAATCAGAAGGGGCAGTGAAAAAGAGTACAGAAGAGAAAGAGAAAACAAAAAAAGCTACTAGTCAAACTACAGAAAGTAGTTCCGGAAAGAGAAAACATTTTGAAGGATCTAGCTCGAGCGAATCGGGTACAGGTAGATCTTCTAGACAGAAACCATCCCAATCCGATCAGCAAACTCAACAGACATGCAGAAATATGCTGTCGGATCGACTTTGTGAAACTTGTGTTAGTAGTATGCCCTAGAGCATATCATTTACTATGTATCTTGTACATAATTTTATTAATAAAAGGCATTTCCACTTTTCTATTTACATAATATATTTATGTGTAATAGAAAAGGTCCATTGATATTTTGTTAGAAATATTATTCTTAAGTTGTTAAGAATATGAGTGACAATATTTCTAGCACAAAGTATCATAAATAGGTTCACAATCGAGGATACTTCATAATAAGGACATGACTTATCCAGAAAGATTGTATTCATGTTTGTTCCCAAGTTATTTATATGAGATATAAATAAGATGGAATGGTGAGTCTCATGCCATATAACAAACATGATAGGCACTTATAAATGATAAGTAGGCCGAACCAGTGACACTTATGACAAGCACATGGAGTTTACTCTTGTCAATGTGTTGTCATAAATCATATCAGTGCATATAATCTTTAGACCTGAGATTGCACAGTTATCTTGTATATAGGTAGTTTGAGTTTGATACTGCTTTCATACTTGTACTATGTATGGGTATATGGGCATGTGTTGGCTCCTGCTAGTTATATATGGAGGTAGGTGTTGATCAAGATGGAATCTGTTCCTCTAAGTAAATAGAGATAAAATCCTATGTTCATTTAATTGTTCTTGATGTTTCAAGTTCTGGCCAGACAGATAGATTTATTCGTAAAAGAGTTTCGATGAGAAAATCTTTTAATCAAGAACTGGAATTAAAAGAGAACATAATATTCATAGCAAATGGAGTTTGACATAAACCATGACTCAGCTTGAGTTGGGATTTTGTAATGAGAGATTCTAGTGCATGGTAACATATGATTATAGGTTCATTTAAGGTAAATCTTATTACTAATTGGGTGGCCATGGCATGCTATGCTAGGTGTTAACCATGGTCTATGAGGTTCATAAAATGATTTAGAGAAATCATTATGGTAAGAAAGAGTTCTAATGATATTAAGAGTTGATATCATGTCTCATTGTCAATTAGTGATGAGCCTAGTAAGTCACACACATACACAAGTTATCACCTATTTAAATATGATTTAATTAATTAATTAAAGAGTTTAATTGATTAATTAAATAGGTTTGGTTTGCAATTAGATTGCAAAGTCCCTAGCATGACTTGAAACCAAATCTAGATTATTGGATGTATAATATAAGTTAAATTTATATTAAAGTGTTTAAATATGAATTTAATTAATGAGAAATTAATTAATAGAGATTAATTAATTAATTTATATTTGATATAAATTAATTAGAAGAAGAAAATAATTATTTTGGGTTAAGAACTCAAAATTAAGACACAGGGGCATTTTGGTCATTTTGCAGTGTGACACGTGGCATCATGAGATGGTGACACATGGCATAACACATAAGCTTGCCAAATGTTTTTTTTAATCATGTAAGATGATTAAAATCAAGATTAAATATAGGTTTGACACTTGGCACAATGTGATTGGGTCACTTAAACCTAGAGCTAATCAAAAGGTGACATGTGGCTAGGGTTTAATGTGTTAACCTAGCTATTTAAGTGTTGTTATGAGAAAATAAAACACAACCAGCAGCCACACTCCTTTGTCATGCCACTTTGAGGGTTTTTATCTCTTCTTCTTCATCTCTTATCAATTCAAAGAGATTAGCCATCAATCTCTTGAATTAAGAACACTAGGAATTGTTTCTAGTGTCCTGTTTACATCTCTAATCTCTTAAAAGGCATAACTTGAATTTCTAATTAATAGAAAAAGGCTTTAGAAGCTGTTCAAGGGCTGCCATAGGTGTTATTGGTGTGGACAAGCTAGAGGGACAACATCTGGTGTCCTGAAGACGAATCTCAAAGGCGCAGACACGCTGCAGTGCATCAAGAGGTTAGTGTAATCGTTCTTGATTTAATCTAGGGTTCTAAAATTAATCTGATTAATTTTAAAATCTTAAATGGCAAATACAGATCCAAAAACATATTAAAAGAGTTTTAATATGTTGTTTATCATTGAAATCAAATAGATAAAAATAAATCTTGCATGATGCATGTGACCCTAGGTGAAAATTTTTGAATTCAATGGTATAAACTTGTGTTTTTCACGCTTCCATTCCTTCAATTGATATCAGAGCCACTATATTTGCCATTTAGATTGATGTTTATATGATTTAATTGTGTGTTTGATCATGAGATCAAGAGTTTATTGCTGGTTGCAAAGTCAAAGTGGCGGCACAAATGATGAACACCATGGTGTGCATGGTTGATGCATCACAATGGTGTGCAAAGGTAAATGGATGGTGAATGTGTAATTGTTGTATGATTTAAGATCCATTTTTTGTCTAATTAAATTGTTTAATTAGAATTTTTATCACACAATTAAATTATGATTCAAATCAGAATTTTAAAAATTGTTTGAATGTGATTCAAATCTGAATTTTAAAAGTTGTTTGAATGTGATTCAAATCTGAATTTTTAAAGTTGTTTGAATCATATTTAAATCTGATTTTTTAAAATTGATTGAATAAAATTCAGATCTGATTTTTTAAAAAATATTTGAATGTGATTCAAATCTGATATTTTAAAAAATGTTTGAATGTGATTCAAATCTGAATTTTTAAAGTTGTTTGAATGTGATTCAAATCTGAATTTTTAAATTTGTTTGAATGAGATTCAAATCTGAATTTTTAAATTTATTTGAATCATATTCAAATCTGAATTTTTAAGTTGAATATGAGATATTCAATTTAATTTAAGTATGTATGTTTTATTTAATTGTTAAATAGTGATATGCATGATGGATGATCATGGACTATAAAAGACCAATGTGATTGGATTTATTTCTTTTATGTTTCTTTGGGATTGTAAATTAATTAATTTATTTTAATTTATTTTGGGCATGTATTATTAAGTTTGTAATAATTTTTGGGTTGTAATTTCATTTATTTAAGTTCTTGTAAATTCGTCTTAGTATGCCAAGGATTACTATGTAATATTGGATTGCAAGAAGTTCAAGGAGGTCAAGAGCATTGGTGGGACCAGTGGGAGGAATTCAAGATCAAGTGTTGATTATGTACTCTTTCAGCAACTCTTGTAAAATGAATGAATGAAATGCACCTAGGAATGCCCTGATTCAATTCTTGGTGGCTCAATTGAATCCCTTAGAAAGTCCATGATCATACCATATTTACTGCTTATCCATGAATGCATGAGATGTATGGGAATGTATGCAATTATATGATATATGCATGCTAAATGGATAATGTGCAAAGTGAGACCTTAATAGTAAATAGAATGACCATAAAATCTTCCAAACAAATGATTAAGTTGGAAATGCTATAATTAAAGTAATTATAACATAGGCCCTCCATTGGGGCAATTATTTTAAGAAATTTTAAATAGTTGCATAAGATGCAATTTATTTAAGAGATTTTCTTAAGAATAATTATTAAGCATGAGATGTTGTAAATATGTAAATGGTTTAGTGGCCAATATTGGATGTACCTGAGGACATTAAAATTATTTGCATAATTACTGGCTCAATGGGATCAACTTAACTAATGCAAGATAAGTCAATAATGGATGTTCCTGAGATTTTGAGCATTAGGGGCTAGGTAAATGATTGAACCTCACATGAGATGTGATGGGCAAAGAGTTGCTCACTTATAGTTTATTGTAATTCCAATAATGGATGTACCTGAGGATGATCAATAGAATTATAAGAATTCAATCACCCACTAGAAATCCATCCAACTAGGATTTCTGTTTTCTACTTTGGAAGTGTAGGATTCGCTAAGTTAGTGGGAGGACCAATTTGATTAAAAGACCGTAATCATTTTGGTTAATTACATGATACGTTTACTAATTAATCTGGTTATTTTCTGCAGTTAATTTTCTGATAAAAATGAGCACAAAACAACCACCACCATCCAATATCCTTGCAAGCATACTTGATCACAATAGGTTGACAGGACCTAATCTGTCTGATTGGCTAAGAAATTTGAAACTTGTCCTGAACCTTGAACATATAGGATATGTTCTAGATTCAAATGTTCCTAGTCCCTTACCTCCAGAGGCCACACAAGAGGAACATTAAACTTTGGACAAGTGGAAGGAGCATGATATGAGAGCTAAGTGTTACATGCTTGCTTCCATGAGTAATGAGTTACAGAAGCAACATGAGAACATGCAGAGTGCGAGTGAGATTCTCCTTCACCTACAAGAGTTGTATGGTGAGCACAGCAGGAATGCTAGGTATGAGATATCTAGACAGCTATTCCGTATGAGGATGTCTGAGGGACAGAATGTTGGGGATCATGTCCACAAGATGATTCGGATGATTCAGCAGTTGGAAAATCTTGACTTTAACATGGATTTCCAACTACAGACGGATTTGATCCTTCAGTCCCTTCCTGAGTCTTTTGGGAATTTTGTGACAAATTTCCATATGACTAGACAGGAATGCACCTTAGCTGGTTTACTCAACATGCTGGTTATTGCCCAAAAGAATATGCTAGGAAATAAAGGAAAAGAGGTAGCTTTGGTTGCATCTTCTTCTACTGGAAAGTCCAATAAGAAGAAGGGCAATAAGAAAAAGAAACCTTAGATTCCTGGTCCTTCTAAGAAAATAGCTAAACAGAAAAGGAAGACTAAAGCTGATGAAGGCAAAGGAAAGTGTTTCCACTGCCAACAGGAAAGTGTTTCCATTGCCAATAGGAAAGTGTTTCCATTGCCAGTAAGAAAGTGTTTCCACTGGCCAGAGTATAGCAATCTAAATGAATGCAATGCCGTGGTGAAAACCAACTCAAGTTCAAAATATATTTGGCACTTAAGGTTATGTCATGTTGCAGAAGATAGGATTACAAAATTGGAGAAAATGGGGATTCTATCCTTATTGGACTCTGAGCCTACTCCAACTTGTGAATCTTGCCTTCAAGGCAAAATGACTAGATCACCCTTTGTTGGACAAGGGCTAAGAGCTGAAAATATTTTGGAATTAATACATAGTGATGTATGTGGTCCGTTTAAAGAAATGGCTAGAGGGGGCTTTCATTATTTTATTACCTTTATTGATGATAAATCAAGGTTTGGGTATTTATATTTGATGAAATACAAACATGAATCTTTTGAAAAGTTCAAAGAATTTAAATCTGAAGTAGAAAATCAAACAGGAAAGAGTATTAAAGCTCTTCGATCAGATCGTGGAGGTGAATATTTGAGTACTGAATTTGATGAATACTTGAGAGAGCATGGCATTGTTTCTCACCGACTCTCCAGAACGCCACAACTAAATGGTGTATCTGAAAGGAGAAATCGTACCCTATTGGATATGGTACGTAGTATGATGAGCTATACTGATATGCCAATCTTCTTTTGGGGATTTGCATTAGAATCAACTTTGTATATTCTGAATAGGATTCCATCAAAATCAGTTTCTTCCACACCTTATGAGATATGGCATGGAAGAAAACCAAGTCTTAAGCATGTTAAGATTTGGGTTTGTCCACTTATATCAAAAAGTCAACACCGATAAATTGGAGACCAGATCGTAAAAGGTCGATTTGTTGGATATCCAAAAGATAGTTTTGGATATTATTTTTATTTGCCTACTTCAAAAAGGTTGTGATAAGTAGAGATGCCACATTTCTTGAATAACAGTTTGTTCAAGAAGGAGGCAAAGGAAGGCAAATAGAGTTAGAATTGGAGAATTCGACCAACCAATGCATCGATGGATATAAATCCATCTAGTCAACCTATACCCATTGATGAAACATCTATATTTGTTCCTCGTAGAACAACTGTGGTATCTCACCCACTGTGAGATATGGTTTTCTTCATGAAGAAGAACAAGAGTTGTCTACTCATGAAGAAGTAGATCATGGAGATGATCCACTTACCTATGAAGAAGCTATATCGATATAGACTCTTCAAAATGGATTGATGCTATGAAATCCGAGATTAATTCCATGTATAAGAATCAAGTTTGGGATCTTGTTGACCCACCGAAGGTATTGTACCTATAGGGAACAAATGGGTTTTCAAGAAGAAAATTGGTTACGATGGAAAGGTAGAGACCTATAAGGCAAGGCTAGTAGCGAAGGGTTTCGCCAAAGGCAAGGAATAGACTATGAGGAGACTTTCTACTGTTGCCATGCTTAAATCAATTAGGATTTTATTAGCAATAGCTGCATACTATGATTATGAGATTTGGCGATGGATGTCAAAATGACTTTTCTCAATGGATACATTGAAGAAAACATTTTCATGGAACAACCTAGGGGATTTGAATCCCAAGATGGTTCCAAGGTATGCAAGCTAAAGCGATCCATTTATGGGTTGAAACAAGCTTCGAGGAGTTGGAACATCCGTTTTGATGAAGCCATTAAATCCTTTGATTTTATCAAAAATGAGGATGAGCCATGTGTATATAAGAAGGTTAGTGACACGCTTATCACTTTCCTTGTCTTATATGTGGATGACATCTCGTTGATGGGTAATGACACGGTATGTTGACGACTATAAAGGTATGGTTGTCAAATACATTCTCCATGAAAGACTTAGGGAGGCAACCTATATTCTTGGGATTCGCATCTATAGAGATAGAGCGAAAAGAATAATTGGTTTATCTCAAAGTCTATACTTGGAAAAGGTGTTAAAGAGGTTTAACATGCTTGATTCCAAGAGAGGATTGTTACGAGTGAGACATGGTATCCATCTTTCTAAAGAGATGTCTCCAAAGACACCTGAAGAAAGAGATAAGATGGCCAGATTCCATGTGCTTCGCTATTGGAAGTTTAATGTATGCAATGTTGTGTACTAGGCCTGATATCGCATATGTCGTTAGTTTGACTAGCAGTATCAATCCAATCCAGTTTGGAACATCGATAGTCACAAGAATATTCTTAAGTACTTGAGAAGAACTAAGGATTTATTCTTGATTTATGGAGGTGGAGACTTGCAATTGGATGGTTATACTGATTCTGATTTCCAATCAGATATCGATGATAGAAAGTCTACCTCTGGATATGTGTTCATTTGTAATGGAGGTGCGATCGCTGGAAGAGTTCCAAACAGAGCACGCATCGCAGATTCCACTACGAGGTCGAGTATATTCTCGCATCGATGTCGCAAAGGAAGTCGCTTTGGATTAAAAGTTTGTGACAGAACTTACATGAGTTCCTTCCATTGAGTCGCTAGCCCACTACACTGTGATAATAATGGAGCAGTCATACAGGCTAAGGAACTAAGGTCTCACCCAAAATCCAAACACATAGAAAGGCACTACCATATTATCAGGGATATAGTTGGACAAGGCGATATAGCCATGCAGAAAATATAACATCAGCTAAAAACCAGTTGATCCATTCACTAAGCCTTTGTCACAAGCTCAGTTAGACTGACATCTTGAGAAGATGGGTCTAAGATATTGTAATGAATGGCTCTAGTGGTAGTGGGAGATTGTTAGTAGTATGCCCTAGAGCATATCATTTAGTATGTATCTTGTACATAATTTTATTAATAAAAGTCATTTCCACTTTTCCGTTTACATAATATATTTATGTGTAATAGAAAAGGTCCATTGATATTTTGTTAGAAATATTATTCTTAAGTTGTTAAGAATATGAGTGACAATATTTCTAGCACAAAGTATCATAAATAGGTTCACAATCGAGGATACTTCATAATAAGGACATGACTTATCCAGAAAGATTGTATTCATGTTTGTTCCCAAGTTATTTATATGAGATATAAATAAGATGGAATGGTGAGTCTCATGCCATATAACAAACATGATAGGCACTTATAAATGATAAGTAGGCCGAACCAGTGACACTTATGACAAGCACATGGAGTTTACTCTTGTCAATGTGTTGTCATAAATCATATCAGTGCATATAATCTTTAGACCTGAGATAGCACAGTTATCTTGTATATAGGTAGTTTGAGTTTGATACTGCTTTCATACTTGTACTATGTATGGGTATATGGGCATGTGTTGGCTCCTGCTAGTTATATATGGAGGTAGGTGTTGATCAAGATGGAATCTGTTCCTCTAAGTAAATAGAGATAAAATCCTATGTTCATTTAATTGTTCTTGATGTTTCAAGTTCCTGGCCAGGACAGATAGATTTATTCAGAAAAGAGTTTCTGATGAGAAAAATCTTTTTAATAAAGAACTGGAATTAAAAGAGAACATAATATTCATAGCAAATGGAGTTTGACATAAACCATGACTCCAGCTTGAGTTGGGATTTTGTAATGAGAGATTCTAGTGCATGGTAACATATGATTATAGGTTCATTTAAGGTAAATCTTATTACTAATTGGGTGGCCATGGCATGCTATGCTAGGTGTTAACCATGGTCTATGAGGTTCATAAAATGATTTAGAGAAATCATTTATGGTAAGAAAGAGTTCTAATGATATTAAGAGTTGATATCATGTCTCATTGTCAATTAGTGATGAGCCTAGTAAGTCACACACATACACAAGTTATCACCTATTTAAATATAATTTAATTAATTAATTAAAGAGTTTAATTGATTAATTAAATATGTTTGGTTTGCAATTAGATTGCAAAGTCCCTAGCATGACTTGAAACCAAATCTAGATTATTGGATATATAATATAAGTTAAATTTATATTAAAGTGTTTAAATATGAATTTAATTAATGAGAAATTAATTAATAGAGATTAATTAATTAATTTATATTTGATATAAATTAATTAGAAGAAGAAAATAATTATTTTGGGTTAAGAACTCAAAATTAAAACACAGGGGCATTTTGGTCATTTTGCAGTGTGACACGTGGCATCATGAGATGGTGACACATGGCATAACACATAAGCTTGCCAAATGTTTTTTTTAATCATGTAAGATGATTAAAATCAAGATTAAATATAGGTTTGACACTTGGCACAATGTGATTGGGTCACTTAAACCTAGAGCTAATCAAAAGGTGACATGTGGCTAGGGTTTAATGTGTTAACCTAGCTATTTAAGTGTTGTTATGAGAAAATAAAACACAACCAGCAGCCACACTCCTTTGTCATGCCACTTTGAGGGTTTTTATCTCTTCTTCTTCATCTCTTATCAATTCAAAGAGATTAGCCATCAATCTCTTGAATTAAGAACACTAGGAATTGTTTCTAGTGTCCTGTTTACATCTCTAATCTCTTAAAAGGTAGAACTTGAATTTCTAATTAATAGAAAAAGGCTTTAGAAGCTGTTCAAGGGCTGCCATAGGTGTTCTTGGTGTGGACAAGCTAGAGGGACAACATCTGGTGTCCTGAAGACGAATCTCAAAGGCGCAGACACGCTGCAGTGCATCAAGAGGTTAGTGTAATCGTTCTTGATTTAATCTAGGGTTCTAAAATTAATCTGATTAATTTTAAAATCTTAAATGGCAAATACAGATCCAAAAACATATTAAAAGAGTTCTAATATGTTGTTTATCATTGAAATCAAATAGATAAAAATAAATCTTGCATGATGCATGTGACCCTAGGTGAAAATTTTTGAATTCAATGGTATAAACTTGTGTTTTTCACGCTTCCGTTCCTTCAACTTGGACTATGTTATAGAGCTATAAGAGCATGTTTTAATTGTGGAGGGACTGGTCGTTATGGATCATTTACCACGTCAGAAGGATCAGCCCAAGTTTCTACCCCAAAAAGTTCACCAGCAGTTGGTAGAGGCAGAGGCAGAGGTAAGAGTAGTACACCTGGAAGTCAGAGTACTGTGAATCAACCAGGACAAGGTGATGCTCCAGTGAGAGTATATACTATGTGACAGAGGGACGTGGATGAGACTTCTGACATGGTTGCTGGTATTTTCTCGATTCTTAACTAAAATATGTATATGTGTAAAAAAAAATTTTGATATGTTAGTGACTAGTCTTTTTAAAATTAATTTTGGAAGAGTTTGTCAAGTGAAAAGTATTTGCTAGCATACAAGAATTTGTAAAGTTAATTAGTAAGCCTAATTAGGTAAGGCAAGAGAACCTAAAAGTCAGTTATAGTAATATAGCTACCTTAGATGCGGGTAAAGGTATTACTGCTTATAGGTGTCAGTGGGTACCATAATCAAAATAAGTTTAAGATATTAGTGGATTCGAAAGAAATAAGATATAGGGAAGTTTGATCTATTGGGATGTATCATAGTAACTATGCAATATTCTTGATGTTTGTACTGTAAGCTACAGATTACAGTACTGACTTGGGATTTATTGTGTAGAGCTACGTACTACCCAATAGTACACAAGGATAAGAATAGTGCAAATGACATCTGTTTTGGTATAGTTATGATAAGATAAAGTTTTCTCATTGGAAAGGAGTTTGAAAATCCTAACCTGGGATTTAAAACTCTAAAGTTAGAATATTGAAAGGTTATAGTTCAGTACAAAAGAAAGTAATGACTACACATCAGTGCAAAATAAGCTATAGAATATCGATAAAAAAAAAAAGAAACAAATAGAACAGTAAGAAATGAGAGAAACAATAGATGAGGAATTGCCACCAGGGCAAACAACCTACTTAAGACGCGTAACGATATCCCGAACTATTTTATCAAAAAGGAAATAAGTTAAACAAAAGCAAACAAGATAGTGCAAAATAGCACATGGGCCTTGGTCATAAATGGAGACGGTAAGATAATGGTTATGGACCTATGGCTAAGAAAGAGATAAGTAGTTCATATATGACCAACAGGGTCATTTAAAAAAAAAAAAGAGACTACAAAGGAAAATAATTGCTAAAACAACAGCAAGAAAAGACTAAAATATTCTAAACTAAACTAAAGGTTGCATCAAATGATCAAGAAATTTGATAAGAAAAGAGTAAAATTGAGTTCTCACCCATAGGATCGTACGAGATCCTAGAAAGAGTGGATCAACTAGCGCACAGATTTGCTTACCTTTAAAATTGAAATGAATTTGAATATAACTTATGACAGAAGCTCATAAGAAACTTGGCACACGAGGTAAGCAATCGATGAGTAAATAGTATTGGCTAAAGTGCAACGGACCATTATTTCGATTATGAAACTAGGCAGAAATGTAAGAAAAATATGAGAAAACAACATGGATGACTATTTGAGAATAGATAGTGGACACAATTTCGAGGATGAAATTATTTAAGGGGGGGAGAATTGTAACACTCCTATTTGTATAACCTGGTATATTTCACTATTCCGGTGACCGGTATTGGTCCGGATAATTAAAAGGATTAGAACCACACTTAAGACATCTAGATAAGCCCTGAACACAAATAATTAGTAATTATCAATTGGTTAAGTATAAATAAGAAAAACAGAATATAAAAGGTTAAATGAGCCGGGAGTCACACTGATGGGTGACCTTCGCGGAAAGTGACTGCGAGGTCAGTCTAAACTCAAATTTCGAATCGTAAAATGTGATGCCGCTGTCCTTAGGACTATTGCGAACACAGTGGAAAAGAGAAAATCATGAAAAAGAATTGTTAAGCCGGTCAAATAATTAGGTCAGGGATCCAAAAGAAAAATTGAATTATTTACAAACCGGGTCGAAACGGCGAGGGGCAATTTGGTCAATTGACCCCTAGAGCTGACTCCTGACCTAACTATCAAATAAAATCGGAGAAAAAAAAATTTTGGAATCGAGAATTAAATTAAAGAACTAATAAAAAAATAAATAAAAATAGAAAAAGAGAATAAAAGATTAATGACATCATCATAATGATGCCAAAATGAGGTCACAATTAATTATACTTTAATTAATTTAATTGACTAAGTCAATGTTGGGATAAATATACATAAAAATAATTAATTAAAAGAAAAAAAGCCATTTTGGTCTTCTTCTCAAACATGTACTGCCTCACTCTCTTCTCTCTCTCATCTCTTCCATTAATCCCACCATGAAAGCTTATTTTAAAGCTTTCTAAACCAAAAATTTAGCCATAGAAATTGTAAGTTCCATAATTAAACTTTGTTTGGGCAACTAGAAAAGAAGATTAAAGGAGAAAAAAAGGAAGAAAAAATTGAAGGAAGTGAAGATTGGAAAGCTACACCAAGGTTAGTAAGCTAAAATTGAATTTCTAGTTGAATTAATTATGTTTATAGTTGGATAAACCTAGAAATATACTTAAAATGAAAAGAAAACATCTTTGGAGGACCAAAGGAAAATTCGGCCAGCTTAAGCAGGGATGTGATTTGCATAAGTTTGATTGAATTAAATATGTTAGAAAGCTTGAATGAGTTGAGAAATGGTGTTTGTATGTTTGAAACTAATTAAATGTAACAAATCAAGTGAGTTAGGGTTTTGGAACCTAGGGTTTTAGAAGACAAAAATTGAAGAATTGGTCAAATGGTATGTTTGACCTTGTTTGATTTGAAAAATGGTCATATGTGACCAATTGTGGTATGTTGGAAGTATTAAAATTAGGTTTAAATTCAGATTGCTTAGGAACATTCTGAAGGCAGCAGGACCAAGGTCCATTTCAGGGACCAAAATTGAAAATTTACCAACTCAATTGGTGTGAGGCCAATTGGGAATGAAACTAGACACAAAATGGCACATTTTTCATTTAGGAATCATGCCCATGCCTAAAAAGTGACCATAGCATAGTGAACAAATTGACTAAATTCGGACTTAGGTATTCTGCCCTATACAAAATGATCAAATGAATAGTATTTATTCATTTTGCCATATCTTGGGCTAGGGAGGTCCAAATGTCCTGAAATTTTACCAGTAGAAATATGAGATATAGACCTAAAACTTTCATGAAGAACACAAACTAAAATTATTCCCTTAACCAAGTCATTTGGCCACCCAAATTTGTTGACCTAAAACTACCAGAACCTAGAAATTTGCCCAGAAAATCTGGGTTAGACTAATCCGGCCAGTCATGTTCAAATGGCTATAACTTGAGCTACAAAACTCTAAATGGGGTGATTCAAAAAGGAGAATAAAGTTAAGATGATAGGGAACAATTTTTATGAAGAAAACTTAGCCATATTCTAATAGCAACCTAACCAATGGAACAGTACAAAATAGGTCACCAAAACTGAAAATTTGAAAGTTTGCCAAAAAGACTTAAGTTTTGAGAAAATGACCAAAACCAATAAGCTTGGTAATCAAAATGTGGTATGTGAGTATAGTTAGATTTCCCATACCTATTAAGCATAAGAAAGTCAATATTTTGACTTGAATAGTACCATAAATAGTAACATCAACATGAAAATTTTCAAGAATGTAAGTTTAAGCATATTGGGCCTAGAATTGGACATATATGAATTAATTATTGGAATTATTGTGAGGCAAAGATACTGAGACACTATAAATTTCGTGTTTCAGCTGAAAAAGACCCGTAAGGTCTAAGAGACTAAGTCAAGGCCTAGAGGCAACTCACGTCAGGTTTGTGCACAAAAATTTTTAAATTATAGTTTTCACAATGAAAATTGATTTGTTATACATTGTGAATGTGTTTTATTTATTATGAATTTCGAGAATGTTGTGTTGCCTATTTTACAATAGAAATTTGGAATGAAAATTATTTATTGATTTGTATGAAATATTTGAACAATATGGTTTTGAATTTGGTTATGGCCTTGGAAATTTTATTTGAGAATTTGTGTGTTGCCTACTTTAGAAATGGAGATTTGAAATGAAGTTTGTTTAATTATTGTATCAATTATAATTGAACATCATAGTTTTAAATTGTTTTGATTCACACTTGGCATGTTAGTCCCTCATATTATTCCTCCTCCACTTGTGGGGTTGAGTTTGATATTTGATCACTTTCCTCTCTCTCTGGCTTCCCAGTCTGAGGGGCGAGTTTGGATGAGTACTCATTAGCTAGCTAGCCAGAGAGGAGGACAGTTGAAGAATTTTTGTACGGGTATTTGTTAATACCTTTGTCATTATTTTGATGTAAATGGTTTAGTGTCATATGTATTAAGGTAGATTGAGCGGTTGTACAGTCAATGTATAATAATATTATTTTTGAGATTTTGCATTTGTAAATTAACTTATGAATGTAAATTAAATATTTAAAATGCAATGTGCATGAGATTATGAAATGTTTTGAGATATCAATTCTTGATTTGAAATTTGGATTTTGAATTGAAGTGTTGTTATTGCTGTTGAGTTGAAGTTTAGTGGTTGCAAGTGGGGTTGAAATTAATTATTTGGAAGTATTTTTCACAGGTTTTGAAGAACTGTTTTTCCCAAATATAGACGGCACTCTGTCGAAATTTTTATAAAATTTACAGAAAAATAAAATGGGACAAAAATCTTAACTAGTTTTCAAACTTCAATTAAATGTTTTTAATTCCTACTAAAATGCTCACCACTTCCAAAATATAAGAAAATGGTTTTAAAATCCCTTGTAGTATATTTAATGGGTTACCGGTAGGCGAAGTACGGTAAATTATTAGATGTACTACGGGATCATGTTACATCTTACTGAGGAGTAGGGTGTGACACTTCATGTCCACATAGGTATTAGGAACATACTTCTGTCTAAACTCCCTCAGAAAATCTCCCCAAGTTAGAACTGGAGGCTCTACTAGACTGTGGGGAATGGTTTTCCACCATTTATACACATCCCCTTGCAATAAAGAAACTAAATACTCGAACTTCAGATCATCTGTGCAATGCAATTTCTTGAATACCCTCTCCATTCTCTCTAGCCATTATTCTGCTTCTAATGGATCTACTGTACCCTTGAACTCTTTTGCCCCATATTTCATTAACTTTTCATACTATCTGGCTAGGGGTGGTAGTTGCACTGGAGGTACTTGTGCTGGAGCTTGGACTGGTATATTGTTAGCCATTTGTTGAAATAGTGCAGCCATCTGCTGAGTTAACTGAGCAGGAAACTGCATGGGTGGGACTGGTGCAGTTGACCCACTGGCATTCTGAGGAGCTGGAGCCTCCTCTTGTACCTCAACTACTACCGATTGTTTGACTGTGTGATCCTCCTCTTTCATAACAAATCACAAGGAATCTTACTTCCTGAACAACTAACACAAGGAGATTTTCCTCCATTAGTCCATATTCATGATGTAATAGACTATATGTATCAGTTAATGACAATTGAACAGTTGTACTTATCAAAATATTTCAAATATGCAATTCAAAACTTGTATGAAAACCAAAGCTCTGATACCACTAAAACATATAACACCTAATCCCTTTATAAGGTATAATATGTTCTCGTAGTATACCTAATGAATTATTGAACTACACCTATCAATAATCCATTGAATATACTACAAGAGATTTTAAAAGGATCATAGCATTTTATTTCATTTTTATTTTGCGGAAAAACTGCATGGTGATTGTTGGAACTTTGGCAAAACCCAACATTTATAACCTATTAAAATTATAAAATAAATCAAGTAAAAGATTTTCTTTAATCATTTTAAGATTTCTTTAAAATATTGCCAAGTACTCATTACATGAATGTCTAATGCATCCCTAAGTTAGCTTTACAATTTCAATGAGTTTTGGTTTTCTAGACAACTTAGCACCTTGATCTTTGAATCCAATTTTTACCTAGTTCCCATCATAATTTGATGAGGTGTTCTTCATGAAAATTGTTCCTCTAGGTCTCAGCTTTATTTTCCTTTTTAAATCACCTAATTTAGAGTTTTGTAGCTCTAGTTATGATCAAATTACTAATTACTATTCACGTGGACAAATTCTACAGATTTTAGGGTTTCCAGAATTTACCCAATTTGGATCTAACATTCGACCCTTTTATGCCCAGAATTAGGATTAGGTCCCTAAAATAATGTTTTAGGTCTTTATCTTAGGTTTTCAAATCATTTTGAATCACTTCAATTAAACTTGAATTCATCATCAATTAAATTAAAACACATCAAACCCTAAGTTTTCCATGGCCGGTCGAAAATCTAGCTTAGATTTCATACATGATTCTTCAATTTCTTAGGTTAATTACCTCATAAATAACTCTAATCCCATGCATACACAATTAATTTAGCTAGAATAATCACTTACCTCAATAGTAACTTTTTCCAATCTTCAATTTTTCTTCCAAATCTCTTGTTCTTCTTGCTTCAATCCCTCAATCAAAGATTTCTTTGATGTTTTTTACTAATTAGATAGAAAACCCATGAAAGGAAAATGGGGAATCAAGATTGAGAAGGGGTGTTAAGGGTAGAAGTGAAGAAAGGAAAGAAAGAGAGAGAGTGTTGGGGGGGGGGGGGGGGGAAGAGAAGGGTGGCCGGCCAAATTAGGCAAAGGAGAGGGTTTTATTTTCCTTTTCATATTTGTCCCTAATTTTTAAATTATTTAATTCATAATTTTTAATGATGTCATGCTTATGTCATAATTGTAATTAAAATTTTAAGTTTTCATTTCTTTTATTTCCTTTATACATTTTTATTTGAATTTTTTCTCAAATATTACTTCATAATTCAATTTATTAATTTCATTTAATTTAATTGACATTTTAGTCAAAAATCAACTATTGAAGTGAATTAACCAAAGTGTCCCTCATCGGGTTATTGTCCATCTTTTTCATAATACCCGATGAGTCCTTAGGTTTTTGTTTATTTAAATTTTTATTGTGTGTATCTCAATAAATTTTCCCTTTATTTTTGGTCCTCAATGTAACTTTGAATAGTATCATTCGCAAATGAAAAATAGTACTATTTAGAATTTGAAACTTCGAAATATTACAATTTGGGCACCCTGTAGACCCTTATTTTGTGATGAGTATGTGCATTGAGGCCGTGGGAAACCCGATGATGAAAAAATATATGACTGTAAGATGTAATTGGAGGCATGGAGCTGAATTATTAATTCCGTGGCATGATCTTGAAAAAATAAAAAATAATAATAAAGTTTTTGGGAAATTAATTTAATTAAATTTAAATAAAATTTTATTTTGTTTAAATTTAATATGGGTAGTTCTTAAATGGATCTAATTAGGTTTAATTAGGCTCTATGGGCCTAAGAAAGCCTAGTTATGGATTTTAAATGGGACCCATTTAATTATTTTCTAAAAATTAAAATACAAAATATCTCTCTCCTCCTTGGCCCCACACCTCTTCCTCATTCCCTATTGGTGCCTTCCATTTTTTTCCTGTCTTCCTATTGGTTGAAACACCTCACCCATATCCCAGTCTTATTCGACTCGCAATCTTAGTTGTTTAAGTCATCTAAACTTTATCAACCTAAGACTCCAAATCCTACCACACCTCTTCCTCATTCCCTATTGGTGCCTTCCATTTTTTTCTGTCTTCCTATTGGTTGAAACACCTCACCCATATCCCAGTCTTATTCGAATTATGCAATCGTAGTTGTTTAAGTCATCTAAACTTTATCACCCTAAGACTCCAAATCCTACCACACCTCTTCCTCATTTCCTATTGGTGCCTTCCATTTTTTCCTGTCTTCCTATTGGTTGAAACACCTCACCCATATCCCAGTCTTATTCGACTCGCAATTGTAGTTGTTTAAGTCATCTAAACTTTATCATCCTAAGACTCCAAACCCTATCACACCTCTTTCCCAAAACCCTATAAATACCCTACTAGAGAAGAGAAGAAGGGGATGATGGGGAGTAAAGAGGAAGAGAAAATTCAGAGCTATAAGAAATTTAGAGATATTTAAGATTCTTTGAGTTCTTCCTTATTTTTTTTTCTTTTCTTCAAGAAGATTTCCATACAAGATTTCTGGAAGGTCAGTTTTTATTGTTTTCTTTTCAAGATCTATGCCACACAATTTTTTTATTTTATGCTCTTTGTCTTCAATTTATTTTATATGTTCATATAGATCATGTAATCATGTTTAATTTGAGGGGATACATAACTCTGCACATGTTTAGTTTCTGTCTCTTGTACTTTTATTATTTTCTTTAGTTTCTTTATTTTTTTTTTATTACAAACAAAATTGGTAAGTAGCCCTAAGGTAAGTACCAAAGAGGGCATTTGCGTGGAGCTTATATGGAGCTAAATGGGAGTAAGCCAGGGATATCATTACCATACTAGAAGAGAAGACCCTTTTTTAAGGGTAGCTTGCCCCAATGGCAACTGCATTTACCAACAAGTAAGTAGCTCTAAACTTCTCGAATAACCATTGACATGAAATTGTAGTAATAATAGAACTCTTATTTGGTAAATTAAAATTAACCTTGTTTTTAACTTAACTGACTTTTGCATGTAATTAATTTAAATAAATACTTTGTAAATTAAAATTAATCTTATTTGTAAATTAAACTGACATTTGCATGTAAATAAATTTAATTTAATATTTGGTAATTGTAAAATAAATTTGCATGTTAGAAATCTTTATTAGGTTGTGATTGTTTGGGCCTTATGTGATATTAGAATAAATTACACATGTACATAATTAACTTAGTTCAATTATCCTTAGGGTAACTTGGTGAAAATTAATTAATTAGATTAAATAGAAACATAGGGTTATTTGAAATTGAATTTGTTTGTAAATTAAATTCTCAATAATAAATTAATTTTAGTCATCTGGTAAATATCATTTAAATAATTAGCAACCCCATAGATAGGAATTATTTGTGCATGAAAATTGTGTGTAAACAACAACCCTTTTGTGAATTACTTGCATGTGTAGGATTAGAATTGCATTTTTAGGATAAAGTTTAATAAAGGAATAATAAACAAGACTTCTAGAAACATTAGTAGAGGACTGGCACTCGAATTAACGAGGTTAGACCAGGCGTAAGGGGTGCCTAACACCTTCCCCTTACGTACCCACTATCCCGAACCTAGACATTGGGCTATGGTAATGACGGTTGTGGAAACTCTGCAAGGAGTAAGTTGCCATCCATGACCCTCGGAAGAAACACTGAATATGTCCCGGTTATTACCCGGGTGGAGACTCCTGTCTATCTATGCCTTCGTGGCATAAATCCTTAGTACCGTGGTAGTGTTATGGGAAGACGGTACTTACCAGTGGTTTGATTCTATTAGGATTGTATGAAGTGCATGTCTAGGAAATGCTGTCTAAGGAGGTGGTACTTAAGTGAGACCATTGTGACTCCACCATCTTTCCTGGGCATTACCTGGTGCATTTTATATAATTTTAATGGATGATATTTCGCCTCACGCCCCCCTCCTACAGTTTGGCGACTCCACTGGGGACTAAATGGATAGTTACTCCAACATGTTTCTATTAGTCTAATATTATTCCTTTGTTAAACTTTTTGCATTGCACTACACTATCACACGGATCACCCTTACCCTTTTAGCCTCGTTAGTACTAGCCAAGGAGACCATGGTTCTACTCGAGCTATGACGAATTGGTGAATGCTAGCACCCCATGCCCGTACCTTCAAGTATATAAAAGAGCCACAGCTCCGGCCGTTGTGCTTAATGGACAAGCTCTCGCATGGGTGACCCTTTTCCTACCCAATAAAGCCCATGAGCCATAGATTTCAACCCTAGGTACCCCGTAGATTTTTGTTGTGCTGGATTCGTATCCTTACTGTTCAAACTATAAGTTTTAGTGGTAGTTGAGATGAACCTGGGCCTATGCATAAACCCAATGTATGTATAGGCCCAAGTCCATTTTAAAACCCATGTTAAGCAAGAGGATGCTTACTTATGGTTAAACTTTAAGGATACAAATCATTTGTTTATAAAGGAAAGGTCGTCCTGGACCACCTCCTGTTGGTGCGTCTAGTGTACCGTAGCCTAGGATAGAATTTTTTTCCTTACCCTACACGTGAGAGTTGAAGGTATAAGGGGGCGAAGATTCAGTTCTGGAGACATTCTTTTCAGTTTATCATTTAGTGTTTGGTCCGATTTTGAGTTTGGTTTATACAGTTCGGTTTTGATTTAGTTTTGATCGTATTAGTACGGTTCGGTTTTGGTTTTGTAAAGGCAAAGGTAAAAATGAAAGTCCATATTCATGCATTCATGCATTGCATTTGTACATAGCATAAGATGTTAAAACCTTGTAATTTTTTTTTCTCTTGTAGTAAACATAGCTTTAGAACACATCAGGAAGACTTCTAATCAAGTCACTTGGGTTAGGGAGGGAAAGAGATTAGTAAGAGTTACACCTGCGCAAGCTAAAATGGAAGACACTAAGGTCATGTTTAGACAGATGCTTGAAGAAGCTTTGAATGCCAAGATGGCTGAGCTTGAAGGAAAAATCATGGCCAACTTTGAGAAGAAGTTAGAGATGGGTGGGCCTAGTGATGTTCAGGTGAAAAGGCCTGAAGAAGAGACTAGTAAAAAGAAGGCCTTTGATGACGTTTGGGATGAAGAAGATTATCTCCAAGACAAGGCCAAAAAGAAAGAAAAGGGGACAAGTGAGGAGATTAGAGTTGTTACTGAGATGATGGAAAAACTTCAGGCCAGTGTGAAAAAGCAAGCTGAATTTACGGGAATGGGGCTGTTAGATGCAGATGACTTTGACATCCAGTTGGATGAAAATCTACCTGAAAATTTCAAGATGCCTGATTTGGCTAAATTCGATGGTACTGGTGACCCAAAAACCCACCTCAGGTCTTATCTTATAGTCATGAAAACAACTGGTTTGACTAAGAACCAAGTCACTCAGTTCTTTTCTATGTCACTAGAAGGGGTTGCATCTTCATGGTATCATGGGCTAGAAGCCCTTTGTGAGAAAAGATTGGGAGGAGCTAGTTAGGAGATTTGTGCAACAATACTCCTATAATACAGCTTTAGATGTTACCCTGAGAGACTTAGAGACCACTAGGCAAAAACCAAATGAAACCTTTTCAGAGTATCTATTGAGATGGAGGAAAAAGGCCGTGAAGATGACCAATAGGCCTGCTGAAAAGGATCAAGTGCGATTGGTAGTGAAAAGTCTGCAGCCTAGTTATTATGAGAAACTTTGTTATTATCCCTTGGCTACCTTTGAACAGCTATATGATCTTTGGGTATTAGTGGAGGATGTATTGAACAATGAAAAGAAGAGTTATCACCCTAAGAGGGGAGGATACCACCACCGCAACATTCTCGGGGATAACAAAGTCATTGAGGTTCAAACCGTGTCCCGCACCCCTAGAAAGTTCTCTCAATTCAACCAACCTCTATCTAAAGTCTTCGAGCGACTCAAAGCTTGGGGTCTCCTCCAACCCTTGGCACCTAGACCACCACCAAACCCACTGCCACCCAATTACAATGCTAACCTATATTGCCAATTCCATCAAACTCATGGCCATGACATCGATAGATGTTTTCGCTAAAACACGAAGTTCAGGACTGATCGATGCTAAGAAAATAGTCGACCAGGAAAATCGACCCAACACACGCACCAACCCAATGCCCAACCATAATGTTCCACCTCCACCAGGACTTTACATGATTTCCACCACCTCAATTGATCCTAACCAAATTCTCAACCTTATCCAACCTATCCAAAAGCTTGATGAACCTCAATCTGTAATGGCAATTGATATTTGGGATAGTTCCAGTGATGAGGAAGGTTTGTTAGATGTTTGGGTTGATTCTACGAGAGGAAAAGAGTAGGGTGAGCCACATGACCAAGAGTGATAGATATTATCCTGATCCACCCATGGAGAAGGACAACGTGAGAGGGAAAACCAAGGTGTTGGCTGAAGAGGACACAGATGAAGAGGATGATCAGTTCCTTAGGCAATTGAAAAGGACTCAGGCTAGCGTAACGGTCTGGGAATTGCTATTGGCATCAGAAAAACACAGAACTGCACTGACCAAGGCCCTGAGTGTACTCAAGGTCTCCACAGAGATAACTCCAGAAGAGATTGCCAAAGTTGTGCTTATAGAAGATGGGGGTCATATTATTTTCTCTGATCATGATCTCCCAGCTGAGGGGAGAAACCATAGCAGGGCTCTGTTTGTGACCGCTAAGGTTGGAGGGTGGAAAGTGCCTTGTGTGATGATAGATGATGGGTCAGCCATCAACGTATGCCCTCTGAAGATTTTGCCAAAATTAGGAATTTCTATGTCTGAACTAACTGGTTCTGATCTGGTTATCCGGGCGTATGATGATTTAAAGAGAAACGTGATAGGGGTATTCAAGACTATGGTTAAGGTGGGGCCTATAGAGACTGAAGTTGAGTTCACTGTGCTAGACATCCCCATGACATTCTCCTTACTGTTGGGTAGAATCTGGTTCCATCCCTTAGGTGGAGTCCCCTCTACACTCCACCAAAAGATCAAGATCCCGCACCAAGATGGTGTAATCACCGTCAATGCTGAAAGAGATGGGGAAGTAGCTATGCTGCAAGTGGATGGTTCGGTACCACTATTGTCTAGTTTCCAAGTTGCTGGGATCTATGGAGACTGGATGGACCCTAGGGTGGCCACTATGATGAAAGAGATAAAGTTTTTTCCTGGCATGGGTTTGGGAAAACGAGCTAATGGCTTAGTGACTTTTCTAGAAATAAAGGGGCAGATCACTAGATATGGGCTGGGCTATCAGCCAACTGAAGATGAAGAGGGACTCAAGCCCACCAAGTTTATCAGGGAAGGCACAATTGCATGGACTGATGACCAGGAGCTGCCGCATGTTGAGGAATTAGAACAAGAAGTCAGTACCATCAAGTTAAGGTCTGCATGGAAGCCAAGCACTTGGACCTACACCCCTAAGTTTGAGTCTGTCTTTTGTAATGCTCACAGTAGTGATACTGATATTGTTATTTCTGATGTACTTGATGACGATTTTGAGGCAAAGTTAAATAATATGACTAGTCCTTTTGCTTACTTGTTTGATGTTCATCCTAATGGCTACACGCATGGCATTCATAATCATTTAGAATCTGTTTCTGTTAATGCATTAAAATCAATCTCTATTAATTTGGGTACACCAGATGATCCTAAAGACATTAAGTTAGTTAAAGATTTAACCCAAAAAGAAAGAAACAAATTTATAGCCTTATTAATAAAGTACCAAGAAGCATTTGCCTGGTCTTATAAAGATATGCCGGGAATTGATTGAGACATAGTACAACACAAGATCCCCACAGACCCTAACATGAGGCCAGTAAAACAAAAGAAGCGTCGGCTTAGGCCAGAATGGGAAGAAAAGATAGCTCAAGAGGTGAAAAAGCTCATTGAGGCTGATTTCATTGAAGTAATTGAGTATCCCGAGTGGTTAGCCAACATTGTGCCAGTCCCCAAGAAGGATGGGCGAGTTCGGATGTGTGTAGATTATAGGGACCTGAATAAGGCTACTCCTAAGGATGATTTCCCATTGCCTCACATTGATGTGCTTATTGACAGTGCTGCTTGCATGGCCATGTACTCTTTCATGGATGGTTTTTCGGGATATAATCAGATCCTCATGGATTTGATAGATAAAGCAAAGACAGCTTTTATCACTGAATGGGGGACTTATTGTTATAAGGTCATGCCTTTTGGGCTAAAAAATGCTGGTGCGACTTATCAGAGAATGGCTACTATGTTATTTCATGACATGATGCACAAAGAAGTTGAAGTATATGTGGATGACATGGTAGTAAAATCCCCAACTAGGGAGAGACATTTTGAGGCATTAGAGAAGTTCTTTCAGAGGGTCATCAAGTATAAATTGAGACTGAACCCTAGCAAGTGTGTGTTTGGGGTCACTTCAGGCAAGCTGTTAGGGCATATGATCAGTAGAAAAGGGATTGAGGTTGACCCAGATAAGGTGAAGGCAATCCAGGAGATGCCAGCCCCGAGAACAGAAAAAGAGATTAGAGGTTTCTTAGGAAAATTACAGTACATCAGTAGGTTCATAGCTAGGCTCACAACTACCTGTGAACCAATTTTTAAGCTACTAAGAAAGAATCAGCCAGTGGTGTGGAATGAGCAATGTCAAGAGGCATTTGAAAAGATAAAGCAGTACTTGAGCAATCCACCAATTTTGTCACCACCCATCCCTAGCATCCCTCTAATCCTCTACCTATCAGTGGAAAACATGGCCCTGGGGGCAATGTTGGCACAAGAAGTAGAGAATCTGGAGAGAGCCATCTATTACATCAGTAAGAAACTCCTTGCTTATGAGGAGAATTATTCACTAATAGAAAAAACCTGTCTGGCTGTAGTATGGGCAACTAAGAAGTTAAGGCACTACTTTCAGACCCATCGAGTTATTGTAGTATCCCGGATGGATCCTTTAAAGTACCTATTTGAAGTACCGACGCTAGTTGGAAAATTAGCCAAATGGTTGGTCCTACTGTCTGAATTTGATATTGTGTATGAGACTCAAAAAACCATCAAAGGGCATGTAATGGCCGAATTTCTTTCTGAAAATCCAGTTAATGAAGAGGAAGAAGTCGAAACAGCCTTCTTGGATGAGAGTCTTAAGCTAGTAGAGGTCCAGCCATGGAAAATGTACTTTGATGGGGCCATGAATAAGAGCGGAGCCCGTATAGGGGTAGTTTTGGTAGCACCGAATGGAGAACAATTGTTAATGTCAAAAAGGCTATGTTTCCCAACCACTAATAACATTGTAGAATATGAGGCTTGCATTTGTGGCCTAGAGGCATTAATAGCTGTTGGGGCTAAAAATGTGGAGGTGTTTGGAGATGCAATGCTAGTAGTTTCCCATATTAAAGGTGAATGAGAATTGAAAGAAGAAAAGTTGAGGCCATACCTAGAGTATGCTAAGAAACTATTATTTAGCTTTGAGGAAGTGACAATGAAGCACATGCCTAGAGCTCAGAACCAGATGGCTGATGCTCTAGCCACGCTGGCATCCTTATGGGAGAAGGGTGATCAGAAGTTGACCCAGCCAGTTATCCTGATGAGGAGTAGAATCCCATGCTATGAAGGGTTAATAATAGCACATTTAGATCTAGAAGATGAGATGAAATGGTATGAGGACATAAGAAGATATTTAGAGGTAAGAGAATACCCACAGTCAGCCAATAGTAGGGATAGAGCTACAATTCGTAGATTAGCCACTCAGTTCACTTTGGCTGGGGGGCAACTCTACAAAAGGTTCTTCGAAGGACTATTGCTCTTGTGTGTGACAAAAAAGCAGTCTGAGCAGATAATGGAGGAAGTACATGCAGGAGTGTGTGGTCCTCACATGAACGGAAGGGTATTAGCGGGCAAAATTTTAAGATTGGGCTACATTGGTCTACCATGGATACCGATCACGCTAAATTTGTGAAAAGATGCCATGAGTGCCAAATCCATGGGAATTTGAATCACCTACCATCCAAAGGAACTCTACAGTATGACTTCACCGTGGCCATTTTCAATATGGGGCATAGACATTATTGGAAAGATTTCTCCCACGGCTTCTAATGGCCATAGATTTATCATTGTGGCAATTGACTATTTCACCAAGTGGGTTGAAGCTGAATCTTATAAAGTAGTAGGGGCCAAACAGATAAGTAAGTTTGTGCGAAAGAACTTGATTTGCAGGTTTGGGGTACCCCATGAGATAGTATCAGATAACGGCAGCCAGTTCAAAGGTGATTTCTTAGAATTAATTACCGAATTCAAGATTAAGCATCACAAGTCTTCACCGCATGTGCCACGCACTAATGGAGCAAGAGAAGCAAAGAAATAAGAATGTGAAAACCATTTTGAGAAAAATGGTTGAAACCTATAAGGATTGGCCTGAGAAGCTCCCTTATGCTCTTTGGGGTTATCGCACTACTACAAGAACATCCACAGGGGCAACTCCATTCTCTTTAGTGTATGGGACTGAAGCAGTGCTACCCATTGAGTTAGAGGTCAAATCCTTGAGAGTGATACTAGAAGCTAAGATTCCGGAAAATGAGTGGGCCTAAAAGATATGAAGAACTAGCTTTGATTGATGAGAAGAGGATGCGAGCCTTGTATCATATGCAGGCTTATCAAAGAAAGATAGCAAGGGCCTTTAATAAGAAGGTAAAGCCAAGAAAGAACAAAGAGGGAGACATGGTTTTGAAACAAGCTCGACCCATCCCTTTTGATCCAAGAGGAAAGTTCAAGCCAAATTGGGATGGTCCATACATAGTCAAAAAGATCTTGTCGAGGTCTTTGTAAGAATATCAGACCTGGATGGGAATGAATTTCAAGAACCAGTCAACTTAGACAAGCTCAAACGGTACTTTGTGTGAGATAGGCCCGTCAGGCTGTAAACTTACAAAAGACGGTCTAGGCAAAAGTAAGGGTCAAAAAAAAAAAATGCTAGATTGAAAACTTGCGAAAGGCGGTCTAGGCAAAAGGAGAGATGAGAGAAGATCTGGATGGAAAACCTGAAAAGGTCATTCAGCAGGTTATAAAGCTTATTTCTAACTTTGGAAGGTTAGAAATTTGGCAAAACCTAATGTAAGAGGGAGTAATGGTGTACCTGAATAAATAAAGAATTTTTTTTATTGCATTAACTAGGAATGGATTTTATTTAATTATGATCGCGAATGTTTCTGCCTTGAGGGATACATCAAATGATTAAGTAATTGAACTGCATTGTTTTGATTTAATCTATGCCTTCTAAAAAAAAAAAAAAAAGGAGCTTGCTAGGTGGAAAACCCGAAAGGGCCGCTTAGGCAAAAGTTAGAGCAGGCCCGCTGAGATGAAAATCCAAAAGGACATTTCAGGCAAAAGTTAGGGCACAGAGAATGGAGTTCATGAAAGAGAAATGAGTCAAGATAGAAACCATGGGGGGAGAGAAGAAAAAAGAAAAATCAGAGAGAAATTGTATTGTGACCTTAAGGAAGTCTTTTTTTGGTGAACAATTCTTTTAAAAAACTTTGAGTGTGACACCCCTTACCCGTGTACAGTATACCCGAGTAAGTAATGCCACACGGTGTACCGGCACACTCTAATATACCTTAATTAATTTATATCATGCTTTTTGGATATAATTTATGAAACATACTTTATTTAAGCCATTTAGCAAAATTTTTATTTATTTGAGGTTCCGGAAATTTTATAGAAAATCCGGCGGAGTACCGGCTAAAAATGGAGAAAACAGTTCTTCGGAACCTGTTAAAAACACTTCCAATAACAAATTCATTCATTCTCAACTCCAATATCATCACTAAACTCAATATCAAGATCTCAACAATTTTTCAATTTCAGGTCTCAACAACCTTTTCATTTCTCAAACATCCCTTTCTCAGGGTTCTCATATATAAACAACAATTAAATACTCAAATTACTTCCATACATAACCATAAATCTTTATTATTTACAGGAACCTCAAAATACATTACATAAATCCCAAATACATATGAGAAAATAAAAATTAATTTCAAAATGACAAAATGACATCTAGTGTCCTACCAATGCACTGCAGGTGACGAGGTGACACGGACACTGTGCAGAACTGCAGGATGGACTCACCCAGTCTGCGGTCTACTGGGCTCATGATCTGTATCTCCAGTACCTACGCGTGGCAAAAGCAACGCGCTAAGCAATAATGCTTAGTGGTGCAATAATAAAATAAAAGAAAATAGCAAGAAAACAAATATATAGTGAATGTGTATGATTCATTTGTTTAGTATGGTTATATATACATTAATTCAGTAACTTTGTTCACTTTCATTCATTTGGTTGCCCAAGTAACCTACACTAGACGATCGGATGGATAACGGGTAACCGCACTGGGTATCTAGTACCTCGGCCGTCACACCATCGGTCACATATGCATCTCCCGGCAGGCAAATGTAACTACCAAGTCAGAATAATTTCGTGCACAAGGCCAAATCTCAATGCAAAGTCGAATGGCTAAAAGCCATGAAATCACGTAACGGCATATTGCCATGTGCGATCGCTAATCGAACCCTATTGGCATGCCAAACTATCCAAACCAATCTTGTTAGGTATACTAGGGCATTTGAAACTTTTAAATTCTTCAATTTGTGCATTTCAAGTTTTGGTGTCACTATTCACCTCATTGGTCAACAAAAATGTTGACTTTTGGATAGAAAATAGGTGTATTGGTTTTAACACCCCAAACATACCACATTTTGTATTTAAAACTTGTTGGAATTGATTGCCATTTCCATTTCTAACTTAAAACCAAGAGGGCAGAAAGTTTCAGTTTTGGAGCCTAAGTTTACTGCTCCATTACACACTGTTACAGTGGAAATTTCAAGAAATGGCAAACATGAAAGTTGTTCCTTATTTTGTCTAGTTGAATTTCCTTTTTTGAATCACTCCATTTGGAGTTTTGTAGCTCCAGATATGGCCCAAAAACCCAAGCTGGCCGGATTGCCAATCTGCAGAAATTACCATATCTACAGTAACATGAACAGTGACTGCCACTGCCACTTGGGTTAGGTTCTGGCCATAATTTGGGATAGGTTCCTTCATGAAAGTTGTTTTTCTATGTCTTTTGTTGCTATAAAAATTTCAGGTCAATTGACCAAATCTACAGTGAGTTATGGCCAAATGAGCGCCATCGCTCATTTGGTCAATTCGCAGAATCGATGTGGTGTCCAGATTGGGGCCAAGTTTTGGTCCTCTTGCTTTAGTCTTTTGGGTATGGTTTCTTCAGCAAAAATGTGCCATTATAAGCCTAGTTTCATGTCCAATTGGCCAAACACCAATTGGACTAACACAGCCAAAGTTATGGCTGTGTAATTGGACTGAAATCTCAGTCCATTGCTGCTGTCCCTAGGGCAGATTACACCTTCACTTTACCATACTATTTTTCAGTTCTAATTATGGTCAACTTACCTAAAATGGTCACTAATTGACCATTAAAATGTGCTCTAACAATTTCCCAAGCCAAGCCAATTTTTCACTCTTCAAAACCCTAGTTCCATTATAGGTTTTCACAACACCTTAATTACTAGCTCCTTCAATAATCACATACACACATGGTTTAAACTTGATCTATAGCCCACTTTAAGTCCATCAAAACAATCAAAATAATTCCTTCACAAGGGCTGCCAAAAATTCATAGTATGTGTACACATAATTCTTGTTCATTTTAGTTACAATTCTTACTCAATTCAAGTTGCAAATCATGAAAATAAGGAGTTTTAAGTATCTAATGCACTAACCTTGATTAGGGCAGATTTTTCCTCACTCAAAACTTCACTTTCTTTCACTTTCTAGGCTGCCAAACACTTCCCTAAGAGGTGTGGTTAAGTTTTAATGAAGGGGTTTAGGGTTTAGTGGTGGAAACAAGGGAGAAATTGAGCTTGATTGAAAAAAAAAATCAATGGAGGGAGGGAGATGGATTTCGGCTGCACTTGAGGAAAGAAGGATGGCTGCTGGTTCTTTGATGAATTTAGTCTTCAATTTGTCTCTTTATTAGTTAGTCAAATAAGGGCTTAATTGTGATTGGTTGGTAATTATAAATGACATCACCATGATGTCATAAATAGCCCTTTTTCCTCAATTTCTTTTCTTTCCTCCACTACTCAATTTCAATTTAATTTCTAGTAATGTTTATTCATATTTTATGTCATATTAATTATTTACTCAACTGGACAAGTCGGCCAAAAATCACCTCCGAAGGGGAAATGACCAAAATGCCCTCCGTTTGGCTTAACGGGTCAAAATTGGCTGTACCGATTGAAAAATTTTTCTAGGTATTTTCTTGGCATTCTAATGCCATAGGAACCTCAATGACCCTTCTCTGGAGTCCCAAAAATTATTTTATAATTTTTCCCCCGGGTCTAGGGCTCCTCGTTGCGAGAACCGCAACTTCCCTCCGGTTACCCATCGCTTGGGCACCTACTGCTTAACTCGGTTGTATTTTATTCCTAAAATTTTTACTAAATTTTTCTTATTAATATTTGAGTTGATTTTGGTCCCTCACTTAAGTTTAAATATTTTTTCGGATGTTCTAGCTGTCCGGACCGACACCGGTCACCGGAACAGTAGAATGTACGGAGTTGTTACCGGGAGGGTGTTACAACTCTTCCCCTCTAATTTAAATTTCGTCCTCGAAATTTACCTGATGCAAATAGTTGAGGGAACTGTTGCCTCATCGTCTCTTCACTTTCCCAAGTTGCCTCCTCGGTGTTGTGGTGCCTCCAAAGCACTTTCACCAATGGAATTTGCTTGTTTCTCAACTCTTTCACTTCCCGAGCCAAGATCCGTAGAGGTTCTTCTTCGTATGTCAAATCCGGCTGTATTTCAATTTCTTCTCTGGAGATGACATGTGAAGGATCTGAGCGGTATCTTCTGAGCATAGACATGTGGAACACATTGTGGATCTTGTCCAGCTCTGGTGGTAAAGCTAGCCTATAGGCCACTGGACCCACACGTTCGATGATTTCATATGGGCCAATGAACCTAGGGCTCAACTTACCTTTCCTTCCAAACCTCAATACCTTCTTCCATGGTGACACCTTGAGGAACACTTTGTCGCCAACCACATATTCTATTTCTTTCCTCTTCAGGTTGGCATAAGATTTATGTCTGTCTGAGGCAACCTTTAAGTTGGCTTTGATTGATTTCACCTTCTCCTCAGCCTGTTTCACCAGGTCTGGCCCTACCAGTTTGTCTTCGCTCAATTCAATCCAAAGACACCGAGTTCTACATTTTCTCCCATACATAGCTTCATACGGCCATTTGGATACTAGCTTGGTAGCTATTGTTGTATGCAAATTCCGCTGGGAGGTATCTATCCCAACTTCCCTCAAACTCAATGACACAACTCCTCAGCATATCCTCAAGGACCTGACAAGTATTTCACATTATTGTTATCATTTCAATTCAATATTTGTATCAATTTCATTGGTTTCAATTGTTTACCTGGATTACTCTTTCTGATTGCCCATCCGTCTGAGGATGGAAAGCTGTGCTGAAATGGAGTTGTGTACCCAAGGACTCATGCAACTTCTTCCAGAATCTCGATGTAAACCTTGGGTCTCGATCAGATATGATGGAAAGTGGTATTCCATGCAGTCTAACTATCTCACTGATATACAATTCTGCTAACCTCTCTAGTGAGTAGTCAGTCCTAACTGGCAGAAAGTGTGCTGACTTTGTCAATCTATCAACTATCACCCATGCTGCATCATGTTTCTTCCGGGTGAGAGGTAGACCACTTACAAAATCCATGGTGACCCGATCCCACTTCCATTCAGGTATGCGTATAGGTCAGAGCAAACCCGATGGAACTTGATGTTCGCCTTGACTTGCCGACATGTCAAGCATTTAGTCACATAGTCGGCTATGTCCTCTTCATACTGTGCCACCAATACTGAAGCTTCAGGTCATGATACATCTTTGTACTTCCTGGGTGCATAGCATATACACTAGTGTGTGCCTCTTTTAGTATATTGGCTTTCAATTCCCCATCATCTGGTACACACAGTCTTCCTTTGTAGTACAGGCACCCATCTGCTTTCACTACATAATCAGTTGTTTTTCCTTCTGGGATTTTGCTCATAATGGCCGTTAACTTTCCATCTGCCTTTTGCCCATCTAAAATCTGCAGAAAGGTGTTTGGCCTCACTTGCAACTCAGCCAAAATAGTTCCATCTCGAATCAAAGTTAGACGGGCATTCAATGATCTCAAAGTCGTGATGGACTTTCGCTAAAGCATCAAGAACTACATTTGCCTTCCTGTGATGGTAGTCAATTACACAGTCATAATCCTTCAGGAACTCAATCCATCGCCTCTGTCTAAGGTTGAGCTCCTTCTGGGTTAGCAAGTATTTTAGGCTTTTGTAGTCTGTGTAAATGTAGCATTTTTCACCATACAGGTAATGCCTCCATATCTTCAGTGCGAAGATAATTGCTGCAACCTCTAGATCATGGGTAGGATAATTCTGTTCATGTGGCCTTAGCTGCCTGGAAGCATAAGCGATCACTTTCCCCTCTTGCATCAATACACACCCTAACCCATTATGTGAGGCATCACTGTAGACCACAAAGTCCTTTCTCGACACCGCCGTGTTAACACTGGTGCCTCTATCAACATAGCCTTTAACTTCTCAAAACTGGTCTGACACTTGTCATTCCAGTCAAATCGGACATTCTTGTGTAATAACTTGGTCATTGGAGCAGCTATTAGGGAAAATCCCTTCACAAATCTCCTATAATACCCAGCTAGCCCCAAGAAGCTTCTGACCTCAGTTGTGTTTCTGGGAGGCTTCCATTCCATCACTGCTTCTATTTTCTTGGGATCCACCCTAATCCCATCAGCTGACACTATGTGTCCAAGAAATGCAATCTCATTCAACCAAAAGTCACACTTGGACAACTTAGCATACAGCTTCTTTTCTCTCAGGGTTTGTAGAACAATCCTCAAATGCTCATCATGTTCTTCCCTGGTCTTGGAATATACCAAAATATCATCAATAAAGACCACTACGAACCGATCTAAGTGTGGATGAAAGATACGGTTCATAAGGTCCATGAATGCATTGGTGCATTTGTTAGGCCAAAGGGCATCACTAGAAACTCATAATGCCCATATCGTCCTCGAATGCGCTTTGGCACATCTCGCATCCTTCACCCTCAACCGATGATACTCGACTGAGATCAATTTTAGAAAATACTCCTGCTTCCTTCAACCGATCAAACAGATCATCAATTCTAGGCAACGGATATTTGTTCTTCATCGTCACTTTATTCAATCGCCAGAATCAATGCATAGCCTCAAAGTCCCATCCTTCTTTTTCACAAACAGACCGGAGCTCCCCATGGTGACACATCTGGGCGTATGAACCCCTTATCAAGCAACTCTTGCAACCGAGTTTTCAACTCCTCAATTCTGGGTGCCATCCTATAAGGAGCAATGGAAATGGGTGTCAGATCCGGCAGTTGTCTCAATAGCAAATTCAACTTCCCTTTCTCGTGGCAAACCAGCAACTCTTCAGAAATACCTGGGAAGTCTCTTCCGTGGGTATGTCACTCAAGTTTGGCTTAGCTCGCCTAGTATCCACCACATGTGCTAGGTAGGCTTCACCTTTTCTCATCATTCTTCTTGCAATCGTGGCTGAGATGACATTGGACAAGAAATCGCCCTTTCCCCACAACCGTGATCTCATTACCCTCTGAAGTTTTTAGAGAAATTCTCTTCAATTTGCAATCAACTATTGCCTGATGACGTGACAACCAGTCCATTCCCAAAATCACGTCAAACTCATGGAAAGGCAACTCAATCAGGTCTGCTAGGAATTCATACCCCTGAATCCTCAACGGGCAACCTTTGTATATCTTGTTCACTACCACATGTGGCCCAATGGATTAGTGACCGTAATATCTTGGTCACTCTCCTACTAGTATCCCCTTTCTACGGGTAGGTTGATGCAAATGTAGGAATGAGTGGATCCTGGATCCACCAATGCATGCACAGGAGTAGTGTAGAGGAGAACGCACTCGATGACGCCCGGCATCTTGCTCCTCCCGAGCTCTCAAGGCATAATTTCTCGCAGTGGTCCGTTATCCGGCCTCTCTGCCGCTCGATGCAGCCTCGCGTGATGGTCCAACAGCCTCAGATTTACCAGATTTTCTACCTCTCTGTGGTGCAGGAGTAGGTCTGTCTGCTTGTGTTGGAGCAGCTGTAGTAGTTCTGCGTGGACAATTCCTTAACTGATGCTCTGTTGACCCACACCTCAAGCAGGCACCAGTTACTCTCCAACACTCCCCCTTGTGCCACTTCAAAGTGTGGACATGCGAGAAGATGCCGGGCTGGTCCTCGAACCCCATCCTCGAGAGCCGCCCACCGATGGTGTGGACCGACCTCTCCTAGGGGTGAATCGTGGCTGGCCCCGAGACCGACCACGACTCGTGGCCGAGCTGAACTCGTGCGGGAGGACCCTTGAACTTCTTCCCAAATGCAGGAGATGAGCTGACCGACCTTGGCCCCTCTTCTGCTGTCTTTCCCTTCTGGTTTGCTCACTGATTCTTACTTTTTCCACCTTTATTGCTGCTTCCACTAACTTGGTAAATTCTGTGATTCCCAAGGCAGTGAGCTGGATCTTGATATTGTCATTTAGTCCCTCTTCAAATCTCTTGCATCTTTCAGCTTCATTAGGGACTATCTCCCTTCCATAACGGCTTAATTGAAAAAACTCCTTCTCATATTCGGCCACTGACAGCTGTCTCTGTCTCAGGTTAATAAACTCTCTTCTTCTCTCTTCCAGGTATACGGTACCCACATATTTCTTCTTGAATTCAGAGAGGAAGAAGTCCCAAGTTACAGCTTCTGGCTGCACTTCGCTGGACACAGTGTCCCACCACTCATATGCATCGTCTTGCAGCAGGGATATAGCAGCCTCCAGGTTTTGCTCTGGGGTGCAGTGGAGTTGTTTTAGAACTCTGCTCGTTCTGTTCAACCAATTCTCGGCTGCAACAGAGTCATCCTCTCTCTTGCCGAAGAAATCCACCGCCCCAAACTTTCTTAGCCTTTCCAGGTGTGATTTCTGCTGTGGAGCTGGTGGTGGTGGTGGTGGTGCTGGCATTACTCCGGCCATTTGTCTAAAGAAGTCGGCCATTTGTTGGAACATGGCCTGTGGAGGCTGAGCAGGCTCTGCTTGAGCTGGCGGAGCAGATTCTCTCATGCCCCCAGTCTCAGCTGCTGCAGGTGGAGCATGACTCTCCACTTCCTCCTCAACGGCTCTCTAAGATGAATGGTCCATATCCTATTCAAAATAAGAAAGATAAACAGATCTACGTTAGTGTCACCTCGACTCTTACAAATGCAATGCATGGTATGGACTCAATCTAGGCCCAGAAATGCCTAAACCATGCTCTGATACCACTAAATGTGACACCCCTTACCCGTGTACAGTATACCCGAGTAAGTAATGCCACACGGTGTACCGGCACACTCTAATATACCTTAATTAATTTATATCATGCTTTTTGGATATAATTTATGAAACATACTTTATTTAAGCCATTTAGCAAAATTTTTATTTATTTGAGGTTCCGAAAATTTTATAGAAAATCCGGAGAAGTACCGGCTAAAAATGGAGAAAACAGTTCTTCGAAACCTGTTAAAAACACTTCCAATAACAAATTCATTCATTCTCAACTCCAATATCATCACTAAACTCAATATCAAGATCTCAACAATTTTTCAATTTCAGGTCTCAACAACCTTTTCATTTCTCAAACATCCCTTTCTCAGGGTTCTCATATATAAACAATAATTAAATACTCAAATTACTTCCATACATAACCATAAATCTTTATTGTTTAAAGGAACCTCAAAATACATTACATAAATCCCAAATACATATGAGAAAATAAAAATTAATTTCAAAATGACAAAATGACATCTAGTGTCCTACCAATGCACTGCAGGTGACGAGGTGACACGGACACTGTGCAGAACTGCAGGATGGACTCACCTACCAAGGTCTACTGGCTCACGATCTGTATCTCCAGTACTCACGCTGGCAAGCAACGCACTAAGCAATAATGCTTAGTGGTGCAATAATAAAATAAAAGAAAATAGCAAGAAAACAAATATATAGTGAATGTGTATGATTCATTTGTTTAGTATGGTTATATATACATTAATTCAGTAACTTTGTTCACTTTCATTCATTTGGTTGCCCAAGTAACCTACACTAGACGATTGGACTGGATAACGGGTAACCGCACCGGGTATCTAGTACCTCGTGCCGTCACACCATCGGTCACATATGCATCTCCCAGGCAATGTAACGGCTACCAAGTCAGAATAATTTCAGCACAAGGCCAAATCTCAATGCAAAGTCAGAATGGCTAAAAGCTATGAAATCACAGAACGGCATATTGCCATGTGCAGTACTGCTAACTGAACCCTATTGGCATGCCAAACTATCCAAACCAATCTTGTTAGGTATACTAGGGCATTTGAAACTTTTAAATTCTTCAATTTGTGCATTTAAAGTTTTGGTGTCACTATTCACCTCATTGGTCAACAAAAATGTTGACTTTTGGATAGAAAATAGGTGTATTGGTTTTAACACCCCAAACATACCACATTTTGTATTTAAAACTTGTTGGAATTGATTGCCATTTCCATTTCTAACTTAAAACCAAGAGGGCAGAAAATTTCAGTTTTGGAGCCTAAGTTTACTGCTCCATTACACACTGTTACAGTGGAAATTTGAAGAAATGGCAAACATGAAAGTTGTTCCTTATTTTGTCTAGTTGAATTTCATTTTTTGAATCACTCCATTTGGAGTTTTGTAGCTCCAGATATGGCCCAAAAACCCAAGCTGGCCGGATTGCCAATCTGCAGAAATTACCATATCTACAATAACATGAACAGTGACTGCCACTGCCATTTGGGTTAGGTTCTGGCCATAATTTGGGGTAGGTTCCTTCATGAAAGTTGTTTTTCTATGTCTTAACTTGTTGCTGTAAAAATTCCAGGTCAATTGACCAAATCGACAGTGAGTTATGGCCAAATTCATTTGGTCAATTCTGCAGAATCAGTTGCAGGGTGTCCGGATTGGGGCCAAGTTTTGGTCCTCTTGCTTTGGTCTTTTGGGTATGGTTTCTTCAGCAAAAATGTGCCATTATAAGCCTAGTTTCATGTCCAATTGGCCAAACACCAATTGGACAAACACAGCCAAAGTTATGGCTGTGTAATTGGACTGAAATCTCAGTCCATTGCTGCTGTCCCTAGGGCAGATTACACCTTCACTTTACCATACTATTTTTCAGTTCTAATTATGGTCAACTTACCTAAAATGGTCACTAATTGACCATTAAAATGTGCTCTAACAATTTCCCAAGCCAAGCCAATTTTTCACTCTTCAAAACCCTAGTTCCATTATAGGTTTTCACAACACCTTAATTACCAGCTCCTTCAATAATCACATACACACATGGTTTAAACTTGATCTATAGCCCACTTTAAGTCCATCAAAACAATCAAAATAATTCCTTCACAAGGGCTGCCAAAAATTCATAGTATGTGTACACATAATTCTTGTTCATTTTAGTTACAATTCTTACTCAATTCAAGTTGCAAATCATGAAAATAAGGAGTTTTAAGTATCTAATGCACTAACCTTGATTAGGGCAGATTTTTCCTTACTCAAAACTTCACTTTCCTTCACTTTCTAGGCTGCCAAACACTTCCCTAAGAGGTGTGGTTAAGTTTTAATGAAGGGGTTTAGGGTTTAGTGGTGGAAACAAGGGAGAAATTGAGCTTGATTGAAAAAAAAAATCAATGGAGGGAGGGAGATGGATTTCGACTACACTTGAGGAGAGAAGGATGGCTGCTGGTTCTTTGATGAATTTAGTCTTCAATTTGTCTCTTTATTAGTTAGTCAAATAAGGGCTTAATTGTGATTGGTTGTGTCATGACCCAACCTATGGGCTGGACCGGCACTAGGACCTGGGCCAGCCTAAAGCCCCCGAGGCCCGTAGTAAGCCTAACTGTTCATTAACCCAACTCAAAGGCCCATTTGGGCCCAATATCAAGAAATCAACCGGACAGAGTCCAGCCATAAAATGGACCTTTCAACGGGGAGTTTTTTACTCACCCGACCTGTAAACACGTTATATCATCAATTGGGGAGCTCAGCTCACCCTCCACATATTCATAACATCATAAAAATAAATGGGAGCTCAGCTCCCTCATCCAATCCGTCAAACATGCATAGCATATTAAGTTTACAGGTCCAAAATAATAATTTAGTTTACAGACCCAAATCAAATAAACATTTCTAACACATGCGGAAATTCTAAGATTTAACAAGTTTATACAAACATTAATAATCGACCTGCGAGGGAGAAAGCAGGTTAACCTTAAAAATATCCTCCTGTGGCCTGGAAAAATATTGAACAGGAGTGAGCGTTCGACTCAGAGAGTAAAATATCAATTTTAACCATAATCTCTATAACGATCTAAAACTAATGCACCATGTAGAGTGAAATGCAACATCAACAACATTTTCACATCATAACATCAAAAAGGTAATTTGGAGCACTCACGCACCCTGTAACATCAATCATAATATATGGGAGCTGATCCCCTATACAGCCCTCTTAAATCCAACCTGGTGCCAGCGAAGAACTCAAGCCGGACTTTCGCTTAATAAACCAAATCGGGGGTCCCAGCAAAGAACTCAAGCCGTGACTACCCCCCGAAGGATCGAGTCCCAGCGAAGAACTCAAGCCGTGACTACCCGTCCTGTCCATAGTCCACACCACATCACACGCACGCCAACGCACGCACACTGCTCCAAATTACCGCAACAACATCCATGGCACGTTAACAGTTATGAATGCAACATAAATCGTGCCTAGAGTTTAACTACATAAATATACATATAAGTGATGCATGGGCATGCTTGAACATATAATAATATCGAAATTATAATTAAAATTAATATTTTACTCACAGACTTGACGGTGGTCACTGAGGTGGCTGGGCGGAGGAAGAAGGCTGTCCCGGCTCACCTGACAATTTTATTACAATCATTTAATAAATTTGACTCCATACAAACAAGGAAAAAGACCAAATACGTCCTAAGTCGTGTTTAAAAATCCGCAGAGTCTCCCTATACCTAGGACCTACCCAACCCGCAAAGGGCTTAAAACACACTTCTATATCCACAATCCACATATCCACAACTCAATCACGCCACACACCCTCCCGCCCATCAAATCAATCATCCATCACAATATGTAAAATTTCAATTTAGTCCTTATAATTGATCATTTTTGCAAAACCGCTCAAATAAGCCCTAAAAATTATAAAACTCGCCTTGTGGTCCTTAGAAATATTACTAAGCTATTGCAAAAGAATCGTAATTTTCTAAGCTACCACGAATATTTTATGGATTTTTAATCCTATTTAAGCACTAGAAAATTATGAAAAAGCAAGGTTCGGTTTACCTTTGCCGATTCCGACTTGAACGCGCCGATGCCCGACAATGGTGGGGTAGCCAAAACCTCGATCCACCCGAGACTTTTCCAATGGTCCGTCATGCCGGAATTCATAGATCCGGACAACCGTCGAATTTCCGCGAATTGAGGATACCTACACGTAGCCCAATAATAATATATAAAAATCGGGTGTTACATTCTTCCCTTAAAAAAATTCGCCCTCGAATTTTACACAAGGCGTAATAAAGTACATGATTACACATTGAATAGATATGGGTACTTGCTACGCATGTCCCGCTCGACTCTGTGCACTCTTCCACTGACTGGCTCCTCCACAAAACCTTAACCATAGGGATCTGTTTTGATCTTAGCTGTCTCACTTGGTAGTCCACTATGGCTACAGGTTGCTCCTCAAATGTCAAGTTCTCTTTTAGCTCTATTACATCTGGTTGTAGTATATGAGAAGAATCTGGAATGTATTTTCTGAGCATGGAGATGTGAAACACGGGATGAACGTGAGAAAGGTTGGGTGGTAGCTCCAACCGGTAGGCAACTGCTCCAACTCTATCCGTAACCTCAAAAGGTCCAATATAGCGAGGTGCCAACTTGCCCTTCTTTCCAAATCTCATGACTCCCTTCATTGGAGAAACCTTCAGGAATACATAGTCGCCCACTGCAAACTCCACATCCCTCCGTCTGGGGTCTGCATAACTCTTCTGCCTACTGAAAGCTGTTTTCAGTCGTTCCCTGATTAAAGGAACTACCTCTGAAGTGTACTGCACTAGGTCTACATCATGCACCTTCGCTTCCCCCATTTCCGTCCAACACAGAGGAGACCTACACTTCCTTCCATATAGTGCCTCATAGGGTGCCATCCCTATGCTGGAATGGTAACTGTTGTTGTAAGCAAACTCCACCAAAGCTAGCTGCTCATCCCATTCACCTCCAAAATCCAAAACACTCATGCGAAGCATGTCTTCCAGTGTTTGGATTGTCCTTTCGGACTGTCCGTCATGCGAGGGTGGAAAGCCGCATCGAAGTTCAATCAGTGTGCCAAGTGCCTCTGTAACTTTCTCCAAAACCGAGAAGTGAATCAGCCCTCTGTCAGATATTATGGAAGCAGGAACTCCATGCAATCTGACTATTTCTCGAATGTAGAGCCGGGCATACTGTGCCACAGAGTATGTAGTCTTTACAGGCAAGAAGTGAGCTGATTTGGTTAGACGGTCTACAATTACCCATATCGAATCATATCCTCGCGTGGTACAAGGCAACCCAGTCACAAAATCCATAGTAATCATTTCCCACTTCCATTCTGGGATAGGGAGCTCTTGCAGCTTCCCTAACGGTCTCTGGTGTTCAAACTTCACCTTCTGACAAGTTAAGCACTTGGACACAAAGTCTGCTATGTCTTTCTTCATGCCATTCCACCAGTAACTATCTTTCACATCATGGTACATTTTGGTGGAACCTGGGTGGACATTGTACAGTGTATAGTGTGCCTCTCGCATGATTTCATTCCTGAGGTTGTCCACATTGGGCACACATATCCTAGAACCTTGCACTAGGGCGCCATCATTGGCAAATCCAAACTCACCACCTTCACCTTGCTGTACTCTTTCTATGATCTTCATTAATTGTTGGTCTCTGCGTTGGGAAACTCTAACTCTATCTCGCAAGTCCGCCTCACCAAAAATGAGCCAATAAGACCCCCTCATCTGAAAGATCTAGGATTAAACCTTGATCCATCAACTCATGTACTTCCTGAATCAACGGTCTCTTCTCTGCTAAAATGTGCGCCAAATTGCCAGAAGATTTTCTGCTTAAAGCATCTGCTACTACATTGGCCTTCCTGTGGTGGTACCGATAGTGCAATCATAGTCTTCCAGAAGCTCCATCCATCTCCTCTGTCTCAAGTTTAAATCCCTCTGTTGGAAGATGTACTTCAAACTCTTATAGTCGGTGTATATCTCGCACACTGCACCATACAGGTAGGGTCTCCATATTTTTTGTGCAAAGACTACATTGCCATTTCCAAATCATGGGTGGAATAGTTACGCTCATGCCTCTTCACCGCCTTGAAGCATAAGCCATTACTTTTCTATTCCGCATCAAAACACACCCTAGGCCAACTCAAGGCGCCACAAGACACGTGTATCCTTCACCGCTCATAGGTAGTGTTAACACAGGGGCAGTGGTTAGACACTCCTTATCCTCATCATTATAACTGACTCTATCGAGCTCTCTTCCTGTCCTTTGCATCTTATCCACTTCCCTTTTCCTATTTTTGGTATTGTTGGTATCTTTTCAACCTGCTGTACTTATTCCTTAATTTTAGTCCTATCTCATCCTTACACCTTTTCCTTCAAAGATGTCTATCCCATCATCAACTTTAACTTTCTTTTTATTTCTTAGTCTTATCTTGATTACTAGTTCCATTACTTCGAGGATTCTAACCTTACGATTTTCTCCTACCAGCACATTCTTCACCTTTTGTAACACTTATAATTAACCATAGAAAATTCATTTTTGTAACCCCTTTCCCAACTTAACTATCAGAACATTATCATTCTCTACCAGCCTTAGTAGGAAATTGCTCATCCTGGATGGATAGGAGCTCCAGAAACTATAAGTTCCATCTGAACTAACACGGCTGTGGGAAATGTGTGTCATGCCTTAATTCTAAATAAGATACTTCACGTGTTTATTCTCCTTAATATAATCACATATACTGCCCACAACTTTCCAAACTTCAACCTCAAATTACCCATTAGCAATAATTTCATCTATTGAAACTCATCCACAATTAGTATTTCCTCCAAATTTCATAGTTTAAAACAGTTGCAAGCCTTAGTAGCTAACTCAATTTAACTCTGTCATTACTCTGTCATTCTTTCATACTTAATACTAGGTATGCACTTACTGTCATTCTCATATCAGGAAATTATGTATGAATTTGTGCCTACCAAACTCTCAATAACTAGGTCTCCTTGACTCAGTTTCTGTTCCTTATATAACCTTCTAGAACCAAAAGCACAAGCTAAACTTGAAAAGAAAGAAAATATCCTCTTATATTCAACTACACCCGATTGTCATATTATAACGTTTCACCTAAGTTTCTTGGTCTTTCTCTCCAAATTTCATCATCTCCTAGCACAATTATGCTCTACCTATAAGGTATCATCTGCATGAACCCTTTACCGTACCATTTTCCTTCTTGACATAATATTTTATAATTTATTAACTTTACTTATACTCGACCTATGATTCATATCTATCATAGTTTTTATTGTGCACTTAACTTTTGTTGATTACTGAAAGATTTCTCTCACTAATAAATTCTTCCAACACTAATTCCACCCTTATCTAGGGTCATTAATTTGATCCTTGAACTTTCTAGTGATTTATAACCATCCAGACTTGTCACTTTTCGTTCTACCCCTACTATTGTCCTGTCGTTATTGCTTCACTACAAAGTGATTCTGTTGATCACACTAAAAATGTTTGCCTGACATTCATAACGAACCTCTAATTACCTTCTCACTATCTCAAAAGTCTAACCTAAAACCTATGTGTCATTATCTATCATTCTTTTCCTCTCATCATACCTATTTGATCCCTTAGACTGACTTTTATTCAACTTACTGCTTACTAACTTCTCTTTCTCTACCTATTTAGGTAGTCCGCAATACCATCGCACACCTTCTAACATTTACTTATTATTATTGTATTCCATACCTCCATCACTTTTCTCATTAATGTGGTCCCATTTTGGGTTTTCCATCCTTGTCATTCTCCTTGCCAAGAATAACACTTAGCCTATCCTATATCTTAACTTTGTTTCTTTTATTATACGCTCTTTAGGTTGTCCTTTCATTTATTTCCTTTGTCTTACCCAAAATAGAACTTGACTATTCTATCCCTGGTTCCATTCTTCTTCCTAACATAATAGCTGTACTTGCTAACTATATCTTTCAGAGTTTCTATCGCGTTATCATATGTCTGTGCTACTCAGATTTGGTCCTTTGACCACTCTAGCTAGTACTTCCACTAGCATTTAGATTATATTGCATCTACAATCAATTGTCCAAACTTTCATTCTGCACTTTCTTTATCCATTGGCCTTCTGTGATTTATCTTCACTAATTTATTACTCTTAACACTATTATAATTAGATTATACTATTGTTTTGAATAATTTGAAATTAGAAAGGAACTCAGCAAATTACAGTCATACTTTTATTGTATGATCTCTATTCTTATCCTTTAGCTTACATAATACCCTTACTACCTCGAGAACTAATTTTGCAGTAATTTTATTATTATTATTATTATTATTATTATTATTATTATTATTATTATTATTATTATTATTATTATTATTATTATTTTCCATGTTTACTCAACTAGCCAAAACTTAAGATTCCGGGCACCCAAACCTGTCATCCAATTCAAAGGATTTACATCCATCATGATCTGATTATATATGATTCCTATAATGGAACTTGTATCCTCTCCAGGATACCCGAGCCAACTACTCTCTACCACACTCTACAGTCCCATCTGGGACACTATTCCATAAGTCATCATTATCAATAATAACCTTTGATCCATTCTGAAAAGATAGGACTATATCCTAACTTGCTGCAACAAAGGTACTACATCTACCACCTTGCCAGAACCATGTCAAGTTAATGACTCTTTTATCATATCATAGCTCTATAAATCATCAATTCATAGTTTCGACCTTCTCTAGGTAGTAGAGTTGTACTTTATTCCATACTGATACACACAAGGTATACTATTCTCACTCTATAAGTGTCACCTTTACTTTGCAACTAGTCCGAAACCTCTGGTCTGATGGCAACTCTTGATGTAACTCTAGCTCATGCTGGGGTAACTGAGTCACTGACTCTAGTTATCACCCAACTATGACCTTTCAATATTCTAACTCTAGACTCTTAACCAGGAGTTCCCAACTCCTCTGCAAATATAGAACACTGATCTTGCATAACTGTACCAAAACATAAGCCATCTAAAACACCATCATTATCGAGCACCACGGGGATGCACGCAGCTCTACACAATAATCTCATGTCGATCATGTCTGCAGCTTACAGAGCAGACATCGAGAACATTGTATAGTTACTACGATACATCCTGACAAACTAGGTCTCCTAATTTCTTATCTCTCCTGAATCTTCTATTATCACAAACTTATTCTGACAGGGTCATCTACTGATGACTGCCAGTAGTGGTATCCTCATCCTTATCTAGGGCAACTGTACTTTTAAGACTCACTTTTATGTACTCGTGCCTTACACGAAATGGGCACACCATTTAAACCCATACTGACAAAAATATAACATTTCTTGGAGTACGTATCCTCATGATAGACCTCACATGTCTACTAACTCTATTTCACATTTCTGTGTACTCCACGAAAATCAAGACACTAACTGAGGTAATCTTATATTTCCCGAGGTATAACGTAGAATCTAGAAACAAAGAATTACAGGAAAAGACGAAACAGAATCCTATACTCCGCATGTGACTCCTAGTAGACTCTTTCCAACACTTAGATAATTTTTCCCTATGAATCTGGAGCCTAAGCTCTGATACCACATTTGTCACGACCCAACCTATGGGCCGGACCGGCACTAGGACCTGGGCCAGCCTAAAGCCCCCGAGGCCCGTAGTAAGCCTAACTGTTCATTAACCCAACTCAAAGGCCCATTTGGGCCCAATATCAAGAAATCAACCGGACAGAGTCCGGCCATAAAATGGACCTTTCAACGGGGAGTTTTTTACTCACCCGACCTGTAAACACGTTATATCATCAATTGGGGAGCTCAGCTCACCCTCCACATACTCATAACATCATAAAAATAAATGGGAGCTCAGCTCCCTCATCCAATCCGTCAAAAATGCATAGCATATTAAGTTTACAGGTCTAAAATAATAATTTAGTTTACAGACCCAAATCAAATAAACATTTCTAACACATGCGGAAATTCTAAGATTTAACAAGTTTATACAAACATTAATAATCGACCTGTGAGGGAGAAAGCAGGTTAACCTTAAAAATATCCTCCTGTGGCCTGGAAAAATATTGAACAGGAGTGAGCGTTCGACTCAGAGAGTAAAATATCAATTTTAACCATAATCTCTATAACTATCTAAAACTAATGCACCATGTAGAGTGAAATGCAACATCAACAACATTTTCATATCATAACATCAAAAAGGTAATTTGGAGCACTCACGCACCCTGTAACATCAATCATAATATATGGGAGCTGATCCCCTATACAGCCCTCTTAAATCCAACTTTGGTGCGGTGAAGAACTCAAGCCGGACTTTCGCTTAATAAACCAAATCGGGGGTCCCAGCGAAGAACTCAAGCCGTGACTACCCCCCGAGGATCGAGTCCCAGCGAAGAACTCAAGCCGTGACTACCCGTCCTGTCCATAGTCCACACCACATCACACGCACGCCAACGCACGCACACTGCTCCAAATTACCACAACAACATCCATGGCACGTTAACAGTTATGAATGCAACATAAATCGTGCCTAGAGTTTAACTACATAAATATGCATATAAGTGATGCATGGGCATGCTTGAACATATAATAATATCGAAATTACAATTAAAATTAATATTTTACTCACAGACTTGACGGTGGTCACCGAGAATTTCTTGGGCGGAGGAAGAAGAATCGGCTCACTCGACAATTTTATTACAATCATTTAATAAATTTGACTCCATACAAACAAGGAAAAAGACCAAATCGTCCCTAAGTCGTGCGAAAATCCGTGAGTCTCCCTATACCTAGGACCTACCCAACCTGCAAAAGGGCTTAAAACACACTTCTATATCCACAATCCACATATCCACAACTTAATCACGTCACACAGCCCCTCCTGGGCCCATCAAATCAATCATCCATCACAATATGTAAAATTTCAATTTAGTCCTTATAATTGATCATTTTTGCAAAAACTGCTCAAATAAGCCCTAAAAATTATAAAACTACTTGCATGGTCCTTAGAAATATTACTAAGCTATTGCAAAAAGAATCGTAATTTTCTAAGCTACCACGAATATTTTATGGATTTTTAATCCTATTTAAGCACTAGAAAATTACGAAAAAGCAAGGTTCAGGTTTACCTTTGCCGATTCCGACTTCGGGAACGCGCTCGAGATGCCTGACAATGGTGGGGTAGCCAAAACCTCGATCCAATTCGGAGACTTTTCCGGTAGCTGGTCTGTCTGGCCGGAAATTCACAGATCCGGACAACTGTCGAATTTCCGCGAATTGAGGATACCTACACGTAGCCCAATAATAATATATAAAAAATCAGGGGTGTTACAGGTTGGTAATTATAAATGACATCACCATGATGTCATAAATAGCCCTTTTTCCTCAATTTCTTTTCTTTCCTCCACTACTCAATTTCAATTTAATTTCTAGTAATGTTTATTCATATTTTATGTCATATTAATTATTTACTCAACTGGACAAGTCGGCCAAAAATCACATCCGAAGGCGAAATGACCAAAATGCCCTCCGTTTGGCTTAACGGGTCAAAATTGGCTGTACCGATTGAAAAATTTTTCTAGGTATTTTCTTGGCATTCTAATGCCATAGGAACCTCAATGACCCTTCTCTGGAGTCCCAAAAATTATTTTATAATTTTTCACCCGGGTCTAGGGCTCCTCGTTGCCAGAACCGCAACTTCCCTCCGGTTACCCATCGCTTGGGCACCGGCTCGTTTAACTCGGTTGTATTTTATTCCTAAAATTTTTACTAAATTTTTCTTATTAATATTTGAGTTGATTTTGGTCCCTCACTTAAGTTTAAATATTTTTCCGGACGTTCTAGCTGTCCGGACTGACACCGGTCACCGAAACAGTAGAATGTACGGAGTTGTTACCGGGAGGGTGTTACATTGAGGCTATAAGAAAGTTTTTGCAAAAAGAGATCCCCCAGAGGACTAAGTTTTTTTTTAAGAATCTTTAGTAAAATCAGCATGCCCATGATAGGAAGTAGCATACAGGAAACATAAAAATCAGAGAGAATTTTGAGACCCAATCATTCTAAATTTTTTAAATCATGACAGATATTTTTTGGTAAGTCCTTAGACGTTGTTTAGGGCGCATGACATAGTTGTGTAAGGCATAGAAAAACATGCATCAACATGTCACCTGTGGGTGTGTAAGGCGTACAATAACATGCATCACCACAGTTTCAATTGTCGAACTACGAGGGGGTCTGATTCTTCCTCAGGATAGCGAGGGGGATACGTAGGTAGTTTAGGACCGCTGTCCTAAATATGAACCCACAACGTTTCATGACAGATATTTTTTTGGTAAGTCCTTAGACGTTGTTTAGGGCATATGGCATAGTTGTGTAAGGCGTAGAAGAACACGCATTAAAATGTCACCTGTAGGTGTGTAAGGCATAGAAGAACATGCATCACCACAGTTTCAAGTGTCGAACTACGAGTGGGTCTGATTCTTCCTTAGGATAGCGAGGGGGATACGTAGGTAGTTTAGGACTGCGGTCCTAAATAAGAATCCACAACATTTCAAATCACAGTTGCCAGTATCATGAGACCGTAGCTAGTCTCATGACACAGAGTGTATCGACAGAGCAAGATGCACTCAATTTTCACATGACACAGTTATAATTGTTATGAGACTGTAGCTAGTCTCATGACGTAGAGTGTATCGACAGAGCAAAATACACTCATTTTTCACATGACACAGTTATTACCGTTATGAGACCGTAGCTAGTCTCATAACATAGAGTATGTCGACCGAGCAAGATATACTTGATCTCCATAGCCAATATTTCATAGTTATTAGAAATTTGAGTTTCACTTTGACGAAACTTGAGCAATGCTTTCACATTGATTTCAACTTTCGCCAAAGTGGGGGGCAAACTGTAGACCCTTATTTTGTTATGAGTATGTGCATTGAGGCCGTGGGAAACCCGATGATGAAAAAATATATGACTGTAAGATGTAATTGGAGGCATGGAGCTGAATTATTAATTCCATGGCATGATCTTGAAAAAATAAAAAATAATAATAAAGTTTTTGGGAAATTAATTTAATTAAATTTAAATAAAATTTTATTTTGTTTAAATTTAATATGGGTAGTTCTTAAATGGATCTAATTAGGTTTAATTAGGCTCTATGGGCCTAAGAAAGCCTAGTTATGGATTTTAAATGGGACCCATTTAATTATTTTCTAAAAATTAAAATACAAAATATCTCTCTCCTCCTTGGCCCCACACCTCTTCCTCATTCCCTATTGGTGCCTTCCATTTTTTCCTATCTTCCTGTTGGTTGAAACACCTCACCCATATCCCAGTCTTATTCGAATTCTGCAATCGTAGTTGTTTAAGTCATCTAAACTTTATCAACCTAAGACTCCAAATCCTACCACACCTCTTCCTCATTCCCTATTGGTGCCTTCCATTTTTTTCTGTTTTCCTATTGGTTGAAACACCTCACCCATATCCCAGTCTTATTCGAATTCTACAATCGTAGTTGTTTAAGTCATCTAAACTTTATCACCCTAAGACTCCAAATCCTACCACACCTCTTTCTCATTCCCTATTGGTGCCTTCCATTTTTTCCTGTCTTCCTATTGGTTGAAACACCTCACCCATATCCCAGTCTTATTCGAATTCTGCAATTGTAGTTGTTTAAGTCATCTAAACTTTATCATCCTAAGACTCCAAACCCTATCACACCTCTTTCCCAAAACCCTATAAATACCCTACTAGAGAAGAGAAGAAGGGGATGATGGGGAGTAAAGAGGAAGAGAAAATTCAGAGCTATAAGAAATTTAGAGATATTTAAGATTCTTTGAGTTCTTCCTTATTTTTTTTTTCTTTTCTTCAAGAAGATTTCCATACAAGATTTCTGGAAGGTCAGTTTTTATTGTTTTCTTTTCAAGATCTATGCCACACAATTTTTTTATTTTATGCTCTTTGTCTTCAATTTATTTTATATGTTCATATAGATCATGTAATCATGTTTAATTTGAGGGGATACATAACTCTGCACATGTTTAGTTTCTGTCTCTTGTACTTTTATTATTTTCTTTAGTTTCTTTATTTTTTTTTTATTACAAACAAAATTGGTAAGTAGCCCTAAGGTAAGTACCAAAGAGGGCATTTGCGTGGAGCTTATATGGAGCTAAATGGGAGTAAGCCAGGGATATCATTACCATACTAGAAGAGAAAACCCTTTTTTAAGGGTAGCTTGCCCCAATGGCAACTGCATTTACCAACAAGTAAGTAGCTCTAAACTTCTCGAATAACCATTGGCATGAAATTGTAGTAATAATAGAACTCTTATTTGGTAAATTAAAATTAACCTTGTTTTTAACTTAACTGACTTTTGCATGTAATTAATTTAAATAAATACTTTGTAAATTAAAATTAATCTTATTTGTAAATTAAACTGACATTTGCATGTAAATAAATTTAATTTAATATTTGGTAATTGTAAAATAAATTTGCATGTTAGAAATCTTTATTAGGTTGTGATTGTTTGGGCCTTATGTGATATTAGAATAAATTACACATGTACATAATTAACTTAGTTCAATTATCCTTAGGGTAACTTGGTGAAAATTAATTAATTAGATTAAATAGAAATATATGGTTATTTGAAATTGAATTTGTTTGTAAATTAAATTCTCAATAATAAATTAATTTTAGTCATCTGGTAAATATCATTTAAATAATTAGCAACCCCATAGATAGGAATTATTTGTGCATGAAAATTGTGTGTAAACAACAACCCTTTTGTGAATTACTTGCGTGTGTAGGATTAGAATTGCATTTTTAGGATAAAGTTTAATAAAGGAATAATAAACAAGACTTCTAGAAACATTAGTAGAGGACTGACACTCGAATTAACGAGGTTAGACCAGGCGTAAGGGGTGCCTAACACCTTCCCCTTACGTACCCACTATCCCGAACCTAGACATTGGGCTATGGTAATGACGGTTGTGGAAACCCTGCAAGGAGTAAGTTGCCATCCATGACCCTCGGAAGAAACACTGAATATGTCCCGGTTATTACCCGAGTGGCGACTCCTGTCTATCTATGCCTTCGTGGCATAAATCCTTAGTACCGTGGTAGTGTTATGGGAAGACGGTACTTACCAGTGGTTTGATTCTATTAGGATTGTATGAAGTGCATGTCTAGGAAATCTTTGTCTAAGGAGGTGGTACTTAAGTGAGACCATTGTGACTCCACCATCTTTCCTGGGCATTACCTGGTGCATTTTATATAATTTTAATGGATGATATTTCGCCTCACGCCCCCCTCCTACACACCCAATATTAAAATCATGCCATGAAAATGTGAAAATCTAATTTATTTGATCGATATTTTATCTCAATTTATTGGGGAGTCAAAGAAGTAATTTTCTTCACTTTTTGTAAAATAACTTAATTACTTACCCGTGAGGATAAGTTAGTCACTAGGAAGTGAATTTAAGAGAAAGTAGAGAATTATAATAACAAATTTTTCTATACTAAAATTTTACAACTACATATATGATTTATTGTTTAATTATTTATATGAAGTACAACTACATATATGATTTATTGTTTAATTATTTATATGAAGATATATATATTTAACAATATTTAAAAAAAAAGTAATTTTTAATAATTTTTAAAATATTAAATCTCTCTGCTATTTATTTTTATTTGACATATTTAAATTTTATACGGTGATTAAAAAAATTAACTGAATAACCTCATCTTTATAACTTAATTACTTCTTGTACTAATATTTATTGTATTTAATAAAAAAATAAAAAAAATAATTAATACTCCTTATTTTTTCAATATAATAAATAATTTTAGATTAAAAAAATTCAAATATAGGGAGTATTATATTTTTGATAATATTTTATTAGATGGCTTTTTTAATGTTAATCTCGAAAACTTTTTTTTCCTTGAATGCATCACCGTTTCAATGCTGTAGCACTCACGACAATAGTCCTCAAGTTTTTTTTTTAATTATTATTTTGAAGATAAACTATAATTTATTCTTGATAATTTAATTTTTATATTTTTAAAATTAAATAATTTTATCTTCAAAATTTAACAAAATCTATAATTTAGTCCTTTTATCTAATTTTTCAAAATATTAAAATATACTTAACTCTATATATTTTCTAAATTAAATAATTTTATTCTTATAAATAAAATAGTTTAGATCAAGGAACTAATACAAAATTTTTAGGAAATAATTCGCTTCAATTAAAAAATATAAAATTAAGAGTATTTTAATCATTTTTATTATAATAAATAATTAATTAAATAAAAAATTATGCGAATTGACTAAATTATAGATTATATCGAATCTTAAGAATTAAATTATTTAATTTTAAAAAATACAAAAATTAAATTATAAGGCTCTATTTTTTCATGAAAATAATTTGTATATAAAAAATATCTTTTATAAAAAATATTTTCTATATTTTCTTTAAAAAATATTTTTTATTATTTAATAATAATATTAAATTAATAATATATATTGATTTCACATATGTATAAGTGAATTCATATTTTAATAAGATTATCAAAATTTAAAAAACTAAAAATAACTTCTTCTTTTGAAAAAAAAAATATTTTACTTAAATTTAATTTTTTTTAATTAAAAAAATATTTTTTATTAACTAATTTTTTTAAGTGGCTTAAACTTTAAAAAATATATAAAAAAATATTTTTTATGAAATAAATAAAACTTAAATTTTAAATATTAAATTGAGATTTACCTTTATTTTTTTATTATTATAAATGAATTATTTTATGCAAGCAGTGAATCATCCACCTGGACACAATGTGGCTTAACGAACATTATAGCATGTGGGTCTACTTTTGGCTGAACTTTATATTAATATATTCAAATGCTGTTTTATTAATTATCTTATCTTCTGACAATATTGCTGGAAAAAAGTAGTTAGAAATATTATCAATAACTCCATTATTAATTCTCCTCAATCTCACCATCTTCTTAATTTCAAGGTTTGATCCACTTACTTATCCAGTAAAAATATAATGTATTAAATAATTTTTTTAAATTTATTATGTGGATTAATTAATGCTTTATTATTTTAAAAATAAAAATTTTATTTTCATAAAAAATATTACATTCATTCATATTTAAAATTTTTATAATATAATTAAAAAATAATTAAACCACTTAAATTGTAATAAATTTTTTTATAATTTAATTAAATTATTTTTTATTTTACTTATTTAAGAGAGGGAGAGAGATAAGTTATTGAAAATTATAGAAATAATTATTGTGTTTAGTAGAGATAATGGTAAAATTAAAAATTTTAATTAATGTATATTAATTTATGTCAATAATTCTTACTCCCTTAGTCCCATTTAATAGATGATTTGAAAAAAAAAAAAAAATTTTTGTCTCATTTTATTTGCTATTTTAAAAAATCAAGAAAGTATTAGTTTTTTTTTTCAATTTTACCCTTGTCTATCATTATTCTCATTTATCTATTTTTAACACATTTCTACATTTCAATGATGTTATAAGGGTACTTTAGTTAACAATTAATTTTTTTTATAAAATAATATTATCTAATAATTTTTTTTTTATCCTTGTGAAAAACCTTAAAAAATTATTGAAATGGGAAGATGGGAATATTATATTATTTTTTTAAAGTTGTTTCAAAGAAAATTGTCTAAAAGTGAGTAATTAAATATTAATGAGTATACTCATATAAATTGAATTTCAATTAAATATTTATATTTAATTTTATATTCATATTTAAATTATTTTTACACTCATCTCGATATAAATATATAATCTAATAATTAATATAGCTCGAATTTATATTAAATACACTCAATATTAATTTATTTTTTACTTTTAGTCAAAATAAAATTGAAAATTTTAGTTTTTAACACATTATATTTAGAATTTGGATTTAATATACTTTTATTCAATTATTTAATGATAAAAGGTGAAAATTCTGTGAATTATTAATGATTAAATAATGAAGCTTGTCTCTTTGTGCATTTGTTTAATAACATACAGTATTCAAAAACTCACAAACCAGAAAGCAAAATATTGTCTTTATCGCGTATGAAAATTTCATTCTTTGCAACGGAATTTTTTTGTGTATGTGTGAAGCAGCCTATTCCATGGACGGCAATGAGTGCAAGCATGAAGTTAGAGATAAGGCTTTTTTTTTTCTCAATAGAATACGTATATATACATATAAGTTAGTGATAAGAATGAACTACTGTTAAAATTACGATAATTTTAATAGAGTCCTTATTTTCATATAACTCTCACACACTTCATAGCTGAATTGGGATTCCAAAAGAAAGATGAGTATAATTTGATTATAAATGAATATTTGTATCAAATTGATTTAATTTATTCTCTTAATTTTTGTATTAAAAAATTAAATCGGCTTTATTATTACTCTATTCTCACGCATCTAAATTCTTGTTTAAACTTAGTTTATGATATATTCAAGATTTAATCATTGAAATTCAATTAAATTTAAGAAATATTATTTTTTAGTCCTTGAAGTATGTCATAATTAATATTTATGTTTTTCAATTTTTAAAATCTAATGATTTCATCCTGACTTTTGATTAATCCAATACTTAAGTCCTTAGACCCAAATTGTCATCAATTCTCTGTTAGAAAATGACCAAAATTCCCTTAAAGTAAATATTTTATCTTCTTATTATTATACTATATTTATTTATGAAAAAAATTATGTTTTAATCCTTTAGGCATGCCATAATTAATACATATGTCTCTTGATTTTTTAAAATTCAATAATTTTATCCCTGAGTTTTGAAATCAACACTTTAGTCCTTTTCATCAAAGAGGGTATTTGAATCTTTTTCCATTCAATTAACTAAGAATTGATGAAAATATAGATGGAGTGACTTTAGATTGTACAGATTCAAAATTTAGGGACGAAACTATTGAGTTTTATCCATTACTTCAAATCCATGAATTCTAAAGTCAACATTTTATCTTCTTCTTCTTTAATCCCTTAATTAGGCATACTGTGATTAATACATGTCTCTTAATTTTTTAAACAGTTTCATCTATAAGTTTTGATTAATTCAACACTAAAATCTTTTTCATCAAGAAGTGTATTTGGATCATTTTATCATTCAATCAATGAAGATTTAATGAAAATATAGATGGAGACATCTTAAATTGTAAAGATTCAAAATTTGAAAACGGAACTGTTGAATCAAGGACATATTTATTAATTATGGTACATCTCAGAGACTAAAAAGTAATTTTCTCTTAAATTTATTAGAAAAGAAAAATCATTCACAAGATGCACATTTCCTAGGTTATTATTTTAAGAATTGTGGGCCCATAAATGTTTCCTCTGACAATTAGCTAGCAATCTAGCAAGATTAGTTCTTTGATTGAAAAAAAAATCAATCTAGCAAGATTAGTTCAACTCTTTTTGAATTTTAGTTTCTTTCACCATTGATCAAACATGGATTACAGTTAATTAACATCTTTCTGCCAAGTTTTATATCTTATATCTTCCTTGAAAATGTCAAACTTCAAATGATATAAATGGGTTGAGTGATTTACAAGGGAACCAATAAGATTCTAGGGTTCTTGATGGAAACTGCAAATTATGCAGAAACAAATAGCAGATAAGTAAAGATGCTAACAGATTTTGATACTCAATTAATCACTGAGCTGCTAAGCCACTAATTATGATTGTTCCAGAGTCATTAATCGATAAAGAAAACTGCAATATTTGCAGAGGAAACAGCGAATTATGCAGAAAAAAACTGAAACAGATGCATTTCAGGGCAAAAATAAACAGAAGATTTGAAGAATTTGGTCATGCTGCTGAGGGTTGATAGTCATTATTTTTCAAGATAAAAGAAAGTTAATACATATTCATATTTACAATCAATATACATACATATATTATCCAGTTCAAAATATTCAAGGATGTCTGTAAAACCCTCACCTAGATTAGTCGAAATCTGTAGCTTGAGATGAAGGATTTCCCGAAGTCTTGAATGAATCTTACAGTTCATATATTTCAGACCTTTATCAATATAGAACAAGCTCAAAAAGCTCATTAAAAAAATTCTGCATTTTATTAGCTGACCCTTCTCAAATCTGGGAGTACTTTGTAATCCCATAGAATGGTAGAACAAATTTGCAGATTTTTGAACCCAGATCAAACTTATGAAATGGGTAGATCCAGAAAGATACAAGATATGCTACTTTCTTGGAAAAATATAACTTGATAGAGACAAATGGATTTTGAAGAAAGATCATTTTTATTTTTCAGTTATGGACAAATTAGAGCAAACAAAACAAGTGTAACAGGTATTTTCAACATCCATCTTTCAGAATCTGTATATTCTGACTGGTTCTCCAGTCAAACATTGGATGATTAGGCATACTATGATTAATACATGTCTCTTGATTTTTTTAACGGTTTCATCTATAAGTTTTGATTAACTCAACACTAAAATCCTTTTCATCAAGAAGTGTATTTGGATCTTTTTATCATTCAATCAATGAAGATTTAATGAAAATATAGATGGAGACATCTTAAATTGAAAAGATTCAAAATTTGAAAATGGAACTATTGAGTTAAGGACATATATATTAATTATGGTACATCTCAGACACTAAAAAGTAATTTTCTCTTAAATTTATTAGAAAAGAAAAATCATTCACAGGATGTACATTTTCTAGGTTATTATTTTAAGAATTGTGGGCCCATAAATGTTTCCTCTGACAATTAGATAGCAATCTAGCAATATTAGTTCTTTGATTGAAAAAAAAAAAAACAATCTAGCAAGATTAGTTCAACTCTTTTTGGATTTTAGTTTCTTTCACCATTGATCAAACATGGGTTACAGTTAATTAACATCTTTCTGTCAAGTTTTATATCTTATATCTTCCTTGAAAATGTCAAACTTCAAATTATATAAATGGGTTGAGTGATTTACAAGGGAACCAGTAAGATTCTAGGGTTCTTGATGGAAACTGCAAATTATGCAGAAACAAATAGCAGATAAGTAAAGATGCTAACAGATTTTGATACTCAATTAATCACTGAGCTGCTAAGCCACTAATTATGATTGTTCCAGAGTTATTAATCAATGAAGAAAACTGCAATATTTGCAGAGGAAACAGCGAATTATGCAGAAAAAAAACTGAAACAGATGCATTTCAGGGCAAAAATAAACAGAAGATTTGAAGAATTTGGTCATGCTGCTGAGGGTTGATAGTCATTATTTTTCAAGATAAAAGAAAGTCAATGTATATTCATATTTACAATCAATATATATATATATATATATATATGATACAGTTCAAAATATTCAAGGATGTGTAAATCTGTAATACCCTCATCTAGATTAGTCGAAATCTGCAGCTTGAGACGAAATATTTCTCGAAGTCTTGAATGAATCTTACAGTTCATATCTTTCAGACCTTTATCAATATAGAACCAGCTCAAAAAGCTCATTAAAAAGATTCTGTATTTTATCAGCTGAACCCTTCTCAAATCTGGGAGTACTTGGTAGAACAAATTTGCAAATTTTTGAACCCAGATCAATCTCATGAAATGGGTAGATCCAGAAAGATACAAGGTATGCTACTTTCTTCGAAAAATATAACTTGATAGAGACAAATGGATCTTGAAGAAAAATCAATTCTTTTTCAGTTATGGACAACTTAGAACAAACAAAACAAGTGTAACAGGTATTTTCCACATCCATCTTTCAGAATCTATATATTCTGACTGGTTCTCCAGTCAAACATTGCATGATTAAAAAAATAATGGAAAATTTGCAAGAAAATGTCTCTCCCTCTCTCTCTACATGAATTTAGGTCTCTGCAGATGCGTACCTTTAATCAAGCAAAAACAGCAGCTCCAAATGCAGGCTTCAATAATCTCTTTAGAAAAAACATTAATTATCTGCAGACCAAGAAAATAAAAAAGATAACAGAAAGAAGCATACAAGAGTGATATTGATTCGGCTCGTCTTCTTCCATCAACAAGATCAGATGCATCATGCAAACTTCTTGATCGATCCATAGATATTAATTAGAAGATGAGCCGTACCAATATCACGCCATGTCTACTTCTCCTTTGAAGCCTTTTGTTTGCAAAGCTTGGTGTGGTGGGTACATGGAGATAGAAGCCATTAAGCCTCCCTATATATTGGGCAAAAGGTCATAAGAAGGTGGGTTTTGGAGTGTGAGGAAGTACTGTGGATAGCTTTGTCTAAGGACACCATTAAGCATAAGGATTATGGAATCCCACGAGCAAAAGCAATCACTTTCATGGTTTAGTGGATGATTCTTCTTCACTGTTGGCACGTGTGTATGCCAATTCATGGATGTGCACGTCACATACATGTCGTAAATGTGCAAATGTCATGTGTAAACTTATCACATTTCACCACTAATTGAAGGTAAATGGAAAATATTAATATAATATTTTCAGAAATTTTTTTTTTTACCTAGCTAAGTCTTTGATTTAAATTTGAAAAATAGCAAGACCTTGTTTGATTGAGTAAATAAATTAAAGAATTATAATTTCTAAAAAATGCAAAAAACTCTTTTATTTGAATTTTATTATGAAAATAATTTTTTGGGAAGTATGCTATTTTACTTCCTTATGCAAAGGAACTTATCTAGAAGGGACTTGTTAAGTTGCATTATAATTTATTAATTTATCTAATTTATTATACTTTAAATTATATTATGGGCATTATTGTCTTTTTAACTTATAAGTAAATTTACTTATTGAAAAGTTAATTTATATAGTAAACATATTTATATCAATTTTAAATCAAACGAGGCCTAATATTAAAATCTATTAGACCTTATTTAATAATTAGCCCTAATTAAAACTAAAAAAAAAAATTTATGATTCTGAAAATGACTTCAATACTATTAAGTTAAAGCTCTTTGATGATATTGTGTTTTATTTTAATACACTTCAATATCTTATAAATAATGCCAATAGAGATAAATTTATGTTAAATTTGTAATCTAAAAAAGTATGATGGGAATTATTAATCTAACTTAATTCATAAACCACCTAAATTATCACAACTAATCCAAATTGAATCCCTAATAAAAATCCACTTAGGATTTTTTGCATTCTTAATCATACTTAATGAGCTATAATGGTTTAAGAGTAGCTCTGGCCAAAGATCGATTCCGATTCGCGGAATTAAAGGCTTTTGAGATCATAGGGGACTGATTATCAATTTTTGGTTTTAACGATTTTGATTCTGTTTCAATATAAATTAGGTGGTGATTTTAGCTGTAGTTCAGCTTAATTGTAATTGTAGTTCAAGGATTCAATCTAATTTTAGTTTTGATTCGATTTGATTTTGATTTAAAATTGAAATAATTGAAATTGAAAGAAAAGAAGAAGATGAGTTATGTGGGTAATGTATGAAAGAGTAGAGGAAGTGACAAAGAGAGGTATTTGAGGGTGTATTGTGAATAAAGATAGGAAGGTTTTTGAATAGTGTGTTCACTTGTAGGAGAGAGCTTAGGCTTTGAAGGATGGAGCCAAGAGAATTGAGGTAAAATAACTTAATTATTTACCAGTGAGGATAAGTGAATTTAAGAGAAAGTAGAGAATTTAAACTAAATAAGACTTAAGTTCTAAATTTACTTTGAATGTATAATGCATCGTTGAGTACGACTGAAAAAATATATGTGAAAATTAAAATTAATTAAAATAAAAAATATGTTGTGTATTATATATTTATTTATTTTTAAAATTATCACTTACTTTATTTGCTGCCATAGCAACAGCTTTTTCAATACAAAAGTATACAACCACATATACGATCTATTATGTAATTATTTAGATAAAGAGATATATATTTAATAATATTTTAAAAAAGTAATTTTTAATAATTTTTAAAACATTAAATCTTTCTGTCATTTATTTTTATTTATCACATTTAAATTTTATATAGTGATTAAAAAAATAATTAGATAATTTCATTTTTATAATTTAATTACTTTTTGTATTAATATTTTTTGTATTTAATAAAAAAAGATAAAATTAAAAAAAAATAATTAATACTTTTTAATTTTTAAATATAATAAATAATTTTAGATAAAAAAATTCAAATATAGGGAGTATTATAATTAATAATTAATTAGATAAAAAATTAAATAAATAGACTAAATTATAAATTATGTTAAATATAAAAATTAAAACGAACATTATAGCACGTGGGTCTACTTTTGGCTGAACTTTATATTAATATATTCAAATGCTGTTTTATTAATTATCTTATCCTCTGACAATATTGCTGGAAAAAAGTAGTTAGAAATATTATCAACAACTCATTAATAATTCTCCTCACTCCCACCATTTTCTTAATTTCAAGGTTTGACCCTCTCACTTATCCAATAAAAATATAATTTATTGAATAATTTTCTCAAATTTATTATGTAGATTAATTAATGCTTTATTATTTTAAAAATAAAAATTTTATTTTCATCAGAATATTGGATCCATTCACTTTTATTTGCTATTTAAAATTTTTATATTTTAATTAAAAAATAATTAAATCACTTAAATTATAATAAAATTTTCTATAATTTGACTAAATTATATTTTATTTTACTTATTTAAGGGAGAGTGGGAGGTGATAACATGAGTTAATAAAAATTATAGAAATAATTATTGTATTTAGTAGAGATGAATAATTTACTGGATAATTTTCTCAAATTTATTATGTGGATTAATTAATGCTTTATTATTTTAAAAATAAAAAATTTATTTTCATAAAAAATATTACATCCATTCACTTTTATTTATTATTTAAAATTTTTATATTATGATTAAAAATAATTAAATTACTTAAATTATAATTTTTTTTTAATAATTTGACTAGATTAGTTTTTATTTTACTTATTTAGGAGAGAGAGGGGAAGATGATAAAATGAGTTATTGAAAATTATAGAACTAATTATTGTGTTTAGTAGAGATGAAAGTAAAATTAAAAATTTTAATTAATTAATTTTAATATTCTCAAAGTCATAGTTAATTTTAAACAAAATAATTTTTAAAAAGTGATGAATAAAAATAGACGAAAATAATAATATTTTAAGTCAATAATTCTTACTCCCTCTGTCCCATTTAATAGATGATTTAGAAAAAAAATTTTTTTTATCTCATTTTATTTGCTATTTTAGAAAATCAAGAAAGTGTTAATTATTTTTTTTTAATTTTATTCTTGTCTATTATTATTCTCAATGCATTTATTTTTATTTAATACATTTCTACGTTCTAATGGTACTATAAGGGCATTTTAGTCAATCATTAATATTTTTTATACAATAATATTATCTAATAATTTTTTTATCCTTACGAAAAATATTAAAAAGTTATTGAAATGGGACTTAGGGTGCAACACCCCTATATTCATTAGTTCCATACATCCCACTGTTCCGGTGAAATATCATTAATAATTCCATTATTAATTCTCCTCAATTCCACCATCTTCTTAATTTCAAGGTTTGACCCTCTCGCTTATCCAGTAAAAATATAATTTACTGGATAATTTTCTCAAATTTATTATGTGGATTAATTAATGCTTTATTATTTTAAAAATAAAAATTTTATTTTCATAAAAAATATTACATCCATTCATATTTAAAACTTTTATACTATAATTAAAAAATAATTAAATCACTTAAATTATAATAAAATTTTTCATAATTTAACTAAATTACTTTTTATTTTACTTATTTAAGAGAGAGGGAGGTGATAAGATGAATTATCATATAATTTAATCAACATTAAATTATTTTATATATTTAATAAATAATTTTATTATATTATTATATTTTCTATTATTTTTATTATGAAATATTTATTAAAAAATTTTACAGACAAAAAGTGTAGTTTACATAAAAGTTATAAAAATAAAATATAGAGATTTGACTTATTTATAATTAGTATGTATTATGTTTATGTTAATAATTTAATATTATTTTTATTTCATTTTCCTAAAATTAATTAATGTTTATTATTGTTATCATTATAGTCAACTTATGGCCATTTAATTGAAACAATTAAGTAAATAAGAAATATTTTACTGTTATAAAAATTAAATTTAAATGCTTTTGTTACTTTTTTTAATTAAATAATATTTAATTATTAATTAATTTTTTATTTAAGTAGTTTTCTTTTATTTGTCTATATATAGTATATAATACGAGGCATTTGATACACATTAAAAATTATTTTCTCACTAAATATTTTTCATTTCGCCTAAATACTTTTAATTTTTTTTATTTGCACTATTTTTTTATTATTTCTTTCAAAATTTATTAATTATCATTCTCAAAATTTATTTATTTAAATATATTTAATTAATAATTATTTAATTATTAATTTTTTTTATAAATTTCTTATTTAATATTTCTTAAACTTTTGAATATTTTATTTTATTATAATTATATATAGAATGCAATTATAACTAATATTTTGATTATTTATATTTAATTATCATTAATTTTTAACAGAATTATTTTTAAATTTTAATTTAATATCTATTTTTATGTATAAATTATCTTTCAACTATATTTTTATGTAGAAGTAGAATTTCAAAGGTAAATTAAAAATATGATTGCATAGTGATTAAAAAAAATTAAAATTATAATATTAAAATTATAGAATTTATATTTTGAATAATAATATGTATTTTTAATATTTATTATATTAATAGAAAATGATGATATTTTAAAAATTTTAATATTTATGAAATGTATTTATTTTATATTATAAATTTATGTAAATTGATAACATTTTTGTCAAATAATTATTTTATAAAAAATATATCAAATTAATAAAAAAAATTTATACTTAGATATTAAATTAAAAATATGATTGCATAGTGATTAAAAAAAATTAAAATTATAATATTAAAATTATAGAATTTATATTTTGAATAATAATATGTATTTTTAATATTTATTATATTAATAGAAAATGATGATATTTTAAAAATTTTAATATTTATGAAATGTATTTATTTTATATTATAAATTTATGTAAATTGATAACATTTTTGTCAAATAATTATTTTATAAAAACTATATCAAATTAATAAAAAAAATTTATACTTAGATATAGTATTCTTTTAAAAAATAATATAATAGAATGTTATTTTTAACTAATAATAATATTATATATTTTCACTATTATTAAAATTAAATAATTTAATTCATTATTAGTAATTTAATATTTTTTATTATATTAATAACAAAAAATATTCTATTTTCATATTTTTAAAATAATATTATTTTGTCATTAATATAATGTATTTTCTGTAATTTTTAAAAAATAAATATTGATTTATATAAATTATGAGATAAAATATAAATATTTTATGAAATTTAAATTATTTTTTGAATAACTTATTTTTGTTACATTTTAAATGGAAACTTCTATTAATATTTATATAAAAAGAATTAAATATGTATTTAATTAATTATATCATAAATTAATTAAAAATTTATTATTATTATTATAGGTAAAAATTTATTCAAATTAAATTAAATAAGAAAAAAATTTTAATTTAAAATTAATTTAATAGTAATAATTTATCTTATTTAAAATGAAATTAAAAAATAAAAAATATAAATTACTCATGCATAGCATGGGCAATATACTAGTATATATATAAAGTAGAGTGATGTTTCAAATGAAATGTCACGTGACACTTTTTTTAAAAAGTTTACCACGTGGCACTTTCTATTAATAAATTTCTTTAATAATAATAATTATTTAATTTTTTTTATTTTTCTTTTAATTATCAATATTATTTACAATTCTATCTTAATATTTATGATTTAAATTATTATTTTTCTTTAAAATTTGATTTTTTAAAAATTAAAATATTTTATGATTAAATGTAATATTTAAAAATTATTTAAAACATTATTTACCACATGTCACATTCCATAATAATAATAATAATAATAATAATAATAATAATAATTTAAAATAAAAAATAATTTAACAACAACAACAACAACAATAATAATAATAATAATAATAATAGGTTAGTAATGGCCATTAATTTAAAGAAAATTAGTCATTAATTTATGATCTCATAATCAACTATCATATAATTTAGTCAACCTTAAATTATTTTATATATTTAATAAATATTTTTATTATATTATTATATTTTCTATTATTTTTATTATAAAATTTTTATTAAAAAATTTAAAAGACAAAAAGTGTAATTTACATCAAAAGTTATAAAAATAAAATATAAAAATTTGACTTATTTATAATTAGTATGTATTAATTTTTATATTAATAATTTAATATCCTTTTTATTTTATTTTTTTATGATTAATTAATGCTTATTATCATCATTATCATCATGACTAACTTATGGCTATTGAATTGAAATAGCTAAATAAATGAAAAATATTTTATTATTATAAAAATTAAATTTAAATATTTTTATTACTATATTTCAATTAAATAATATTTAATTATAAAATTAAACTTTTATTTAAATGGTTTCTTTTTATTTGTCCATATATAGTATGTCATATGAGACATTTAATATATATCAATCCCTCTCATTTCATCAAATATTTTCATTTCACCTAAGTGCTCTCAACTTTTTTTTATTTACTCTTTTTTTTATTATTTTTTTCAAAAGTTATTAGTTATTATTTTTAAAATTTATTTATTTAATTATATTTAATTAACATTTATTTAATTGATATTTTTTTATGAATTTCTTATTTAATATTTCCTAACTTTTTAATATTTTATTTCATTATAATTATATATCGAATGCAATTATAACTAATATTTGATTATTTATATTTTATTATCATTAATTTTTAACAATAATATTTTTAAATTTTAATTAAATATATAAATTTTTATGCAGAAATTATTTCTCAGCTATATTTTTATATAGAAGTAGAATTTCAAAAATAAAATATAAATATGATTAAATCAAAAATTTAACTACAAGCAAAAATAATTAAAAAATAAAGTTACAATATTAAAATTATGGAATATATCTTTTAAAAAATAGTATGTATTTTTAATATTTATTATATTAATAAAAAAATAGTGATATTTTAAAATTTTAATTTTTATGAAATATATTTATCCTATATCATAAATTTATGTAAAATGATAATCATTTTTGTGAAAGGATTATTTTATAAAAAATATATCAGATTAATTAAAAAATTTACACTTTATAAAAATTTAAAGATATAATATAATTAAAAACTATATAATAAAATATAATTTTTAATTAATAATAATGCTATATATTTTCATTATTATTAAAATTAAACAATTCAATTCATTATTAATAATTTAATATATTTTTTATTACCTTTTTTTTATTTCTCTTTTAATTATTATTATTATTTACAATGCTACTTAATATTTATTATTTAAATTATTATTTTCTTTAAAAAATTAATTTTTAAAAATTAAGACCTTTTATAATTAAATGTAATATTTAAAAATTTTATATATTATTTTATAAATACTAATTATTATTTAATTTTTTATTTATCTTATTATTATTATTATTATTATTATTATTATTATTATTATTATTTACAATATGACTTAACATTTATGATTTAAATTATTACTTTCTTTAAAATTTAAATTTTTAAAAAATTAAGACATTTTATGATTAAATGTAATATTTAAAAATTATTTATATTATTATTTTATAAATTTATTTATATAAAAATATTATTTGCCACATGTTATCCTTAATAATAATAATAATAATAATAATAATAATAATAATAATAATAATAATAATAATAATAAGTCATTGATAGCCATTAGTTTAAAGAAAATTGACCACTAATTTGTGATCTCATAATCAATTATAAATATTCTCCTTTATATTAATTGTTATTTAATTTTTTTATTTCTCTTTTAATTATCATTATTATTTAAAATACTACCTTAAAATTTATGTTTTAAATTATTAGTTTTTTAATTTAATTTTTAAAAATAAGACATTTTATAATTAAATATAAAATTTAAAAATTATTTATATTATTTTATAAATACTAATTATTATTTAATATTTTATTTCTCTTTTAATTATTATTATTATTTATAATACTACTTTAACATTTATGATTTAAATTATTATTTTCTTTAAAATATAATTTTTGAAAAATTAAGATCCTTTATGCTCAAATTTAATATTTAAAAATTATTTATATTATTTTTTAAATAAATTAATATGTGCACAAATATTATTTGCCACATGTTACCTTTCATAATAATAATAATAATAATAATAATAATAATAATAATAATAGTTTAAAATAAAAAAAAATAATACTAAGTCATTGATAGCCATTAGTTTAAAGAAAATTGATCATTAATTTGTGATCTCATAATCAATTATCATATAATTTAACCAACCTGTAATTATTTTATATCTTTAACAAATATTTTTATTAAATTGTTTTATTTTCTATTATTTTTATTATGAAATCTTTATTAAAAAATTTGATAGACAAAAAGTGTATTTTACATAAAAAGTTATAAAAATAAAATATAGAGATTTGACTTATTTATAATTAGTATATATTATTTTTTATGTTAATAATTTAGTATTTCTTTTATTTCACTTTCTTAATATTAATTAATACTTATTATTATTATTATTATTATGGCCAATTTATGATGATTTAATTAAAATGGTCAAGTAAATAGAAAATATTTTACTATTATAAGAATTGAATTTGAATATTTGTTACAGTTTTTAAATTAAATAATATTTATTATAAATTAATTTTTTATTTAAATAGTTTTTATTTATTTGTCTATATATAATATGTCATACAAGACATTTAATACACATCAAGCACTCTCTTCTCACCAAATATTTTTATTTCACCTAAATGCTTTTAAATCTTTTTTTTTATTTATACTATTTTTTTATTATTTCTTTCAAAAGTTATTAATTATTATTCTCAAAATTTATTTATTTAAATATATTTAATTAATATTTATTTAATTATTAATTTTTATAAATATCTTATTTAATAATTTTTTAAACTTTTGAATATTTTATTTCATTATAATTATATATCGAATGCAATGAAAACTAATATTTTGATTATCCATATTTTATTATTATTAATTTTTAACAAAATTATTTTTAAATTTTAATTAAATATCTATATTTTATGCGTAAATTATCTCTCAACTATATTTTTATATAAAAGTAAAATTTCAAAGATAAATTACAAATATGATCGCATCGAAAATTAAGCTACAAATAAAGATGATTAAAAATAATTAAAGTTACAGTATTAAAATTATGGAATCTGTCATGACTTGAAGCCACAGGCTAGACTGGCACTAGGATCTGGGTCGGCATAAAGCCTCCGAGACCCGTAGTAAGCCTTACTAATCCCACATCCATAATCAGGGCCCAAAATTGAGGCCCATTATGCAAATAAAATAAGATAAAATATTATATTATATTTTTATTTGGTTCAACCCAACCCGATAACTATTAAAATCTAAAGCCAATGAAGCCCAGCTTAATCTTGAATTAATCAATTATAAACTATATAAATATCATAAAAATTCCATTTATTAATATAAAAAACTTAAATTAATATAGTCTCCAACCAGGCCCATGCTACTGCTAACATATGCGAAGTTCTAGATTTCAAATTTTGAAAATAATAAAACAAATAAATAACTGATGTTAAATCTGCGAGGAAGAAAGCAGGTTACTCTGAAAAAGAATTTCTCTTATAGCGTGGAAAAATGGTGAACAGGAATGAGAGTTTGACTCAGAGAGTAAATATTTATTTTACATACAATTTCTATAACTATCTAATTGTAATGCATTCTTGGAAATGAAATGCATCATTTTCATACAAGTCAAACAAATTATATTAAGTCACATAAAAAATAATCTGGAGTACTCACGCACCTGTGTCAAATCCATACTCACACATACATATATGGGGAGTTGATCCCCCTACTCAGCTCTCTTAATTCAAGGCCTGCCAGCGAGATTAACTCAAGCAGGATTTTCGCTTAATAATCCATATGTGGGGGCCAATGAGATTAACTCAAAGTCATGCCTACCCCGACTTATCCATAATAAGGATCGGGTCCCAGCGAGTCAAGCTCCAGCCGTGTCTACCTGTCTTACTCATGTCCATATACTCCACATACACATTAACTCACACACACAGCTCCAGATTATCAAAACACAGCAACCAAAGTAATATCATAAAGTATAAATGCAAAACAGAGTATGCCTAATATTTAACTACATAAATATAAGTATGAGTGATGCATGAACATGCTAGAAATATAATAATATTGAAATTATAAATAAAATAAATATCTACTCACAACACTTTTACAAGCTACTGCGATGGCTGGGTGGAGGAAGAAAGCTGTCTCGGCTCACCTAAATAATATATCAAAATTTATTAATAAACAACTTGAAATAAAACTGTAGAGAATCAAAAGACAACCCAAAGGTTTTGCCGAAAATTCGGCAGAGTTTCCTCTATACCTAGGACATATCCCTCCTATAAAAAAGTTAAAATAACACTTCTAATTTCTAAATTTCCTGCAATCACAACTCATCAATAACACATGGCCCCTCTTGGGCCCTCCAACTCAGGCAAATATCACATAATCTAACAATTCAATTATAAGGCTTAAAATGGATATTTTGCAAAAGTCATTCTAGCTGGTTCTAGAAATTCTAAAATTTTGTTTCGCTGTCCTTAGCAATATTATAGACGTAGCGCAAAAGGAATTATAATTTTCTAGCTACCCATAAATATTTTATGAAATTTTATTCTAAACAAAGCACTATAAAATTGAAAAAACTCAGAGTTTGGGTTTACTTATGCTAATTCTGACGCTTGGAATGTGTCCGGGGTGTTTGAAAATGGTGGGATAACATATAACTTTGATCCGGTTCCGAGGTAATTTCGGCAGCTTATCTGCTCGGCCCGAAATTGCAGATCCGGGCAACGGTCGAATTGCCACGAAATGAAAGTGTCTGCGCAAAGCCCACAATATTAGGGGTTAAACTAAAATATTTATATTTACATATAAAATAATTATTTAAAAATTAGGGGTGTTACAGAATCTGTATTTTAAAAAATAATATATATATTTTTGATATTTATTATATTAACAGAAAATGCGGATATTTTAAAATTTTAATTATTATGAAAATGTAATTATTCTATATTATAAATTTATGTAAAGTGATAACTATTTTTGTCAAAAAATCATTTTATAAAAAATATATAAGATTAATAAAAAGTAATTTATACTTAGATATAGTATTTTTAAAACACAATATAATAGAATGTTATTTTTAATTAATAGTAATATTATATATTTTCATTATTATTAAAATTAAATAATTCAATTCATTATTAGTAATTTTTTTATTATATTAATAACAAAGAATATTATATTCATATATTTTTAAAATAATATTATTTTATCATTAATTTAATGTATTTTCTGTAATTTATAAAAAATAAATATTGATTTACATAAATTATGAAATTATGAGATAAAATATAAAAATTTTATAAAATTTAAATTATTTTTTGAATAAATTATTTTGATTACATTTTAAACGAAATAATTATGGAAACTACTATTAATATATGTATAAAAAGAATTAAATAAATATTTTAATTAATTATATCATAAATTAGTTAAAAAGTTATTATTATAATAAATAAAAATTTATTCAAATTAAATTAAATAAAAGAGAAATTTTAATTTAAAATTAACTTGATAATAATAATTTATTTTATTTAAAATATAATTAAAAATTAAATTAAAAAATAAAAAATTTAAATTAGCATTATGCTAATTTATTAGAAAAGATAAATCATTTACGAGATGTGCATTTCCTATGTTATTATTTTAAGAATTGTGGGCCCATGAATGTTTCCTCTGACAATTAGCTAGCAATCTAGCAAGATTAGTTCTTTGATTGAAAAAAAAAAGAACAATCTAGCAAGATTATTTCAACTCTTTTTGGATTTTAGTTTCTTTCACCATTGATCAAACATGGGTTACAGTTAATTAACATCTTTCTGCCAAGTTTTATATCTTATATCTTCCTTGAAAATGTCAAACTTCAAATTATATAAATGGTTTGAGTAATTTACAAGGGAACCAGTAAGATTCTAGGGTTCTTGATGGAAACTGCAAATTATGCAGAAACAAATAGCAGATAAGTAAAGATGCTAACAGATTTTGATACTCAATTAATCACTGAGCTGCTAAGCCACTAATTATGATTATTCCAGAGTTATTAATCAATGAAGAAAACTGCAATATTTGCAGAGGAAACAGCAAATTATGCAGAAAAAAACTGAAACAGATGCATTTCAGGGCAAAAATAAACAGAAGATTTGAAGAATTTGGTCATGCTGCTGAGGGTTGATAGTCATTATTTTTCAAGATAAAAGAAAGTCAATGTATATTCATATTTACAATCAATATATATATATATATATATATATATATATATATATATATATACGATACAGTTCAAAATATTCAAGGATGTGTAAATCTGTAATACCCTCACCTAGATTAGTCGAAATCTGCAGCTTGAGACGAAAAATTTCCCCAAGTCTTGAATGAATCTTACAGTTCATATATTTCAGACCTTTATCAATGTAGAACCAGCTCAAAAAGCTCATTAAAAAGATTCTGTATTTTATCAGCTGAACCCTTCTCAAATCTGGGAGTACTTTGTGATCCAATAGAATGGTACAACAAATTTGCAGATTTTTGAACCCAGATCAATCTTATGAAATGGGTAGATCCAGAAAGATACCAGGCATGCTACTTTCTTGGAAAATTATAACTTGATAGAGACAAATGGATTTTGAAGAAAAATCAATTTTTTTTTTCAGTTATGGACAACTTAGAACAAACAAAACAAGTATAACAGGTATTTTCCACATCCATCTTTCAGAATCTATATATTCTGACTGGTTCTCCAGTCAAACATTGCGTGATTAAAAAAAATAATGGAAAATTTGCAAGAAAATGTCTCTCCCTCTCTCTCTACATGAATCTAGGTCTCTGCAGATGCTTACCTTGAATCAAGCAAAAACAGCAGCTGCAAATGCAGGCGTCAATAATCTCTTTAGAAAGAAACATTAATTATCTGCAGACCAAGAAAATAAAAAAGATAACAGAAAGAAGCATACAAGAGTGATATTGATTCGGCTCGTCTTCTTCCGTCAACAAGATCAGATGCATCATGCAAACTTCTTGATCGATCCATACAGATATTAATTAGAAGATGAGCCGTACCAATATCACGCCATGTCTACTTCTCCTTTGAACCCTTTCGTTTTCAAAGCTTGGTGTGGTGGGTACATGGAGATAGAAGCCATTAAGCCTCCCTATATATAGGGCAAAAGGTGAAGGGTTTTGTAACGTGAGGGAGTACTGTGGATAGCGGGATTTTTACCAAAGAGTAATAAAAAAAAATTTTTACAACAAAAAATGAGTTTGAGAGTAATTATTAAAAAGAAGTGAATTATATTAAGCTGGTTAAGATTCGGACCCTATTTATAATAGGATGCATATTAAAAATGTTAAAGAAAAGCTGGACGTTATTCATAACAGCATCCAACTTTCTTTTAAATAATAAATAATAATTAAAAAAAAATTTAAAAGGTAGTAAGTAGCGTTCATTTTTTTTTTATTTTTAATTATTTTATTTTATATTTTAAATAAAATATAAATATTATTTTAATAAATAAAGTCATAATATTTAATATTATATATTATAATATTTTTATTATAAATATTATTTTTTTTAAATTAAATTAAAATTTAATAAAATAAAATAAAATAAAAATTTAATGAAATAAAAAATTAAAATTAAAAAAATAAATAATTAAAAAAATTTAAGAAAAGTTGGACGCTACTGTTTAATTTTTCTTTTTTTTAATTATTTTATTTTATATTTTAAATAAAATATAAATATTATTTTAATAAATAAAATTATAATAATTAATTTTAAATAATTATTTTTTTTATTTCATTAAATTTTAATTTAATTTTAAATAAAAAAATAATATATATAATAAAAAATTATAATATATAATATTAAATATTACGACTTTATTTATTAAAATAATATTTATATTTTATTTAAAATATAAAATAAAATAATTAAAAATTTAAAGAAAGTTGTATAGTAGCTCCAAGTTTTTTTAAATTTTTTTAATTATTTATTTTTTTTAATTTTAAATTTTTATTTCATTAATTTTAATTTGATTTTAAATAAAAAAATAATATTTATAATAAAAAAATTATAGTATATAATATTAAATATTATGACTTTATTTATTAAAATAATAATTATATTTTATTGAAAATATAAAATAAAATAATTAAAAATTTAAAGAAAGTTGGACACTAGTTACAATAGGATCCAACTTTCATAAACTTATTTTTTTTTAATTTTAATTTTTTATTTTATTAAATTTTAATTTACTTTTAAATTAAAAAATAATATTTATAATAAAAATATTATAATATATAATATTAAATATTATGATTTTATTTATTAAAATAATATTTATATTTTATTTAAAATATAAAATAAAATAATTAAAAATTTTAAAAAAAATTTGATACTATTAGAAGTAGCGTCTAACTTTTAAACTTTTTTTTTAATTATTATTTATTATTTAAAGCTGGACGCTATTAGGAACAACATTCAGTTTGTCTTTAACATTTTTAATGCGCACGCTATTATAAATAGCGTGCGGACTTTAAAAATATTATTATAATTAACGTCCCACATTCATCTTATTTAAATCAATATGATTCACTACTTTTTAATAATTACTCTTAAATTTATCTTTTTTGATATAATTTTTTTTATTACAACCTTTTGGTAAAAAACCCGGCTAAGGACACCATTAAGCAAATGGATTATGGAATCCCACAAGCAAAAGCTGTCACTTTCATGGTTTAGTGGATGATTCTTCTTCACTGGTGGCACGTGTATATGCCAATTCATGGATGTGGACGTCACATACATGTCGTAAATATTCAAATGTCATGGGTAAAACTTATCACATTTCACCACTAAGTGAAGGTAAATGGAAAATATTAATATAATATTTTCAGAACTTTTTTTTTAACATAGCTAAGTCTTTATTTAAATTTAAAAGATATTAATATAATAAATTTAAAGTAAATATTCTATATTTATTTATGAAAAAATTATGTTGTAATCCTTTAGGCATGCCATAATTAATACATATGTTTCTTGATTTTTTAAAATTCAATAATTTTATCCATGAGTTTTGATTAATTCAATACTTAAGTCATTTTCATCAAAGAGGGTATTTGAACCTTTTTCCATTCAACTAACTAAGAATTTATGAAAATATAGACGGGGAGGGACTTTAAATTGTGCAAATTCAAAATTTAAGGACGAAACTATCGAGTTTTATCTGTTACTTCAAGTCCATGAATTCAAATACAACGTTAAAGTCAACCTCTTATCTTCTTCTTATTATTATTATACTATATTTATTTGGGAAAAAATGTGTTTTAATCCCTTAATTAGGCATACTATAATTAATACATGTCTCTCCATTTTTTAAAACTCAACGGTTTCATCTATAAGTTTTGATTAATTCAACACTAAGGTCCTTTTCATAAAGAAGTGTATTTGGGTCTTTTTATCATTCAATCAACGTAGATTTAATGAAAATATGGACGGTGACATCTTAAATTGTAAAGATTGAAATCTAAAAATGCAACTATTAAATTGAGGACATGTGTATTAATTATGGTACATCTCAGAGACTAAAAGGTAATTTTCTCTTAAATTTATTAGAAAAGAAAAATCATTCACAAGATGTACATTTCCTGTCACACCTTACCCCTCTGTAAGGCATAACATGTTCTCGTAGAATACTTAATGAACTACCGAACTTCATCTACCGATAATTCACTAAGTACACTACAAGGGATTTTAAAACAATTTTCTTACATTTTGGAAATGGTGAGCATTTTGGTAAGAATTAAAAACTATTTATTCAAAGCTTAAATACTAGTAAAAATTTTTGTCCATTTTAATTTTGCCGCAAATTTTATAAAAATTTTGACAGAGTTCCGTTTGAAACTGGAGAAAACAGTTCTTCAAATACCTAAAAAAAACACTTCCAAAAATATTTCACAACTCCCAACCTTCAATAACTCAATCATCTCAATTCAATGCACTTCAAAATAATTTCACAATACAAATCAAGATTTCTCATCTCAAAATATTTAATATCTCCATTCACAAAGCATAAAGCAGGAAATTCATATGTACCAATGTTAAATTTACAGAAAAAAATCCAAAATAATATTATTACAATTTATTTATAACTGCTCATCTACATTGATACATACAACATTTTTATATTTACATCAAGATTATCTACAAGGGTATAAAATAATACCCGTACAAAATGGTCAGAGTAGTCCTCGATTTAATGACTCACTCTGCTGCTTTCTCCTTGCTCTTATCTGCGACAGCAAAATAAGCTATCGCTGAGTATAAAAATACTCAGTGGTGCACAATAAAAATTTAAAATACAATAAGTAAATCATTCATTGCCAAACACAATTTAAATATTTCTCAATTTATCAAAGCTCATAATAACACAATTTAGTCAAACAATTTCATAAACACAGTGTTGCCAAAGTCATACACAACTTAAGACATGACACAAAATTTCTGATCAATGCCGTGTTGTACACCACGACAAAGCAATCTACAACCCCATTAATCGAAATCAATGAGGGAGGTGGCTAGCTAGCTAATGAGTACTCATCCGATCTCAACCTCAACTGGCAAGCCTGCTCTCATTTCACTTTGGTCAATTGGTTCACTAAGTTTTGGTCAGTTTTTGGGCACGGTTCCTTAATGAAAATTGTGTCATTTTATGTCTATTTTCATCCCCAATTGGTGACATATCAATTGGACTTGTAAAATTTCCGTTTTGGTCCTTCAAAGTTGGCTTGGTCATGCTGCCAGCAGCATGACCATTCAACCTCCGAATTTGGCTTCACTTCCAACAATTCAAACACATCTTCTTTGGTCATTATTGACCAATTTTCACCTCTAAACAGGTCAAACATGCCATTTACTCATTTCTCCAAATTTTGGTTCACAAACCCTAACATTCAAACCCTAACTCACTTAATTATTGTAATTAACTAAATTCAAAGCTCTCAACATAATCAATCAACTAATGGAGGTCCATAAACTCATTCAAACTCATTAAATTCATGCAATTCATACTCCCTTCAACCAGGCCGAAATTTTAGCAATGGTTCTGCCCCCATATTTGTTTCATTTAATCAAGTTCTAAGCTCACTTTCACAACTAATTATGCATTTAAAGAAGTAAAATGGTAAGTTAGCACACTAACCTTTCTTAAATCCTCCAAACCCTATCTTTAACTCTTCTTTCTTCTTATAATTCTTCTTCTCAAGTTGTAATAACAAGCTTTAGTGAAGTTTTTTGGGGATTTATGAAGATTGAGTGGAAGAATTAAAGCTTGAGTGCAAGCTTTAATGGTGGATTTTCATGGAGGGACTTGGGAGAAGATGGGGCGGCAACTTGATGGAAGAAGAAGACAACTTTAATTTTTTTTTCTTTTGTTTTCTTTTATCTAATTTAACTTATGGAAGACCACAACAATTCCAATTAATTTATTAAATTAATTAGTTTAGTTATGGCATCATGCATGAGGTCATGCATGATGTTATCACCTTTGACTTTTCCATTTTCTTCCTTTTTTTTCTATTTATTTTTCTATTAGTTCTATAATTTAATTCTCGATTCCGAAATTTTCTTTTCTCCGATTTTATTTGACAGTTAGGTTAGGAGTCAGCTCTCGGGGTCAATTGACCAAATTGCCCCTCGCCGGTTCATCCCGGTTTGCAAATAATCCAATATTTCTTCCGGCTCTCTGATTTAATTATTTGACTGGCTTAACAGTTCTTTTTCATGATTTTCTCTTTTCCACTGTGTTCATAAGGGTCCTAAGGACCGCGGCGTACGGTTCGAAATTTGAGTTTAAAACGATTTCGCAGTCGTTCCCGAGGAGGTCACCCAACGCTGTGACTCTCGTCTCGTTTAACTTCCTATGTTTTGTTTTTCTTATTTATACTTAACTAATTGAACATTACTAATTATTTGTGTTTATGGTTTCTCTAGTTGTCTTAAGCATGGTTCTAATCCCCTTAATTGTTCGGACCGACACCGATCACCGGAACAGTGAAATCTACCAGGCTATACAAATAGGGGTGTTATAATTCTCCCCCCCTTAAATAAATTTCGTCTCGAAATTTTTACCTGGTATCAATCTCTGAACAGCTGTGGGTGTTGTCTCCTCATGTCCTCCTCTCGTTCCCAAGTAGTTTCTTGGCCCGAATGATAGTTCCACAGCACTTTTACCAATGGTATCTGCTTGTTCCGTAGCTACTTCACCTCATAAGCCAGAATCTTTATGGGTTCTTCCTCATATGTGAGGTCTGGATTCACTTCAATTTCTTCTACTGGTAGTACATGAGATGGGTCTGATCGATACCTCCTCAACATGGACACATGGAAGACATTATGTATCTTCTCCAACTCTAGAGGTAGTGCCAACCAATATGCCAAAGGACCACTCTTTCCAGAACCTCATATGGCCCAATAAAACGAGGACTTAGTTTCCCCTTCCTGTCGAATCTCATAATCCTCTTCCAAGGAGAAACCTTGAGGAAAACTTTCTCACCCACTGCATACTCAATATCCCTTCTCTTCAAATCAATATAGGACTTCTGACGGTCTGATACAGCTTTAAGTCGATCTCTGATCACCCTGATTTTCTCTTCAGTCTGTTGAACAATTTCGTGTCCGATCATTTTTCTTTCACCCACGTCATCCCAACACAACGGGGTTCTACATTTCCTGCCATATAAAGCTTCATATGGAGGCATCCCAATGCTTGATTGGTAGCTATTATTGTAAGCAAACTCAATCAAAAGCAAGTGTGTATCCCAACTATTCTCAAACTCAATCACACAAGCCCGTAGCATGTCCTCCAAGATCTGAATTACTCTCTCAGGCTGGCCATCTGTCTGTGGGTGGAATGTAGTACTGAAGTTCAATCTAGTTCCTTGGGCTCTCTGAAGACTACCCCAGAATCTAGAAGTGAACCTAGGATCTCTGTCTGATACGATGAATCTTGGCACTCCATGCGATCTCACAATCTCATCGATGTACAATCCGCCAATCTGTCCAAAGCGTAGTCCATTGATTTGGCGGAAAATGAGCGGACTTAGTTAGTCATCAACAATGACCCATCTTGCATCATGACTCTTCTGTGTCTTTGGAAGTCCCATTACAAAATCCATCGTTATTCTTTCCCATTTCCATTCCGGCACTGGTAGTGGACGCAATAACCCAGTTGGTACTTGATGCTCTGCCTTTACTTGCTGACAAGTTAGGCATTTTGATACAAACTCTGCCACATCTCTCTTCATACCCATCCACCAGTAATGCTCCTTTAGCCCTCTATACATTTTTGTACCACTGGTGCATGGCAAAGGAGACTCATGTGCTTCCTTCAAAATGATCGCCTCAAATCAACATCATTAGGAACACACATTACGCCTGGTGTAGCAAGAAACCATCATCTCGATTGAGAACTCGGTTTCTTACCTGCTGGACTTCTTCCATCGACTTTTGATACTTCGATCATTACGGCGACCATTCTAATCTGATCAATCAACACTGGCTGTACATGCCATGCAACTGCTGCCTGCCCCTCATCATTAATCTCTAAACTGGCATGTAATGATCTCAACTCATGTACCAAAGACAAAGGAGTAACCTGTAGACTTGCCATAGTCTTGCGACTTAGGGCGTCAGCCACAACATTAGCTTTCCCTGGCTGATAGTCTATCAGACAATCATAGTCTTTTATCAACTCTAACCATCTCCTCTGTCTCAAATTCAACTCTTTCTGGGTGCCCAAATATTTCAAACTCTTATGATCTATGTAGATGTAGCACTTCTCCCCATACAAATAATGTCTCCAGATCTTAAGAGCAAACACAATAGCTGCAAGCTCCAAATCATGTGTTGGATAATTCCTCTCATGCGGTTTTAGCTGGCGTGATGCATAGGCAATGACATTTCGATCTTGCATCAATACACAGCCTAACCCATTGTGAGAAGCATCACTATAAACGGTATATTCTTTACCCGGGGTAGGTAAAGTCAGGACTGGAACTTCAGTCAAACATCTCTTCAATTCATCAAAACTCTGCTGGCATTTATCCGTCCATTGAAATTTCACATCCTTTCTAAGTAGCTTGGTCAATGGAGATGCCAACATGGAGAATCCCTTCACAAATCGACAGTAGTATCCAGCTAACCCCAGAAAACTGCGAATCTCTGTTACATTTCTGGGTGGCTTCCAATTAAGGACAGCTTCTATCTTGCTAGGATCTACCTTAATACCCTCTACTGATACTATGTGCCCCAAAAAGGATATCTCCTTCAGCCAAAATTCACACTTTGACAGTTTGGCATATAGCTGTTTCTCCCTCAAAGTCTGCAGTACAATCCGCAGATGTCTATCATGCTCTTCTGCATTCCTCGAATAGACTAATATATCATCAATAAATACCACAACAAACTGATCGAAGTATGGTCTAAAGATAGTGTTCATCAGATCCATAAAAGCAGCCGGATCATTAGTTAACCCGAATGGCATGACCAAGAACTCATAATGGCCATAGCGGGTTCTGAAGGTAGTTTTAGAAATACTCTGCTCTTGTACTTTCAGCTGATAATAACCTGATCTCAGGTCAATTTTGAAGAACACAGCTGCACCCCTCAACTGATCAAATAAATCATCAATACGGGGCAATGGATATCTGTTCTTTATTGTCACCTTATTCAATTGCCGATAGTCAATGCATAACCGGAGAGTGCCATCCTTCTTCTTAACAAACAATACTGGCGCTCCCCAAGGTGACACACTAGGGCGGATAAAGCCCTTATCAAGCAATTCTTGCAATTGCACTTTCAACTCCTTCAATTCTACAGGTGCCATTCTGTATGGTGTTATGGAGATTGGGTCCACACCAGACATAACATCAATTTCAAACTGCACCTCTCTTTCTGGAGGTAATCCTGGCAATTCATCAGGAAACACATCCGGAAAGTCACATACAGTAGGAATGTCCTTCAGTGCTGGACTCCCCACTTGGGTGTCTATCACATGTGCCTAGTACGCCTCACACCCTTTCCTAATCATTTTTCTGGCCAGTGCAGCTGAAATGATGTTTGAAGGTAATAACTGTCTCTCCCCATGTCACACCTTACCCCTCTGTAAGGCATAACATGATCCCGTAGAATACTTAATGAACTACCGAACTTCACCTACCGATAACTCATTAAGCACCCTACAAGGGATTTTAAAACAAATTTCTTACTTTTGGTAAGTGGTGAGCATTTTCTAATAGGTATTTAAAACATGTAATTAAGTGGAAAGCTAGTTGGAAATTTTGGCCCATTTTATTTTTTTGCAAATTTTATAAAAATTTTGACAGAGTTTTGTCTGTATTTTAAGAAACCAGTTCTTTAAATACCTGTAAAAAGCACTTCTAAAAATGTTTTCTCAATAACTACTTCAATTTCACAATCAAACTCAATCCATTTCAATCAATTTCTCAAGTTCAAAATTTAATAGTCTTCAAAATACTAGCAATACATTTTACTCATATTTCATTAGAGACAAAACAATTTATATACACATCATTACAAAACTTACATCAAAGGAAGTTCAAACTAAATTTTTATTACAACTTCATACAAACTTTGTACAAGCTGCTCAAGACCCATTTACATATCCATACATTTATATGCAATACATACATCAAAAGAAATATTTACAGTTAGGGTATAAATTATAACCGAAGACTTTAAGTTGATAGCTCTTCACACCTCAGCAGCTCAGTCTGCTCCTCCTCTAGTCTCTGTATCTGCGACAGCAATGAAAGCTATCGCTGAGTACTAGGACTCAGTGGTGCACAACATACTAAAATAATCTTTATGCAGAATATAATCACATTTATTCAAAATTTTGACTAAACATGAGCATTAAACACAAAACATGAATTATGAAATTTTAATGCAAACCAAGTTCATTTCGAAGTATCAAAACACATTTCATAAAACCCACAGTTAGATCATGCCATTCGAAACAAATAGAATCTCAATAGCCAGAGGCTAAAGAGAAATCACATCACAAGGCTAGCTAGCTCAAATATATGAATATCCATTCACATCCTCTTCTACTGGCACACCTCAACACTTTTCTAGAGAAGGAATCAAAATTCGAAACTAATTACCCCCACTAGTCGTGCTAGTGAGGTGTTCAAATATATGGTCATGATACTGTGGTTTCAAAACTTATCTTAACAGTTTGCTAAACATTGTCATTTCAAATATACACAATAACTTTCAACAATTTAAGTCAAAACATCATAACTAATGTCACAAATAAATTTTCAACAATTCAAGCTAATGTAAAATACATATTTCATTCACTTTATCAATACATTTTAAAGCATAGTGATGTTGTGCACAAACCTCAAACGAGTCGCCTGTTGGCCTTGACTCGACTCCTCGGGTTCTGTCCCGGTATTCTTTTCCACTGAAACACACAATTTTATAATGTTTCAGTACTAGAACTTAAAATAAATCCAAAATAAATTTAGTTTCACATTTACCTAGCTCCAACGTGTTAAATTTGATGTTCTCGAAATTTTGCATTTCGGGTTACTATTCACTGCACTATTCAAGTCAAATTATTGACTTTCTAAGGCTTAATAGGTATGGGAACTCCAACTTCACCCACATACCACATTTTGGTCACTAAACTTGTTGGTTTTGGTCATTTTCTCAAAGCTTAGGTCTTTTAGGCAAAATTGCCAATTTTCGGTTTTGGAGTCCTAAGTTGCACTGTTTCATTGGTCCTTTTACTGTTGGAATTTGGCAAACCTTCCTTCATAGAAAATGTTCCTTATTGTCTTAAGTGTATTCTCATTTTTGAATCACCCCAATTGGAGTTTTCTAGCTCAAGTTATAGCCAAAATACAATTACTGTTCACGTGCACTGTTCATGCTACAATTTTGGTTCTGGCAGATTTTTGATCCAACTTCGTTCAGTAATTTGATCAAGTTAAATCCATAATTTGGTCTAATTTCCTTCATACGAAATGTTATACTATGTCTTAGGTTTCCATCGGTTCAAGAATCGCCTAAATCAGAGTTTTCTGGAGAGAGTTATAGCCATTGGAACTTTACTGTTCAAATGGAAATCTGCAGTTTTGCAGGTTCAGTAACTCAACTTTGCTCAATAATTTGATTAGGTTAATGGCATAATTTGGGTTGGTGTTCTTCATGAAAGTTTTAGATCTATATCTTATCTAGTTACTGGTAAAATTTCACGTCAATTTGACCTGCCTAGCTCGAGTTATGACCAAATGAACAAATACTGTTCATTTGGTCAGTTTGTGCAGTGGCAGATTGCTCTTAACCAACTTTGGTCAATTGGTTCACTAGGCTTTGGTCAGTTTTTGGGCATGGTTCCTTAATGAAAATTGTGTCATTTTATGTCTATTTTTATCCCCAATTGGTGGCATATCAATTGGACTTGTAAAATTTCCGTTCTGGTCCTTCAAAGTTGGCTTGGTCATGCTGCCAGCAGCATGACCATTTACCCTACGAATTTGACTCCATTCTAACAATTCCCACACATCTCCTTTGGTCATTATTGACCATTTTTCACTTCACAATTGGTCAAAGATATCATTTACTCATTTCTCATATTTTTGGTTCAAACCCTAAGTCCCAAAACCCTAACTTTGTCCAATCTTCACAATTCATGTAATCTAATTATACAATCACATATATAACATCTATTTACCAATATTTTATGTTTAACCTAACTAAATACCATTAAAACCTTAGGGTTCTATGGCTGCCACATTCTTTCTTCCCTTATTTAAGCATGATTTCCTTTATTTCAAATGCAATTTCATCACACATAAACTTAAATTCATGAATTCCATAAGAATCCAAACTTGAAATTGCACTTACCACAATTTGTAGATTTCCTAATTCTTCACTTCTCCAAGTTTTCTTTTCCTTCTTGCTCCCAAAGTGTTTATCTAGGTCTAGGGATAAGATTTAATGTTGGGATTTAGAGGATTTATGGAAAGGAACCAAAGAATTCCAAGCTTTTCTTGCTTAAAAATGGTGGAACAAAATAAAAAGAGAGGGAGAGGAGAGAGCTATGGGAATAAGCAAAAGAAGAAGTGAAAAAAAAATCTTTATCCCTTTTAGAAGACCAAAAATCCTAATTACTAAATAAATTAATTAATTTCTTTATGACATCATGCATGAGGTCATGCATGATGTCATCACCTTTGACTTTTCCATCTACTTCTTCTTTTCTTATTTATTTATTTTTCTATTAGTTCTTTAATTTAATTCTCGATTCCGAAATTTTCTTTTCTCCGATTTTATTTGACAGTTAGGTCAGGAGTCAGCTCTCGGGGTTAATTGACCAAATTGCCCCTCGCCGGTTTATCCCGGTTTGCAAATAAACCAATATTTCTTCTGGCTCCTTGACCTAATTATTTGACTGGCTTAACAGTTTTTTTTTGTGATTTTCTCTTTTCCACTGTGTTCATAAGGGTCCTAAGGACCGCAGCGTCACTTATTACGGTTCGAAATTTGAGTTTAAAATGACTTCGCAGTCATTCCCGAGAAAGTCACCCATCGCTGTGACTCTCAGCTAGTTTAACTTCTTCTGTTCTGTTTTTCTTATTTATGCTTAACTAATTGGACATTACTAATTATTTGTGTTTATAGCTTCTCTAGTTGTCTTAAGTGTGGTTCTAATCCCCTTAATTGTCCGGACCGACACCGGTCACCGGAACAGTGAAATCTACCAGGCTATGCAAACGGGGTGTTACAATTCTCCCCCCCTTAAAATAAATTTCGTCTCGAAATTTTACCTGGTACTAATCTCTGAATAGTTGTGGGTGCTATCTCCTCATGTGCTCTTCTCGTTCCCAAGTAGCCTCCTGGCCCGAATGATGGTTCCACAGCACTTTTACCAAATGTATTTACTTGTTCCGTAGCTGCTTCACCTCATAAGCCAGAATCCCTATGGGTTCTTCTTCATAAGTGAGGTCTGGATTCACTTCAATTTCCTCTACTGGTAGTACATGAGATGGGTCTGATTGATACCTCCTCAACATAGACACATGGAAAACATTATGTATCTTTTCCAACTCTGGAGGTAATGCCAACCGATATGCCAAAGGACCCACTCTTTCCAGAACCTCATATGGCTCGATAAAACGAGGACTCAGTTTTCCCTTTTTGCCGAATCTTATAATTCTCTTCCAAGGAGAAACTTTGAGGAAAGCTTTCTCACCCACTGCATACTCAATATCCCTTCTCTTCAGATCAATGTAGGACTTCTGACAGTCCGATGCAGTCTTAAGTCGATCTCTGATCACCCTGATCTTCTCCTCAGTCTGCTGAACAATTTCGGGTCCAATCATATTTCTTTCACCCACGTCATCCCAACACAACGGGGTTCTACATTTTCTGCCATACAAAGCTTCATATGGAGGCATCCCAATGCTTGATTGGTAGCTATTATTGTAAGCAAACTCAATCAAAAGCAAGTGTGTATCCCAACTACCCTCAAACTCAATCACACAAGCCCGTAGCATGTCCTCCAAGATCTGAATTGCTCTCTCAGGCTGGCCATCTGTCTGTGGGTGGAATGCAGTACTGAAGTTCAATCTAGTTCCTAGGGCTCTCTGAAGACTACCCCAGAATCTAGAAGTGAACCTAGGATCTGCATGCGTCACGATGAATCTGGCACTCCATGCAGTCTCATAATCTCATCGATGTACAATCTGGCCAATCTGTCCAAACTGTAGTCCATTCGGACTGGCAAAAAATGAGCAGACTTAGTTAGTATGTCGACAATGACCCATACTGCATCATGACTCTTCTGTGTCCTCGGAAGTCCCATCACAAAATCCATTATTATTCTTTCCCATTTCCATTCTGGTATTGGTAGTGGATGTAACAACCCAGCGGGTACTTGATGTTCTGCCTTCACTTGTTGAAAAGTTAGGCATTTAGAAATAAACTCTGCCACATCTCTTTTCATACCCATCCACCAGTAATGCTCCTTTAGCCCTCTATACATTTTTGTACCACCAGGGTGCATGGCAAAAGGAGACTCATGTGCTTCCTTCAAAATGATCTTCCTCAATTCAACATCATTAGGAACACATATTACGCCTCAGTGTAGCGATGACCATCATCTCGATTGAGAATTACGGTTTCTTGCCTGCGACTTCTTCCAACGACTTACGATACTTCGATCATTACGGCGACCATTCTAATCTGATTAATCAACACTGGCTGTATATGCCATGCAACTGCTGTCTGCCCATCATCATTAATCTCTAAGCTGACATGCAATGATCTCAACTCATGTACCAAAGACAAAGGAGTAACCCGTAGACTTGCCATAGTCTTGCGACTTAAGGCATCAGCCACAACATTAGCTTTCCCTGGCTGATAGTCTATCAGACAATCATAGTCTTTTATTAACTCTAACCATCTCCTCTGTCTCAAATTCAGCTCTTTCTGGGTGCCCAAATACTTCAAACTCTTATGATCTGTATAGATGTAACACTTTTCCCCATACAAATAGTGTCTCCAGATCTTAAGAGCAAACACAATAGCTGCAAGCTCCAAATCATGTGTTGGATAGTTCCTCTCATGCGGTTTTAGCTGGCGTGATGCATAGGCAATGACATTTCGATCTTGCATCAATACACAGCCTAACCCATTGTGAGAAGCATCACTATAAACGGTATATTCTTTACCCGGGGTAGGTAAAGTCAGGACTGGAACTTCAGTCAAATATTTCTTCAATTCATCAAAACTCTGCTGGCATTTATCCGTCCACTGAAATTTCACATCTTCTCTAAGCAGCTTGGTCAATGGAGATGCCAACATGGAGAATCCCTTCACAAATCTACGGTAGTATCCAGCTAAACCCAGAAAACTACGAATTTCTATGACATTTCTGGGTGGCCTCCAATTAAGGATAGCTTTAATCTTACTTGGATTTACTTTAATGCCCTCTTCTGATACTATATGCCCCAAGAAAGATATTTCCTTCAGCCAAAATTCACACTTCGACAATTTGGCATATAGCTGTTTCTCTCTCAAAGTCTGCAGTACAATCCGCAGATGTCTATCATGCTCTTCTGCATTCCTCGAATAGACCAATATATCATCTATGAATACCACAATAAACTGGTCGAGGTATGGTCTGAAGATAGTGTTCATCAGATCCATAAAAGCAGCCGGAGCATTAGTTAACCCAAATGGCATAACTAGGAACTCATAATGGCCATAGCGGGTTCTGAAGGCAGTTTTAGGAATACTCTGCTCTTGTACTTTCAACTGATAATAACCTGATCTCAAGTCAATTTTGGAGAACACAGCTGCACCCCTCAACTGATCAAACAAGTCATCAATGCGAGGCAATGGAAATCTGTTCTTTATTGTCACCTTATTCAACTGCCGATAATCAATGCATAACCAGAGAGTGCCATCTTTCTTCTTTACAAACAACATTGGTGCTCCCCAAGGTGACACACTAGGGCGGATAAAGCCCTTGTCAAGCAATTCTTGCAACTGCACTTTCAACTCTTTCAATTATGCAGGTGCCATTCTATATGGCGTTATGGAGATTGGGTCCACACCAGGCATAACATTAATTTCAAACTGCACCTCTCTTTCTGGAGGTAATCCTGGCAATTCATCAGGAAATACATCCAGAAAATCACATACAGTAGGGATGTCCCTTAGTGCTGGACTCCCCACTTGGGTGTCTATCACATGTGCCAAGTATGCTTCACACCCCTTTCTGATCATCCTTCTGGCTAGTGCAGCCGAAATGATGTTTGATGGCAGTAAATGCCTCTCCCCCTGTATTACCACATCACCGTACAAAGGGAGACCAAAAGTGACTGTCTTCAGTCTACAGTCAATCATGGCGTGATGCCTGGCTAACCAATCCATGCCCAAGATAATATCATACTCTCTGAAGGGCATTTCAATCAAGTCTGACAGGAAAACATGTCCTTGGATCACCAAAGGACAGTCTCTATAGATTCTGTTGACCCGGACCTCTTGTCCTAACGGACTAGTTACTAGCACTTCAAAACCCATTTGCACACATGGAACAGCAAGTGAACTGACTATGCTAGCACTAACATATGAATGGGTTGAACTCGGATCAAACAACACAAATACATCTTGATCAGAGATAGAGAATGTACCAGCTACCACATCGGAAGTCTCAGCCTCTTCTCGCTGTCTCATTGTGTAGACTCTGGCTGAAGCACTTCCTTGTGCTGATTGACCAACTGTGCCCTGACTGCCTGAAGCAGTGCCTCTACCTCTGCCTCTTCCTCTGCCAACTGACTGTGAACCTCTGGGAGCAGGACTCTGAATAGATCCCTCGGCAGTAGTAGGAGCTGGACCAAATCTCGAAGACGGAGCACTAGTGCAGTCTCTTGCTAAATGACCCTTGCCTCCGCAGTTAAAGCAGGCTCCAGTGGCCCAATAGCATTCCCCCCCATGAATCTTGCCACAAGTCTCACAGGGGCGGGCAGAATGTGAACCCCTGCTCGACTGCTGACCAGACCTAGGGGGTCTCTATCCAGAAAATCTACCCCTACCAAATCTTCCACCTCGACCCCTGCTGGGTCCACTAAATTTCTTTTTCTTTCCAGAGGTAGCACCAGAACTCTGTTCAACTGATTTTTCTCCCTTGTCTTTTCCTCATTTCTCAGCTTTCTCTGATTTTTCTTTCACTGGGGTTGCTTCTGATTCAATTCTCTCCAGTTCAAGTGCTTGAGACATAAGATCTGAGAAGTTGCTGTGTCGAAATCTCACAACTTACATCCTTATGCTGGGCTTCAAACCCGTCTCAAATCTCTTGCACCTTGCTTTACTAGTGGTAAGAAGACTCCCAGCATAATGACTTAAGCGGGAGAACTCCCTCTCATACTCTGCCACTGATCGGTTCCCTTGTTTCAAACTCAAAAATTCTTGCAGTTTCTGATCAACATATGCATCTGGGATGTATTTACATCGAATTCTCGATGAAGTCATCCTGTGTCAAGACTGGTGTTTCAGCCAATCTGTGGGGTATGGACTTACACCAATCATACGCATCCTTGCGATGGCGACACGAGTATTCAAACTTGATTCATCTTGGCGGTCAGACTTCTTAAATACTATGTCCATTCTTTCAAGCCATTGCTCTGCCTCTAAAAGGTCTACTGTACCCTTAAATTCTGCAGCCCCATACTTCAATAATTTATCATATTTTCTAGCTGGAGGCAGTGGTTGTGCCACAGTTGTTTGGGGTAGAGCTTGAGCAGGCATACCCCCAGCCATTTGTTGAAACATCGCAGCCATCTGCAGGGAACTGCGGCATTTGTGGGGCTGGTGTTGCTGACCCATTAACATTCGGTAAAGTTGGGGCTTCCCCTTGTGCCTCAGCTTCAACAGACTGCTCAACTGAGCGATCCCCTTCTTCCATTTCAAGCTGAAGTTAGGGTATCTCCTGAACAAGTAACACAAGGAGATTTCCCTCCGTTAGTTCATATTCATGATGTAATGCACTGTATGTAACAATTATGGACATTGAGCAGTTGTACTTAACAAAGAAATACACAAATTCACAATTTAAAACATACTTCAAAAATTTGCTCTGATACCACTAAAACATGTCACACCTTACCCCTCTGTAAGGCATAACATGATCTCGTAGAATACTTAATGAACTACCAAACTTCACCTACCGATAACTCATTAAGCACCCTACAAGGGATTTTAAAACAAATTTCTTACTTTTGGTAAGTGGTGAGCATTTTCTAATAGGTATTTAAAACATGTAATTAAGTGGAAAGCTAGTTGGAAATTTTGGCCCATTTTATTTTTCCGCAAATTTTATAAAAATTTTGACAGAGTTTTGTCTGTATTTTGAGAAACCAGTTCTTCAAATACTTGTAAAAAGCACTTCTAAAAATGTATTCTCAACAACTACTTCAATTTCACAATCAAACTCAATCCATTTCAATCAATTTCTCAAGTTCAAAATTTAATAGTCTTTAAAATACTAGCAATACATTTTACTCATATTTCATTAGAGACAAAACAATTTATATACACATCATTACAAAACTTACATCAAACAATTTATATACACATCATTTATCCGTCCACTGAAATTTCATATCTTTTCTAAGCAGCTTGGTCAATAGAGATGCCAACATAGAGAATCCCTTCACAAATCTACGGTAGTATCCAGCTAAACCCAGAAAACTACGAATTTCTATGACATTTCTGGGTGGCCTCCAATTAAGGACAGCTTTAATCTTACTTGGATCTACTTTAATGCCCTCTTCTGATACTACATGCCCCAAGAAAGATATTTCCTTCAGCCAAAATTCACACTTCGACAATTTGGCATATAGCTGTTTCTCTCTCAAAGTCTGCAGTACAATCCGCAGATGTCTATCATGCTCTTCTGTATTCCTCGAATAGACCAATATATCATCTATGAATACCACAACAAACTGGTCGAGGTATGGTCTGAAGATAGTGTTCATCAGATCCATAAAAGCAGCCGGAGCATTAGTTAACCCGAATGGCATAACTAGGAACTCATAATGGCCATAGCGGGTTCTGAAGGCAGTTTTAGGAATACTCTGCTCTTGTACTTTCAACTGATAATAACCTGATCTCAAGTCAATTTTGGAGAACACAGCTGCACCCCTCAACTGATCAAACAAGTCATCAATGCGAGGCAATGGATATCTGTTCTTTATTGTCACCTTATTCAACTGCCGATAATCAATGCATAACCGGAGAGTGCCATCTTTCTTCTTTACAAACAACATTGGTGCTCCCCAAGGTGACACACTAGGGCGGATAAAGCCCTTGTCAAGCAATTCTTAAATCGCACTTTCAACTCTTTCAATTCTGCAGGTGCCATTCTATATGGCGTTATGGAGATTGGGTCCACACCAGGCATAACATTAATTTCAAACTGCACCTCTCTTTCTGGAGGTAATCCTGGCAATTCATCAGGAAATACATCCGGAAAATCACATACAGTAGGGATGTCCCTTAGTGCTGGACTCCCCACTTGGGTGTCTATCACATGTGCCAAGTATGCTTCACACTCCTTTACGATCATCCTTCGGCTAGTGCGTGAAATGATGTTTGATGGCGATAAATGCCTCTCCCCTGTATTACCACATCACCGTACAAAGGAGACCAAAAGTGACTGTCTTGATCTCTGATCAATCATGGCGTGATGCAGCTAACCAATCCATGCCCAAGATAATATCATACTCTTTGAAGGGCATTTCAATCAAGTCGACAGAAAACATGTCCTTGGATCACCAAAGGACAGTCTCTATAGATTCATTGACCCGGACCTCTTGTCCTAATGGACTAGTTATTAGCACTTCAAAACCCATTTGCACACATGGAACAGCAAGTTAACTGATTATGCTAGCACTAACATATGAATGGGTTGAACTCGGATCAAACAACACAAATACATCTTAATCAGAGATAGAGAATGTACCGGCTACCACATCAGAAGTCTCAGCCTCTTCTCGCTGTCTCATTGTGTAGACTCGTGAAGCACTTCCTTGCCGATTGACCAATCGTGCCCGATTGCTGAAGCGGTGCCTCTACCTCTGCCTCTTCCTCTGCCAAATGATCGTGAACCTTTGGGAGCGGGACTCAATAGATCCTCGGCGTAGTAGGAGTGGACCAAATCTCAAGACGGAGCACTAATGCGATCTCTTGCTAAATGACCCTTGCCTCATGATTAAAGCGAGCTCCGGTGGCCCAATAGCATTCCCCATGAATCTTGCCACAAGTCTCACGGGTAGAATGTGAACCCCTCGCTGATCACTGACCTAGGGGTCTCTATCCGAAAATCTACCCTACCAAATCTTCCACCTCGACCTGCTGGTCCACTAAATTTCTTTTTCTTTCCAGAGGTAGCACCAGAACTCTGTTCAACTGATTTTTCTCCCTTGTCTTTTCCTCATTTCTCAACTTTCTCTGATTTTTCTTTCACTGGGGATGCTTCTGATTCAATTCTCTCCATTTCAAGTGCTTGAGACATAAGCTCTGAGAAGTTGCTGTGTCGAAATCTCACAACTTACATCCTTATGCTGGGCTTCAAACCCGTCTCAAATCTCTTGCACCTTGCTTTACTAGTGGTAAGAAGACTCCCAGCATAATGACTTAAGCGGGAGAACTCCCTCTCATACTCTGCCACTGATCGGTTCCCTTGTTTCAAACTCAAAAATTCTTGCAGTTTCTGATCAACATATGCATCTGGGATGTATTTGCATCAATTCTCTGATGAAGTCATCCTGTGTCAAGATCGTGGTTCAGCCAAGGCAGGTATGGTCTTCCACCAATCATACGCATCCCCTTGCAGTAGCGACACAGAGTATTCAAACTTCAGTTCATCTTGGCAGTGCAGCTTCTTAAATACTCTGTCCATTCTTTCAAGCCATTGCTCTGCCTCTAAAAGGTCTACTGTACCCTTAAATTCTGCAGCCCCATACTTCAATAATTTATCATATTTTCTGGCTGGAGGCAGTGGTTGTGCCACAGGTGTTTGGGGTGGAGCTTGAGCAGGCATACCCCCAGCCATTTGTTGAAACATCACAGCCATCTGCAGGGAACTGCGGCATTTGTTGGGCTGGTGTAGCTGACCCATTAACATTCGGTAAAGTTGGGGCTTCCCCTTGTGCCTCAGCTTCAACAGACTGCTCAACTGAGCGATCCCCTTCTTCCATTTCAAGCTGAAGTTAGGGTATCTCCTGAACAAGTAACACAAGGAGATTTCCCTCCGTTAGTTCATATTCATGATGTAATGCACTGTATGTAACAATTATGGACATTGAGCAGTTGTACTTAACAAAGAAATACACAAATTCACAATTTAAAACATACTTCAAAAATTTGCTCTGATACCACTAAAACATGTCACACCTTACCCCTCTGTAAGGCATAACATGATCTCGTAGAATACTTAATGAACTACCAAACTTCACCTACCGATAACTCATTAAGCACCCTACAAGGGATTTTAAAACAAATTTCTTACTTTTGGTAAGTGGTGAGCATTTTCTAATAGGTATTTAAAACATGTAATTAAGTGGAAAGCTAGTTGGAAATTTTGGCCCATTTTATTTTTCCGCAAATTTTATAAAAATTTTGACAGAGTTTTGTCTGTATTTTGAGAAACCAGTTCTTCAAATACTTGTAAAAAGCACTTCTAAAAATGTATTCTCAACAACTACTTCAATTTCACAATCAAACTCAATCCATTTCAATCAATTTCTCAAGTTCAAAATTTAATAGTCTTTAAAATACTAGCAATACATTTTACTCATATTTCATTAGAGACAAAACAATTTATATACACATCATTACAAAACTTACATCAAACAATTTATATACACATCATTTATCCGTCCACTGAAATTTCATATCTTTTCTAAGCAGCTTGGTCAATAGAGATGCCAACATAGAGAATCCCTTCACAAATCTACGGTAGTATCGGCTAAACCAGAAACTACGAATTTCTATGACATTTCTGGGTGGCCTCCAATTAAGGACAGCTTTAATCTTACTTGGATCTACTTTAATGCCCTCTTCTGATACTACATGCCCCAAGAAAGATATTTCCTTCAGCCAAAATTCACACTTCGACAATTTGGCATATAGCTGTTTCTCTCTCAAAGTCTGCAGTACAATCATGATGTCTATCATGCTCTTCTCGCATTCCTCGAATAGACCAATATATCATCTATGAATACCACAACAAACTGGTGAGGTATGGTCGAAGATAGTGTTCATCGATCCATAAGCGTAGGAGCATTAGTTAACCCGAATGGCATAACTAGGAACTCATAATGGCCATGGTGAGTTCTAAAGGCAGTTTTAGGGATACTCTGCTCTTGTACTTTCAACTGATAATAACCTGATCTCAAGTCAATTTTGGAGAACACAGCTGCACCCCTCAACTGATCAAACAAGTCATCAATGCGAGGCAATGGATATCTGTTCTTTATTGTCACCTTATTCAACTGTCGATAATCAATGCATAACCGGAGAGTGCCATCTTTCTTCTTTACAAACAACACTGGCGCTCCCCAAGGTGACACACTAGGGCGGATAAAGCCCTTGTCAAGCAATTCTTGCAACTGCACTTTCAACTCTTTCAATTCTGCAGGTGCCATTCTATATGGCGTTATGGAGATTGGGTCCACACTGAGCATAACATTAATTTCAAATCGCACCTCTCTTTCTGGAGGTAATCCTGGCAATTCATCAGGAAATACATCCGGAAAATCACATACAGTAGGGATGTCCCTTAGTGCTGGACTCCCCACTTGGGTGTCTATCACATGTGCCAAGTATGCTTCACACCCCTTTCTGATCATCCTTCTGGCTAGTGCAGCCGAAATGATGTTTGATGGCAGTAAATGCCTCTCACCCTGTATTACCACATAACAGTACAAAGTGAGACCAAAAGTGATCTTGATCTCTGATCCAATCATGGCGTGATGCAGCTAACCAATCCATGCCCAAGATAATATCATACTCTCAAGGGCATTTCAATCAAGTCCGACAGAAAACATGTCCTTGGATCACCAAAGGACAGTCTCTATAGATTCTGTTGACCCGGACCTCTTGGCCTAACGGACTAGTTACTAGCACTTCAAAACCCATTTGCACACATGGAACAGCAAGTGAACTGACTATGCTAGCACTAACATATGAATGGGTTGAACCCGGATCAAACAACACAAATATATCTTGATCAGAGATAGAGAATGTACCAGCTACCACATCGGAAGTCTCAGCCTCTTCTCGCTGTCACATTGTGTAGACTCTGGCTGAAGCACTTCCTTGTCGATTGACCAATGTGCCCATTGCTCGGTGCCTCTACCTCTGCCTCTTCCTCTGCCAAATGACTGTGAACCTTTGGGAGCAGGACTGTAAATAGATCCCTCGGCAGTAGTAGGAGCTGGACCAAATCTCGAAGACGGAGCACTAGTGCAGTCTCTTGCTAAATGACCCTTGCCTCCGTAGTTAAAGCAGGCTCCAGTGGCCCAATAGCATTCCCCCCCATGAATCTTGCCACAAGTCTCACAGGGGCGGGCAGAATGTGAACCCTGCTCATTCGACCGGACCTAGGGGGTCTCTGTCCAGAAAATCTACCCCTACCAAATCTTCCACCTCGACCACTGCTGGGTCCACTAAATTTCTTTTTCTTTCCAGAGGTAGCACCAGAACTCTGTTCAACTGATTTTTCTCCCTTGTCTTTTCCTCATTTCTCAGCTTTCTCTGATTTTTCTTTCACTGGGGTTGCTTCTGATTCAATTCTCTCCAGTTCAAGTGCTTGAGACATAAGCTCTGAGAAGTTGCTGTGTCGAAATCTCACAACTTACATCCTTATGCTGGGCTTCAAACCCGTCTCAAATCTCTTGCACCTTGCTTTACTAGTGGTAAGAAGACTCCCAGTATAATGACTTAAGCGGGAGAACTCCCTCTCATACTCTGCCACTGATCGGTTCCCTTGTTTCAAACTTAAAAATTCTTGCAGTTTCTGATCAACATATGCATCTGGGATGTATTTCTGTCTGAATTCTCTGATGAAGTCATCCTGTGTCAAGATGGTGGTTCAGCCAAGCTGTGGGGGATGGTCTTCCACCAATCATACGCATCCCCTTGCAGTAGCGACACAGAGTATTCAAACTTCAGTTCATCTTGGCAGTGCAACTTCTTAAATACTCTGTCCATTCTTTTAAGCCATTGCTCTGCCTCTAAAAGGTCTAGTGTACCCTTAAATTCTGCAGCCCCATACTTCAATAATTTATCATATTGTCTAGCTGGGTAGTGGTTGTGCCACAGGTGTTTGGGGTGGAGCTTGAGCAGGTATACCCCCAGCCATTTGTTGAAACATCGCAGCCATCTGCAGGGAACTGCGGCATTTGTGGGGCTGGTGTTGCTGACCCATTAACATTCGGTAAAGCTGGGGCTTCCCCTTGTGCCTCAGCTTCAACAGACTGCTCAACTGAGCGATCCCCTTCTTCCATTTCAAGCTGAAGTTAGGGTATCTCCTGAACAAGTAACACAAGGAGATTTCCCTCCGTTAGTTCATATTCATGATGTAATGCACTGTATGTAACAATTATGGATATTGAGCAGTTGTACTTAACAAAGAAATACACAAATTCACAATTTAAAACATACTTCAAAAATTTACTCTGATACCACTAAAACATGTCACACCTTACCCCTCTGTAAGGCATAACATGATCCCGTAGAATACTTAATGAACTACCAAACTTCACCTACAGATAACTCATTAAGCACCCTACAAGGGATTTTAAAACAAATTTCTTACTTTTGGTAAGTGGTGAGCATTTTCTAATAGGCATTTAAAACATGTAATTAAGTGGAAAGCTAGTTGGAAATTTTGGCCCATTTTATTTTTTCGCAAATTTTATAAAAATTTTAACAGAGTTTTGTCTGTATTTTGAGAAACCAGTTCTTCAAATACCTGTAAAAAGCACTTCTAAAAATGTTTTCTCAACAACTACTTCAATTTCATAATCAAACTCAATCCATTTCAATCAATTTCTCAAGTTCAAAATTTAATAGTCTTCAAAATACTAGCAATACATTTTACTCATATTTCATTAGAGACAAAACAATTTATATACACATCATTACAAAACTTTCATCAAAGGAAGTTCAAACTAAATTTTTATTACAACTTCATACAAACTTTGTACAAGCTGCTCAAGACCCATTTACATGTCCATACATTTATATGCAATACATACATCAAAAGAAATATTTACAGTTAGGGTATAAATTATACCCTAAGACTTTAAGCTGATAGCTCTTCACACTTCAGCAGCTCAGTCTGCTGCTCCTCTAGTCTCTGTATCTGCGACAGCAATGAAAGCTATCGCTGAGTACTAGGACTCAATGGTGCACAACATACTAAAATAATCTTTATGCAGAATATAATCACATTTATTCAAAATTTTGACTAAACATGAGCATTAAACACAAAACATGAATTATGAAATTTTAATGCAAACCAAGTTCATTTCGAAGTATCAAAACACATTTCATAAAACCCACAGTTAGATCATGCCATTCGAAACAAATAGAATCTCAATAGCCAGAGGCTAAAGAGAAATCACATCACAAGGCTAGCTAGCTCAAATATATGGATATCCATTCACATCCTCTTCTACTGGCACACCTCAACACTTCTCTAGAGAAGGAATCAAAATTCGAAACTAATTACCCCCACTAGTCGTGCTAGTGAGGTGTTCAAATATATGGTCATGATACTGTGATTTCAAAACTTATCTTAACAGTTTGCTAAACATTGTCATTTCAAATATACACAATAACTTTCAACAATTTAAGTTAAAACATCATAATTAATGTCACAAATAAATTTTCAATAATTCAAGCAAATGTAAAATACATATTTCATTCACTTTATCAATACATTTTAAAGCATAGTGATGTTGTGCACAAACCTCAAACGAGTCGCCTGTTGGCCTTGACTCGACTCCTCGGGTTCTATCCCGGTATTCTTTTCCACTGAAACACGCAATTTTACAATGTTTCAGTACTAGAACTTAAAATAAATCTAAAATAAATTTAGCTTCACATTTACCTAGCTCTAACGTGTTAAATTTGACGTTCTCGAAATTTTGTGTTTCGGATTACTATTCACTACACTATTCAAGTCAAATTATTGACTTTCTAAGGCTTAATAGGTATGGGAACTCCAACTTCACCCACATACCACATTTTGGTCACTAAACTTGTTGGTTTTGGTCATTTTCTCAAAGCTTAGGTCTTTTAGGCAAAATTGCCAATTTTTGGTTTTAGAGTCCTAAGTTGCACTATTTCATTGGTCCTTTTACTGTTGGAATTTGGCAAACCTTCCTTCATAGAAAATGTTCCTTATTGTCTTAAGTGTATTCTCATTTTTGAATCACCCCAATTGGAGTTTTGTAGCTCAAGTTATAGCCAAAATACAATTACTGTTCACGCAATCGCTCATCCTTGCAATTTTGGTTCTGGTAGATATTTTATCCAACTTCGTTCAGTAATTTGATTAAGTTAAGTCCATAATTTGGTCTAATTTCCTTCATACGAAATGTTCTAATATGTCTTACGTTTCCATCGGTTCAAGAATTGCCTAAATCGGAGTTTTCTGGAGAGAGTTATAGCCATTGGAACTTTACTGTTCAAATGGAAATCTGCAGTTTTGCAGGTTCAGTAACTCAACTTTGCTCAATAATTTGATTAGGTTAATGGCATAATTTGGGTTGATATTCTTCATGAAAGTTTTAGATCTATATCTTATCTAATTATTTGTAAAATTTCAGGTCAATTTGACCTGCCTAGCTCGAGTTATGACCAAATGAACAAATACTGTTCATTTGGTCGGTTTATCTGATGTGATCGCTCTTAACCAACTTTGGTCAATTGGTTCACTAGGCTTTGGTCAGTTTTTGGGCATGGTTCCTTAATGAAAATTGTGTCATTTTATGTCTATTTTTATCCCCAATTGGTGGCATATCAATTGGACTTGTAAAATTTCTGTTTTGGTCCTTCAAATTTGGCTTGGTCATGCTGCCAGCAGCATGACCATTTACCCTACGAATTTGACTTCCATTCTAACAATTCCCACACATCTCCTTTGGTCATTATTGACCATTTTTCACTTCACAATTGGTCAAAGATATCATTTACTCATTTCTCATATTTTTGGTTCAAACCCTAAGTCCCAAAACCCTAACTTTGTCCAATCTTCACAATTCATGTAATCTAATTATACAATCACATATATAACATCTATTTACCAATATTTCATGTTTAACCTAACTAAATACCATTAAAACCTTAGGGTTCTATGGCTGCCACATTCTTTCTTCCCTTATTTAAGCATGATTTCCTTTATTTCAAATGCAATTTTATCACACATAAACTTAAAATTCATGAATTCCATAAGAATCCAAACTTGAAATTGCACTTACCACAATTTGTAGATTTCCTAATTCTTCACTTCTCCAAGTTTTCTTTTCCTTCTTGCTCCCAAAGTGTTTATCTAGGTCTAGGGATAAGATTTAATGTTGGGATTTAGATTTAGAAGGCCAAAAATCCTCATTACTAAATAAATTAATTAATTTCTTTATGACATCATGCATTAGGTCATGCATGATGTCATCACCTTTGACTTTTCTATCTTCTTCTTCTTTTTTTTTTATTTATTTTTCTATTAGTTCTTTAATTTAATTCTCGATTCCGAAATTTTCTTTTCTCCGATTTTATTTGACAGTTAGGTCAGGAGTCAGCTCTCGGGGTCAATTGACCAAATTGCCCCTCGCCGGTTCATCCTGGTTTGCAAATAATCCAATATTTCTTCCGGCTCCCTGACCTAATTATTTGACTTGCTTAACAGTTCTTTTTTGTGATTTTCTCTTTTCCACTGTGTTCATAAGGGTCCTAAGGACCTGGCGTCACTTTTACGGTTGAAATTTGAGTTTAAAATGACTTGATCATTCAGAAGGTCACCCATCACTGTGACTCTCGGCTAGTTTAACTTCTTCTGTTCTGTTTTTCTTATTTATGCTTAACTAATTGGACATTACTAATTATTTGTGTTTATAGCTTCTCTAGTTGTCTTAAGTGTGGTTCTAATCCCCTTAATTGAAAGGTCCACCTGCACAGAGTTTAGGTCAACCACAAGGTCAGGGTCAATCCCAGGGGCCCAGGCCACAGTTCACTCCTAGGAGAGGTCAGTCCACACCATCAGTGGGTAGCTCTCCAGGGACGGGGTTCAGGGGACCAGCTCCAGCATCTTCTGCATGTCCGCATTGCCTGAAGTGGCATAAGGGGGAGTGTTGGAGAGTAACGGGTGCCTACTTAAGGTGTGGATCAGTTGAGCATCAGTTAAGGAACTGTCCACGCAGAATCGCTCTGTTGCTCCAACACAAGCGATGGACACTGCTCCTGCACCTCAAAGGGTAGGAAATCGGCAAATCGAGGCGGTGGGACCATCACGAGACACATCGAGCCAGCAGAGAGGCCTGAGGGCATAGCACCTGCCAGAGCCTATGCTATAAGAGCTCAGGAAGAGCAAGATGCCCCGGACGTCATCAGGGGTATGTTCTCCCTTTACAATACATCTGTGCATGCATTGGTGGATCCAGGATCCACTCATTCATACATCTGCATCAACCTACCTATAGAAAGGGGGATATTAGTAGGGGAGAGTGACCAAGGCATCCTGGTCACTAATCCATTGGGCCACAGTGTAGTAGTGAACAAAGTGTACAAGGGTTGCCCGTTAAGGATTCAGGGGTATGAATTCTTAGCAGACCTAATTGAGTTGCCTTTCCATGAGTTTGACATGATTTTGGGAATGGACTGGTTGTCACGTCATCAAGCAATAGTTGATTGTAAACTGAAGAGGATTTCCTTGAAAACTCCTGAGGGTAATGAGATTACAGTTGTGGGGTAAAGGACAGATTTCTTGTCCAATGTCATCTCAGCCACAGTGGCAAGAAAACTGATGAGAAAAGGCTGTGAAGCCTACCTAGCGCATGTGGTGGACACTAGGCAGGCTAAGCCAGATCTATGTGACATACCCACAGTAAGAGACTTCCCAGATGTGTTCCCTGAAGAATTGCTTGGCTTGCCACCAGGAAGGGAAGTTGAATTTGCCATTGAGATACTGCCAGGTACAGCACCAATCTCTATTGCTCATTATAGGATGGCACCCACAGAATTGAAGGCGAAAATCCGATTCTGAGTTCTTGGATAAGGGGTTTATACGCCCCAGTGTATCACCATGGGGAGCTCCAGTGCTGTTTGTGAAAAAGAAGGATGGGACTTTGGGGTTATGCATCGATTACCAGCAGTTCAATAAAGTGACAGTGAAGAACAAATTTGCCTAGAATTGATGATCTGTTTGATCAGTTGAAGGGAGCAGGAGTATTTTCCAAAATTGATCTCAGATCAGGGTATCATCAGTTAAGGGTAAAGGATGCAGATGTGCCAAAGACTGCATTCAGGACCCGGTATGGGCATTATGAGTTCCTGGTGATGCCCTTTGGCCTAACAAATACACCAGCAGCATTCATGGACCTTATGAACCGTATCTTCCATTCATACCTAGATCGATTCGTAGTGATCTTTATTGATGATATTTTGGTGTATTCCAAGACCAGGGAAGAACATGATGAGCATGTGAGGATTGTTCTGTAAACCCTGAGAGAAAAGAAGTTGTATGCTAAGTTGTCCAAGTGTGACTTCTAATTAAATGAGATTGCATTCCTTGGACACATGGTGTCAGCTGATGGGATTAGAGTGGATCCCAAGAAAATAGAAGCAGTGATGGAATGGAAGCCTCCCAGAAATACAACTGAGGTCAGAAGTTTCTTGGGGCTACCTGGGTATTACAGAAGATTTGTGAAGAGATTTTCTTTAATAGCTGCTCCAATGACCAAGTTATTACACAAGAATGTCAAATTTGACTGAAATGACAAGTGTCAGGCCAGTTTTGAGAAGTTGAAGGCTATGTTGACAGAGGCACCAGTGTTAACACAGCCAGTGTCGGGAAAGGACTTTGTGGTCTACGGTGATGCTTCTCATAATGGGTTAAGGTGTGTATTGATGCAAGAGGGGAAGGTGGTCACCTATGCTTCCAGGCAGCTAAGGCCACATGAACAGAATTACCCTACCCATGATCTAAAACTTGCAGTAATTATCTTCGCACTGAAGATATGGAGACACTACTTGTATGGTGAAAAGTGCTACATTTACACAGACCACAAAAGTCTGAAATACTTGCCAACCCAGAAGGAGCTCAACCTTAGACAGAGGTGATGGATTGAGTTCCTGAAGGACTATAATTGTGTGATTGACTACCATCCTGGGAAGGCAAATGTAGTTGCTAATGCTTTGAGCAGAAAATCCATTACAGCTTTGAGATCATTGAATGCCCACCTATCTTTGGCTCAAGATGGAGCTATTTTGGCTGAGTTGCAAGTGAGGCCAACCCTGCTATAGCAGATTTTAGATGGGCAGAAGGTAGATGAGAAGTTAATGGCTATTATGAGCAAAATCCTAGAAGGGAAAGAAACTAACTATGAGGTGAAAGCAGATGGGTGTCTGTACTACAAAGGAAGAGTATGTGTACCAGATGATAAAGAATTAAAAGTCAGTATTCTGAAAGAGGCACACACTAGTGTTTATGCTATGCACCCAGGAAGTACAAAAATGTATCATGATCTGAAGCTTCAGTATTGGTGGCCTAGTATGAAGAAGGACATAGCTTACTATGTGACTAAATGCTTAACATGTCAGCAAGTCAAGGCAGAACATTAAGTTCCATCGGGTTTGCTACAGCCTATACGCATACCTAAATGGAAATGGGATCTGGTCACCATGGATTTTGTAAGTGGTCTACCTCTCACCCAGAAGAAGCATGATGCAGTATGGGTGATAGTAGATAGATTGACGAAGTCAGCACACTTTCTGCCAGTTAGGACTGACTACTCACTAGAGAAGTTAGTAGAATTGTATATCAGTGAGATAGTTAGACTGCATGGAATTCCACTTTCCATCATATATGATCGAGACCTAAGGTTTACATCGAGATTTTAGAAGAAGTTACATGAATCCTTGGGTACACAACTCCACTTCAGCACAGCTTTCCATCCTCAGATGGATGGGCAATCAGAAAGAGTAATCCAGGTAAACAATTGAAACCAATTGAACTAATACAAATATTGAATTGAAATGATAAATATAACATGAAATATATGTCAGGTCCTTGAGGATATGCTGAGGATTTGTGTCATTGAGTTTGAGGGAAGTTAGGATAGATACCTCCCACTGGCAGAATTTGCATACAACAATGGCTACCAAGCTAGCATCCAAATGGCCCCGTATGAAGCACTGTATGGGAGGAAATGTAGAACTCCAGTGTGCTGGACTGAATTAGGCCAAGATAAACTGGTAGGGCCAGACCTGGTGAAACAGACTGAGGAGAAAGTAAAGCTAATAAAAGCCAATCTGAAGGTTGCCTCAGACAAAAAAAAATCTTATGCCGACCTAAAGAGAAAAGAAATAGAATATGCGGTTGGCGACAAAGTGTTCCTCAAGGTGTCACCGTGGAAGAAGGTACTGAGGTTTGAAAGAAAAGGTAAGTTAAGCCCTAAGTTCATTGGCCCATATGACGACATTGAACATGTGGGTCCAGTGGCCTACAGGCTAGCTTTACTACCAGAGCTGGACAAGATCCACAATGTGTTCCACGTATCTATGCTAAGAAGACACCGCACAGATCCTTCACATGTCATCTCCATGGAAGAAATTGAAGTACAACCGGATTTGACATATGAAGAAGAACCCATACGGATCCTAGCTCAGGAAGTGAAAGAGTTAAGGAATAAGCAGATTCCATTGGTGAAAGTGCTTTGGAGGCACCACAACACCGAGGAGGCAACTTGGGAAAGTGAAGAGACGATGAGGCAATAGTTCCCTTAACTGTTTGCATCAGGTAAATTTCGAGGACGAAATTTAAATTAGAGGGGAAGAGTTGTAACACCCTCACTGTAGCAATTCCGTACATTCTACTGTTCCGGTGACTGGTGTCTGTCCGGACAGCTAGAACGTCTGGAAAAAAATATTTAAATTAAACTGAGGAACCATAATTAACTCAAATATTAATAAGAAAAATTTAGAAAAAATTTTAGAAATAAAATACAACCAAGTTAAATGAGCCAGTGCCCTAGTGATGGGTAACCCAGTGGGAAGTTGCGGTTCTCGCAACTAGGTGCCCTAGACCCGAGGGAAAATTCATAAAATAATTTTTGGGACTCTAGAAAAGGGTCATTGAGGTTTCTAAGGCATTAGAATGCCAAGAAAATGCTTAGAAAAATTTTTCAATTGGTATAGACAATTTTGGTCTGTTAAGCCAAACGGAGGGCATTTTGGTCATTTTGCCTTCAGAGGTGATTTTTGGCCGACTTGTCCAGTTAAGTAAATAATTATTATGACATAAAATATGAATAAATATTGTTAAAAATTAAATTGAAAATGAGTAGAGAAGAAAAGGAAAGAAAATGAGATAAAAGGCTAATTATGACATCACCATGATGTCATTAAACATTTTCCAGTAATTACAATTAATCAAGCCCACTTAAAACAAATAAAAAGAGATAAAAATAACCAAAAGACATCAGCCATCTTCTTCTCAAACCCAGCCAGCCGTCTCCCTTATCCCAAACCCCAACCTCCATGGAAGCTTAATGAAAGCTTCATAACTCACCTCATCCCACCTTGAAACCCTTACCTAGCTTCACAAAAAATTAATCTTACAACTTGAACATCCTCTAGGCAGCCAAAAGAGGAAGAAAAAAAGAAGTTTGGTTGGCTTGAAATTCAACTCCAACAAGGTTAGTGTCCAAACTTTTACTATTTTGATTTAATTCATGTTTAATGTAGGAATTATAAGAAAATAAAATAAACATGTATGTGTGTGCACCCTACAAATTTTGGTAGCTAGGGTTAGTTAGGGTTTGATGATTTTGCTTGATAGCAAAATGGTTATGAGTAGCCTTTGGTAGTGGATGAGTGATTGAACATAGTTAAGTAAGTGAAATGCAAGAATTGTGCATGTATGAACATGAAAAATTAGACACTTGAACAACTTTAGGGTTTGCTCATGTAATGGTATGTTAACCTTGTAATGGTCAATTAGTTACCATTTGAATGTGTGTGAGAAGGAATTGAAGTGAGTAAGGGTGTTGGAGTTGAAATGAGGTGTGCTGCCCTTGGTGACTTGCAGGACTGGGTGTGAGTCTAGCAGGTTTGGGCAGCTATAAATGGAGTTGTAGAGGTTCAATTGGTGCAAGGCCAATTGGACATGAAACTAGACACATAATGGCACAACTTTGGTGAAGAAACCCTGCCCAGAAAACCAAACCAAGTTGACCAAAAAATTGCCCTAATTTGGTTGACTTGCATTCTGCCTGGGCAAAATGACCAAATGAACAGTGTTTATTCATTTAGTCATAACTCAGTGTAGAAAGGTCCAATTGACCTGAACTTTTACCAACAGAAAGCTAAGACATAGACCTACAACTTTTATGAAGAAACCAAATCTAAATTTTGATCATAACATGTTCAAAAACTGACCTACATTCAGTGCACAAAACCTGTAGAATTGGTTCTGCCCAGAAAAATCTGGAAAATTGCAATCCGGCTAGTTATGGTTTTTAGGCCATAACTTGAGATACAAAAATCAAAATGGAGTGATTCAAAAAAATAAATGTAACTAGACACAATAAGGAACAACTTTTATGAAGACAACTTTGCCAAATTCCTATTGTACAAATGACCAATGGAACAGTAAACATAATGCTTAAAATCTAAAAATTGTGAATAACTAACACTAAGCTTAAAAATGGTATTGGCAACCAATACCAACAACTTTAGAATGCAAAATGTGGTATGTTGGGAATATTAGAACCAATGTACCTATTGTCTATGCAAAAGTCAACATTTTAGTTGACTAATGAAATAAATAGTAATACTTAAACTTCAATTTCAAGAATTGTGAAATTTAAAAATGTAATATACCCTAGTACACCTAGCAAGATTGGTTTGGATAGTTTGGCATGCCAATAGGGTTCATTAGCAGTACTGCACATGGCATTATGCCATTATGTGATTTCATGGCTTTTAGCCATTCTGACATTGTGATGATACTTGGCCTTGTGCCTAATGTTTATTACAGCTTATTAGTTGTTCTGTTGCACACCGAGAGATACATATGTGACCGATGGTGTGACGGCCAGAGGTACTTGAAACCCAGTACCCAGTGCCAGTTTACCTGTTTATCCAATCTAGTCATCCAGTATAGGTTACTTGGGCAACCAAAAATGAAAATGGATAAATTTAATGAAATAATGAATATAACAAGTACAAAGCAAATAAGACTACAACTAATTATCGAAAAATGGTCTGCATAAGACATCAGAACATTCACTGCATATTTATTTTCTGTTATTTCTTTTTATTTTATTATTGGCACCACTAAGCATTATTGCTTAGCGCGTTGCTTTTTGCCACGCGTAGGTTCTGGAGAGACCGATAGAGAGCCCAGTAGACCACAGACTGGGTGAGACCATCTGTAGCTCTACATAGTGTCCGTGTCACCTCATCGACTTCAGTGCATTGGTAGGACACTAGGTTTCATTTTGGTATTTTGTAATTAACTTTTATTTTCTCATGTGTAATTGAGACTTATGTAATGTATTTTGGTATTAATGTAAATAGTGAAAATTGTGTTTATGAATGAAAAATTGAATATTTATTTATGACTTGTATATGAATATCATGTGAAATGAATGGATGAGAAATGGAAATATTGTTAAAAAATATTGAGACTATATTGATGAAATGGAGTTTGGGAATGATTTAAAATATATTGGAAGTGTTTTTCACAGGTTTTGAAGAACTGTTTTCTCCATTTTTAGCCAGTACTCTGCCGGATTTTCTATAAAATTTGCAAAACCTCAAATAAATTTATGTTTTCCATAAATGACTTAAATGAATTATACTTCACAAATTATACTTTATAACTATGAAAGAAATAAATAAGAGAGGATAAAAATAATTGAAATAAAATATGGTGTTCCGGTACACTATGTGGTATATCTTATTCGGCTGCACTGTAGACGGGTAAGGGGTGTCACACATGCAAAGGTAGTTATTTCAGAAGGGCGCTTAATGAGACATTATATGACAAGAAGTGTAGATCCCTTCTGTGTTGGACAGAAGTTAGAGAGGTGAGAGCACATGAGTTAGATCTAGTGTAGTACACTTCAAAGATGATTTCTTTAATCAAGGAACGTTTAAAGACAGCTTTTAGCAAGCAGAAAATTTATGCAAATCCAAGGTGAAAGGATGTAGAATTTGCAATAGGTGACTATGTGTTCTTGAAGGTTTCTCCTATGAAAGGGATTATGAGATTTGGAAAGAAAGACAAGTTGGCATCCCATTACATAAGACCTTTTGAGATCACGGATAGAGTGGGAGCAATTGCTTATCAGTTGGAGTTGCCATAAACCTATCTCATGTCCACCCAGTATTCCATATTTCTATACTTAGGAAGTATGTACTCGATCATTCTCATGTGCTGCAACCAGACACAGTGGAGTTAAATGAGAATTTAACCTTTGAGGAGCAACTAGTAGCCATAGTAGACTATCAGATGAGACAACTTTGATCAAGGCAGATCCTTATGGTTAAAGTCCTATGGAGGAGTCAATCTATAGAGGAATGCACTTGGGAGTCAGAGCGGGATATGTACAGTAAATACTCATATTTATTTGATATATAATTTCATGTCATTGTTTTGCCTTGTGTAAAATTTGAGGACGAATTTTTTATAAGGGAGAAAGAATGTAATACCCAAAATTTTTAAATAATTATTTTATGTGTAATTATATAATTTTTGACTGGTTTGGTGGGCCCAGGAGGGGCCACATGATGTTGATGAGATATGGATATGGGAGATGTATTTTAGAAGTGTTATTTGGATTATTTTACCAGTTAGATAGGTCCTAGGTATAGGGAGAACTATGCCAGATTTTTGGCAAAACTTATGATATTCTTTGATTCTTCAAAGTTATATTTTAAGTAAATACTGATCAGTTTGCAATGTAATAGTTTAGGTGATCCGGGTTAACTCTTCTCCTCCGCCTAGCCACCTCAGTGATCTTCGGTTAATGTGTGAGTAGATATTGAATTTATTTATAATTTCAATATTATTATATATTCAAGGCTTGTTCATGCATCACTTATAGATATATGTATATAGTTATTTGTTAGGCACGCCTTGTATTGCATTTGTATTTGATGATGCTGTTGTGATTATTGCTTTATGGCGATCTGGAGCTGTGTGTGTGAGTTAGTGTGTATGAGTTGGTGTGTATGAGTTGTGAATATGGATATGGATAGGACGAGTAGACATGACTGGAGCTTGACTCACTGGGACCCGATCCTTATTATGGATAAGTAGGGGTAGACACGACTTTGAGTTGATCTCGTTGGCCCCTGCATTTGGATATTAAGAGAAAGTCTAGCTTTGAGTTGATCTCACTGGCAGAGGTTGGAACTAAGAGAGCTGTATAGGGGATCAGCTCCCATATATATATGTGTGTGAGTATAGATGTGACACACGGGTGTGTGAGTACTCCATATTGCCTTTGATGTGATTATGACTTGATTTGTTTGAAATATGTGAAGATGATGTATTTCACTCTTACGATGTACTAGACATAGATAGTTATAGAAATTGTAAGTAAAATCAATATATTACTCTATGAGTGGAGCGCTCACTCCTGTTCACCCATTTTTTTCAAGTTATAGGAGAGTTTTTCTTATGATTGACCTGTCTCCTCCTTCGCAGGTCCATTGGTGCCTTGTTTATATTTATTGTTGTTGATTGAAATCTAGAACTCTGCATGTGCTAATGACATTTTATTTAGCTGGGTCTATAAAAGATTAACTATTTAAATTTGTAAACTTATTAATCTATGTATGTGGAAGAGTGGATATAACGCCCTCACCAAAGGTAGTCCGTACATTTTACTGTTCCGACGACTAATGTCTGTTCGGACAATCAGGGTGTCTGGAACTACACTTAAACTATAGTGAGGAGGCATAAATTAATGAAATAAATATTAAAAAAATATAGAAAAAATTTTGAGAAAATAAAATAAAATTTAGAGAATTTATTTATTTGGTATAAAATAATAAAAATAACCAGATGAGCACCATGAAGGGCATTTTGGTCATTTCATCCCTAGAGGTGAATTTTCACCTAAATGTCAAATTAAAAATTGAGAGAATAAAATAATTAACATAAATTAAAAATTTATGAAATGAATTGGAAAATGAGAAAAGAAAAGAAGAAAAGAAAAGAAAAGAAAATGAAAAAGACTTATGATATAAAATAAAAATAAAGTACAATAAAAATATATATATATATAGACACAAGATGACAAGAGCCACCAACCATCTTCTTCCTCCCTCTTCTCTCTCTCCTTGGAGTTGGCTGCCATGGATGTTCCCTTCCACCATTTTTGTTTTCCTTAAAGCTTGATTTTCCAAGCTTTCTCCTCACCGAAACCTTAACCTCTCTTCATTAAAAATTTAGCCCACTCCATAAGGAAGCTTTAGATACCCATAAGAAGAAGAAAAGTTGAAGTTTGAAGTTGGGTCACAAGAGGTTAGTGCACTAATCCCTCTTCTTCTCTTTATTAAACATGAAAAACATGTTTAGCCAAGCATAAATATCATTAAAACAAAAAGAAAATCTAGAGGAAAGAACCCTTGAATTTTTGGCAGTCATGGAACTTGAAGTTTATTGCTTTTAAGTAATAAAAAATGGTTCCATGAGAATATGTAATGAGTTGAAATGTTTGGGTGTTTGATTGTGTAGTGTTTGTGAAAATTTAAAACTTTGAAAACTAGGGTTTGTGTAAATGCTTGAGGACTTAGTGTAAATGTTGAAATTGACCTATTGAGTTGAAATTGTTGCTTATAGAAGTGTATTGCATGCAAATTGAAGTAAGGAAGTTGAAGGAATTGAGATATTGGGAGTGTTCAATTTTCTGTAGGTTTGGACTCAATGAGTCCAGTGGGTTTATTGACCCATAACTGAAAATGTGTGACTCCAATTGGTATGAGGAAAATTGGAGGTGAAAATAGACTCAAAATAGCCCATTTTTCATGTAGACACCATGCCCAAATTTTGCCAAAATCATGACCAATTCTCTGCCCAAACCTGGATGACCAAACATGGAAACCCAGAAAATGACCAAATGAATAGTACGTGTTCATTTGGTCATAACTCTCTCTATACTAGTCCAAATGACCTAAAATTACATCAATGGAAAGCTTAGACATAGGGCTACACTTTTAATGAGGACCACTTGACCCAGTTTTGCTTTTAACCAAATCAAATTGTTATCACAAGTTGAGTCACTAAAACTGCCAATCCAGAAAATGACCAAATAAACAGTATGTGTTCATTTGGTCATAACTCTCTCTATACTGGTCCAAATGACCTAAAATTACATCAATGGAAAGCTTAGACATAGGGCTACACTTTTCATGAGACTGTTTAACCCAATTTTGCTTTTAACCAAATCAAATTGTTAGCATAAGTTGAGTCACTAAAACTGCTAACCCAGAAAATGACCAAATGAACAGTAAGTGTTCATTTGGTCATAACTCTCTCTATACTGGTCCAAATGACCTAAAATTACATCAATGGAAAGCTTAGATATAGGGCTACACTTTTCATGACGACCACTTGACCCAGTTTTGCTTTTAACCAAATCAAATTGTTAGCAAAAGTTGAGTCACTAAAATTGCCAACCCAGAAAATGACCAAATGAACAGTACGTGTTCATTTGGTCATAACTCTCTCTATACTGGTCCAAATGACCTAAAATTACATCAATGGAAACATGATACTTAGGGCTACAACATTGATTTAGACACCTTTGCTAAATTCTAAGTGTAAAAACCCTAAAAAGAGGGTCAAACATACTGCCCTGAAGTTGGTTATTGCCCTTATAGGACTGAGAGTCCAAGTTAATACATTGACCATAACTCACTACACCAAGCTTGAAAATTTATGAAATTGTACCTGGGAGTCCCTAAGACATAGAGGAACATATCTTGTGAAGGAACCTAAGTCTAAAAATGACAATAAAATGATCAAATGACTGGTCAAAGTTTATTGACCAGAAATTATAAATTCTGGACAGCTTAGAGGCAAAGGGACCAATTATGGTATTTTGACCATAACTTGAGTTCTATAATCCCAAATTCAGTGATTCAAAAACTAAAATTTAAGTTTAAACATAGAGGAGCAATTGTTATGAAGGAAGTGTGACCCAATAGACATCCTAACTTAGCCAAATTCCTATATAAATATAACCCATCAAAATGAACCTAAAGAAAGGTTAATGGGAAAAATGCTATATATGATAATTAAAATACTCATAAGACTAATTAAATATTAAAAGTGATATGAATATGTAAATTGGGACTAATGTCCCATTAATATGAAATTAATGGTACCACTGAACAGTACCAGAAAATAGTAACAGTGAATAGTGCTAAAATAATTAAAAATGTTTAATTACCCATAGTATACCTAGACTTATTTATTTAGTTTGGATAAATTGGTATACCAATTAGGGACTACAGATAGCAGTACTGCCTACCGAGAAAATCATGAACTGACAATATATGTCTAGTATGATTGTTCTACAGGCTATATGCCTACTTACTGGCCATTGTGCCTATTTTATTTCTGGCTTTACAAGCTCCGATAATGTCTCGTGCGGCAATTTGGTCTCGTGCCTGATAGATGTATACTGGATAGACATATGGCTGTCTAACCAGTATACACCCGTGCATTCAGCTTTTATAATTTGTTATAGGTTTCTTGGGCACTGATAAAAATTAATTAAGACTTAAAATACAATAAGTAATCATAAAAGATCCCGATAATGTTAATTGCTTCCAAAGAGCAATAAAAATATAAAAGACCCAGAAATTATGATTTGCAGATATTATTTCAATTATTAAATTATTGTTATTATAAATTATATACCACTAAGCATTATGCTTAGCGCGTTGGTTTTCCATCGCGTAGGTACTGGAGATCAGTCCCAAAGAACGCGTGGCACCAGTGAGTGCATTGTGAGCTCGACCGGATCTGTCATTGTTCAGAGTCACCTCACTGGTCTTTTGTATTTTGGTATGGCCCATGTATAGACTAGTATTTTGGTTCATTATGTCTAGTCATGATGTATTTCATTTTGGACTTGTAATTAAACTTTGAGATTGAAATGAAAACTTATAATTTATTATCTATGAATTTTTATATGAATGCAATAGATGATACTTCATTTTTAGATCTCATAAATAATTGAAAATGATATGATACAAGAGAATATGATATGGAAATGTATGAAATGAATATGGACATATTAACAGGTGATTAGTGGAAACCCGCCAGATGCTAATAAAACAGGGGAGGCTATGTCCGGGTCTCCACAGAAATAAGATATAAAAAAAAAAAAATTCCTACACATAGAATACATATTTTAAATGACATCAAAAGTTACGATAGATATGATAAAACAAAATAGGGTGCTCCGGCACCAAATGTGTCACTCCTCGCTCGGCTACACTATAAACGGGTGAGGGGCGTCACATTTAGTGGTATCAGAGCCTGGTTTCGATCTAGGGACCTGTGGGTTATGGGCCCACCATGCTTTCGCTGCGCCACTCTGATACCACATCGGCAAAGCACGGAGATAGTCTTAGGCTCAAAAAGTAATAATATATAAAATGGGGGAACTAATCACTAGAGGCGCCTTTTGGTGGAATGGCCTGGAGAGTTGGAAGAACTCCAAGGTTAAGCATGCTCGCTTGAGAGAAATCCTAGGATGGGTGACCCCTGGGAAGTTCTCCATTCTACCTATGGAACAAAACCGTGAGGCTTATGGTCAAAGCGGACAATTTCTCTAGTGGTTGGAACCCGATCGTTACAATTGGTATCAGAGCCGCTTTGGCCATAAACCTCAGCGAGGACGCTGAGTCCCGAGAGGGGGGGGGGAGAAAGGTCCCTTAGGCAAATCCCACATCGGCAAAGCACGGAGATGGTATTGGACTCAAAAAGTAATGATATATATAATGGGGAAACTAATCACTAGAGGCGCTTTTTGGTGGAATGGCCTGGAGAGTTGGAAGAACTCCAGGGTTAAGCGTGCTCGCTCGAGAGAAATCTTAGGATGGGTGACCTCCTGGGAAGTTCTCCATTCCACCTATGGGACAAAACCGTGAGGCTTATGGCTAAAGCAGACAATTCCTCTAGTGGTTAGAACGCAATCGTTACAGTGGATGGATGACCATGTTAAATGAGGGAGGTGGACTCCCATTTGATCTTATATTGAGTTGTTGATGATTATGAAGGAGAGCTGAGCTCTCCATATATATGTATATTGTGATCACAGGTCAGGTGAGCTAAAAACTCCAGGTTAGATAGTCCAGCTTATGGCCAGACTCTGTCTGGTTGATTTCTTGAAAATGGGTTTGTATATGGGATTTAAGGTTGGGCTAATGAATAATTAGGTTTACTATGGGTTTTGGGAGCCTTATACTGACCCAAATCCTAGTGCCGGTCTGGCCCATAATTTGGCTCGTGACAAGTTAGCAATCTAGCAAGATTAGTTCAACTCTTTTTCAGACTTTAGTTTCTTTCACCATTGATCAAACATGGGTTACAGTTACTTAACATCTTCTTGTTAAGTTTTATATCTTATATCTTCCTTGAAAATGTCAAACTTCAAATTATATAAATGGGTTGAGTGATTTAAAAGGGAACCATTAAGATTCTAGGGTTCTTGATGGAAACTGCAACTTATGCAGAAACAAATAGCAGATAAGTAAAGATGCTAACAGATTTTGATACTCAATCAATCACTGAGCTGCTAAGCCACTAATTATGATTATTCCAGAGTTATTAATCGATGAAGAAAACTGCAATATTTGCAGAGGAAACAACAAATTATACAGAAAAAATTGAAACAGGTGCATTTCAGGGCAAAAATAAACAGAAGATTTGAAGAATTTGATCATGCTGCTGAAGGTTGATAGTCATTATTTTTTGAGATAAAAGAAAGTCTATATATATTCATATTTACAATCAATATATATATATATATATATATATATATATATATATCACATTTTTATTTATCACATTTAGATTTTATATGATAATTAAGAAAATAATTAGATAATATCATTTTTATAATTTAATTACTTCTTGTATTAATATTTATTATATTTAATAAAAAAAAAGATAAAATTAAAAAAAATAATTAATACTCTTTAATTTTTTAAATATTATAAATAATTTTAGATAAAAAAATTTAAATATAGAGAGTATTATATGTTTGATAATATTTTATTAGATAGCTTTTTTAATGTTAATCTCGAAAACTTTTTGTCCTTGAATGCATCACCGATTCAATGCTGTAGCACTCACGACAATAGTCCTCTAGTTTTTTTTTTTTTAATTATTATTTTGAAGATAAATTATAATTTAATTTTAAAATTAGGTAAAATTTATAATTTAATTTTTTTATTTTTAAAATTAAATAATTTAGTCTCTAAAATTTAATACAATTTATAATTTAATCATTTCATCTAATTTTTTATTACTATTAATTATAATAAAAATATCAAAATACCCTTAACTTTATATATTTTTTAACTTAAATAATTTAATTCTTGAAATTTTTTATTATAAATAAAATAATTTAAATCAAGGGATTAATACTAAATCTTTAAGAAATAAATCGCTTTAGTTAAAAAATATAAAATTAAGAGTATTTAGTCTGTTTTACTATAATTAACAATCAATTAGATAAAAAAATTATACATATTGATTAAATTATAGATTTTATTAAATTTTAATAATCATATTATTTAATTTTAAAAATATAAAATTAAGAATACTTTATTCATTTTTACCATAACTAACAATCAATTAGATAAGAAAAATTATACGAATTGTTTAAGTAATAGATTTTATTAAATTTTAATAATTAAATTACTTAATTTTAAAAGTATAAAATTTAAATTATAAATTTTATTAATTTTAAAAATTAAATTATAATTTACCTTTATTTTTATTATTATAAATAAATTATTTTATACATGCAGTGAATCATCCGCCTAGACACAGTGTGGTGTGGGTCTAGTTTTATATTAATATATTCAAATGCTGTTTTATTAATTATCTTATCCTCTGACAATATTACTGGAAAAAAAAGTAGTTAGAAATATTATCAACTTATTGTTAATTCTCCTTATTTCCACCAACTTCTTAATTTAAAGGTTTGACCTTTTTACTTATCCAGAAAAAATATAATGTAATGAATAATTTTCTCAAATTTATTATATAGATTAATTAATGCTTTATTATTTTAAAAATAAAAATTTTATTTTCATAAAAAATATTACATCCATTTATATTTAAAACTTTTATATTATAATTAAAAAAAATTAAATCACTTAAATTATAATAAAATTTTTTATAATTTGACTAAATTACTTTTTATTTTACTTATTTAAAAGAGAGAGGGAGGTGATAAGATGAGTTATCGAAAATTATAGAAATAATTATTGTGTTTAGTAGAGATGAGAGTAAAATTAAAAATTTTAATTAATATATCTTAATTTTCTCAAAGTCATAAATAATTTTAAATAAAATAACTTCTAAAAACATATGAATAAAAGTAAACAAAGATAATAATATTTCAAGTCAATAATTCTTGCTCCCTCAGTCCCATTTAATAGATGATTTAGAAAAAAAAAATTTTTGTTTCATTTTATTTGCTATTTTAAAAAAAAGAAAAGTATTAATTTTTTTTTTCAATTTTATCCTTGTCTATCATTATTTTCAATACATTTATCTATTTTTAATACATTTCTACATTCCAATAATATTATAAGGGTACTTTAGTTAATTATTAGTTTTTTATAAAATAATGTTATCTAATAATTTTTTTTATCCTTGTGAAAAACCTTAAAAAGTTATTGAAACGGGACGGAGGGAATATCATATTATTTTTTGCAAAGTTGTTTCAAAGAAAAATGTCTACAAGTGAGTAATTAAATACTAATGGGTGCAACTATTGTAAGCTCTGTAATACCCCTATTTGTATAGTTTGGTATATTTCACTATTCCAGTGACCGGTATTGGTCCGGATAACTAAGGGGATTAGAACCATACTTAAGACAACTAGATAAGTCCTGAACACAAATAATTAGTAATTGCCAATTACTTAAGTATAAATAAGAAAAACAGAACATAAGAAGTTAAATGAGCCGAGAGTCATAGCAATGGGTGACCTTCTCGGGAAAGATTACGAAGTTGATTTAAACTCAAATTTTGAACCGTAAAATATGACGCCGCGGTCTTTAGGACTATTGCGAACACAGTGGAAAGGAGAAAATCACGAAAAAGAATTGTTAAACCAGTCAAATAATTAGGTTAGGGATCCGGAAGAAATATTGAATTATTTTCAAACCGGGTCAAACCGACGAGGGGCAATTTGGTCAATTGACCCCGAGAGCTGACTCCTGACCTAACTGTCAAATAAAATCGGAGAAAAGAAAATTTCAGAATCGGGAATTAAATTAAAGAACTAATGAAAAAATAAATAGAAAAAAAAAAGAAAAAAGAAAAGTAAAAAGTGATGACATCATGCATGACCTCATGCATGATGCAATAGTTATTATAATTAAAATTTATTTTATTTACATTTTGGTCTTCCTAAGGGATAAACTAATAAAAGAAAAAGAAAAGAAAAAAAATAAGAAAACACTCATCTTCATCCTTGCCGTCCCTCACCTCTCTCTCCCTCTCTCTCACCAAAACTCCATTGAAGCTTGCACTCAAGCTTGAATTCCCTCACTTAACCCTAATATTTTCCATAAACACCTCATCAAAGCTTGTTACCTCAACTTAAAAAGAAGATTGAAAGAGGAAAGAAAGGGCAAAAGATAGAGAATTGAAGGATTTGAAGTTCTAAGAAAGGTTAGTAAGCTAAACTTTGTATTTTTAGTTTAATTCTAGTGTTTATGATTGAATAAACTTAGAAATTAACATAAAATGAAACAAACATAATTGTATGTGGACTATACATGAATTTCGGCTAGCCTAGGGTTGATGAGAATTGGAGTGTTTGATGAAGTTATAATATGATTTGGAGCTTGGGTAATGTTGAATATGTGATTAGTGTAATGATTTGATTTGGAATTTATCAATGGCATGAACTAGGGTTTTGGCACCTAGGGTTTTGGTAGACAAAAATGTGAGAAATTATTAAATAATGTGTTTGACCTAGTTTGAGCTGAGAAATGGTCATTTATGACCAATTGGAGTATGTTAGAAGTGTTGGAACCAAATGCAAATTCGGATTGCCTAGGGTCATGCTGCAGGCAGCAGGACCAAGGTCCCTTTCAGGGACCAAAATTGAAAATTTACAAGTCCAATTGGTATGAGACCAATTGAAAATGAAAATAGACACAAAATGGAACATTTTTCATTTAGGAATCATGCCCAAAAAGTGACCAAAACCTAGTGAACAAATTGACCAAATCCGGACTTAGGCAATCTGACCTGTATAAAAATGACCAAATGAACAGTGTTTGTTCATTTGGCCATAACTTGGGCTAGACAGGTCTAAATGATCTGAAATTTTACCAGTACAAAGCTGAGATATAGACTTAAAACTTTTATGAAGAACACAAACCCAAATTATGCCCTTAACCAAGTCATTTAGCCACCCAAAGTTGGTGACCTAAAACTGCCAGAATCAGTTTGGTGCCCAGAAATCTGGGTTAAGTCCAATCCGGCAGCCATGATTCAAATGGCTATAACTTGAGCTACAAAACTCTAATTGGAGTGATTCAAAAAGGAGAATAAATTTAAGACAATAGTGAACATTTTCTATGAAGAAAATTTTGTCAAATTCTAATAGCAAAATGACCAATAGAACAGTGCAACATAAGACACCAAAACTGAAAATTTGCAAATTTACCTAAAAGACTTAAGTTCTGAGAAAACAACCAAAACCAACAAAATTGATGATCAATATGTGGTATGTGAGTATAGTTGGAATTCTCATACCTATTAAGCCTTAGAAAGTCAACAAATTGACTTGAATAGTGTCGTGAATAGTAACCCCGAAATACAAAATTTAAAGAACGCCAAGTTTAGCATATTAAAGCTAGGTATAAGTGAATTTGAATTTATTTTTGGATTTATGCTAAGTTATGGTACTGAAACACTGTGAAACTGTGTGTTTCAGTGGAAAAGAACACCAGGAAAGAACCCGAGGGATCGAGTCAAGGCCAAGAGGCGACTCGTATAAGGTTTGTGCACAACATAGAATTTCTGTAAATTTTCTTTTGCACATTGTTTTGAATGAATTGAAATATTGAATTGTGACATCATTGTATTGAAATATTTATTATGCTTTTGTTTCAAATTGTTGAAAGTTACTTGTATATATTTGAAATAGCATTAAATGTTTAGTAAATTGTTAATATAAGTTTTGAAACCACAGTGTCATGACAATATATTTGAACACCTCACTAGCATGACTAGTGGGGGAAATCAGTTTCGAATTTTGATTCCTTCTCTGGCTGAAGTGTTTAGGTGTGTGCCAGTAGAAAAAGAAAAAGAATGGGTTCCCATATATTTGAGCTAGCTAGCCTTGTGATGTGACTTCTCCTTAGCCTCTGGCTATTGAGATTATATTTGTTTCAAATGGCATAATATTACTGTATGTTTTTATGTAAATGGTTTTGAGACTTTTGAAATAAAATTGTTTGAACTAAAATCTTGTAAATCATGTTTTGTATTGATATCGCATGTTCAGTTTAATTTTTGAATAAATATGTTTTAAATTCCGCATAAAGATTATTTTAGTATGTTGTGCACCACTGAGTCCTAGTACTCAGCGATGGCTGTTATTGCTGTCGCAGATATAGAGACTAGAAGAGCAACAGAGTGAGCTGCTGAGGACAGAGGAGCTACCTGCTCTGAAGTCTATCGGGTATATTTTATACCCTGACTGTAAAAATTTATTTTGATGTATGTAATATATGTAAAGGTATGGACATGTAAAACTGGTTTTGAGCAGTTTGTATAAAGTTTGCAATATAAATTTTAGTTTGGATTTTTCCTAATGTAAACTTTTAGTATGATGTATATAAATTGTTTTACATTTAATTACATATGAATGGAAGTATTTTATTTTAATTTGAATGAAATTAATTAGTAATATTTTGGATGATATTTGAATTGGAAATTGTGGATTTTTATTTTTGGAAATTGATAAGTGATGTTGAAATTGATTGGGATGGTTGTGAAATTGAAGAAGTTGTTGAGACAAATTATTAGAAATGTTTTTTACAGGAATTTGAAGAACCGTTTTCTCAAAATACAGACGGCACTCTGCCGAAATTTCTATAAAATTTACGAAAAAATAAAATGGGACAAAAATTTTTACTAGTTTTAAATCTTCAAATAAATGATTTTAATACCTATTAGAAAATGCTCACCACTTATAAAAGTAAGAAAATTGTTTTAAAATCCCTTGTAGGGTACTTAATGAGTTATCGGTAGGTGAAGTTCGATAGTTCATTAGGTATTCTACGGGATCATGTTATACCTTACAGAGAGGTAATGTGTGACAAGCTCGGACTCATATAGAATGAATTTCGATTAAATATTTATATCTAGTTTTGTATACTTATTTAAATTATTTTTACACTCATCTCAATACAAATATATAATTTAATGATTATTAACCTATATTCTTATATGAGCTCGAATTTATATTAAATACACTCTATACTAATTTATTTTTGACTTTTAGTCAAAATAAAATTGAAAATTTTAGTTTTTAACACATTATATTTAAAATTTGGATTTAATATATTTTTATTCAATTATTTAATGATAATAGGTGAAAATTATGTGAATTATTAATGATTAAATAATGACGCTTGTCTCTTTGTCCATTTGTTTAATAACATATAGTATTCAAAAACTCACAAACCAGAAAGCAAAATATTGTCTTTATAGTGTATGAAATTTTCATTCTTTGCAAAAAACTCTATTGTGTACGATATTTATGTGTGTATGTGTGAAGCAGCCTATTCCATGGACGGCAATGAGTGCAAGCATGTAGTTACTGATAATGCTTTTTTTTTTTTTTTTTTAAACTAGAACATATGTATATTTGAGTTAGTGATAGAAATAAATTACCCTTAAAATCATGGTAATTTAAACGGAGTCTTTATTCTCATACGACTCACACACACTTTATAATGGAATTAGAATCTCGAAGGATTAACCCACTTAAATGTAAGCATAATTTGGTTATAAATGAAAATTTGTATCAAATTGATTTAATTCGTTCTTTTAATTTTTGTATTTAAAGAATTGAATCGAATTTATTATTACTCTATTCTCACATATTATAGATTCTTGTTTAAACTTAGTTTATGATATATTCAAGATTCAACCCATGAAATTCAATTAAATTTATGAAATATTATTTTTTAGTCCTTGAAGTATGTCATAATTAATATATATGTCTTTCAATTTTTAAAATCTAATGATTTCATCCTGACTTTCAATTAATCCAATACTTAAGTCCTTCCATCTAAATTTTCGTCAATTTTCCTTTAGAAAATAACCAAAATTCCCTTAAAGTAAATATTCTATATTTATTTATGAAAAAAATTATGTTTTAATTCTTGAGGCATGCCATAATTAATACATATGTCTCTTGATTTTTTAAAAATCAGTAATTTTATCCCTGAGTTTTGATTAACTCAACACTCAAATCCTTTTCATCAAAGAGGGTATTTGAACCTTTTTCCATTCAACTAACTAAGAATTGATGAAAATATAGACGGGGAGGGACTTTAAACTGTGCAAATTCAAAATTTACGGAAGAAACTATTGAGTTTTATCCATCACTTCAAATCCATGAATTCAAATACAATGTTAAAGTCAACCTCCTATCTTCTTCTTCTTATTATTATACTATATTTATTTAGGAAAAAAATATGTTTTAATCCCTTAATTAGGCATACTATAATTAATACATGTCTCTCAATTTTTTAAAACTCAATGGTTTCATCTGTGAGTTTTGATTAATTCAACACTAAAATCCTTTTCATCAAGAAGTGTATTTGGATCTTTTTATCATTCAATTAATGAAGATTTAATGAAAATATGGATCAAGAAGTGTATTTGGATCTTTTTATCATTCAATCAATGAAGATTTAATGAAAATATGGATGGAGACATCTTAAATTATAAATATTCAAAATTTAAAAACAAAACTGTTGAATCAAAGATATGTGTATTAATTATGGTACATCTCAGAGACTAAAAAGTAATTTTCTCTTAAATTTATTAGAAAAAAAAAATCATTCACAAGATGTACATTTCCTTTGTTATTATTTTAAGAATTGTGGGCCCATAAATGTTTCCTCTGACAATTAGCTAGCAATCTAGCAAGATTAGTTCAACTCTTTTTAAGATTTTAGTTTCTTTCACCATTGATCAAACATGGGTTACAGTTAATTAACATCTTTCTGACAAGTTTTATATTATATCTTCCTTGAAAATGTCAAACTTCAAATTATATAAATGGGTTGATGATTTACAAGGGAACCAGTAAGATTCTATGGTTCTTGATGGAAACTGCAAATTATGCAGAAACAAATAGCAGATAAGTAAAGATGCTAACAGATTTTGATACTCAATTAATCACTGAGCTGCTAAGCTGCTAATTATGATTATTCCAGAGTTATTAATCAATGAAGAAAACTGCAATATTTGCAGAGGAAACAGCAAATTATGCAGAAAAAAACTGAAACAGATGCATTTCAGGGCAAAAATAAACAGAAGACTTGAAGAATTTGGTCATGCTGCTGAGGTTTGATAGTAATTATTTTTCAAGATAAAAGAAAGTTAATATATATTCATATTTACAATCAATACACATACATATATTATCCAGTTCAAAATATTCAAGGATGTCTGTAAAACCCTCACCTAGATTAGTCGAAATCTGTAGCTTGAGATGAAAGATTTCCCGAAGTCTTGAATGAATCTTACAGTTCATATATTTCAGACCTTTATCAATATAGAACAAGCTCAAAAAGCTCATTAAAAAAATTCTGTATTTTATTAGCTGACCCTTCTCAAATCTGGGAGTACTTTGTAATCCCATAGAATGGTAGAACAAATTTGCAGATTTTTGAACCCAGATCAATCTTATGAAATGGGTAGATCCAGAAAGATACAAGGTATGCTACTTTCTTGGAAAAATATAACTTGATAGAGACAAATGGATTTTGAAGAAAAATCATTTTTTTTTTTCAGTTATGGACAAATTAGAGCAAACAAAACAAGTGTAACAGGTATTTTCAACATCCATCTTTCAGAATCTATATATTCTGACTGGTTCTCCAGTCAAACATTGCATGATTAAAAAAAATAATGGAAAATTTGCAAGAAAATGTCTCTCCCTTTCTCTCTACATGAATCTAGGTCTCTGCAGATGCTTACCTTGAATCAAGCAAAAACAGCAGCTCCAAATGCAGGCTTCAATAATCTCTTTAGAAAGAAACGTTAATTATCTGCAGACCAAGAAAATAAAAAAGATAACAGAAAGAAGCATACAAGAGTGATATTGATTCGGCTCGTCTTCTTCCATCAACAAGATCAGATGCATCATGCAAACTTCTTGATCGATCCATACAGATATTAATTAGAAGATGAGCCGTACCAATATCACGCCATGTCTACTTCTCCTTTGAAGCCTTTTGTTTTCAAAGCTTGGTGTGGTGGGTACATGGAGATAGAAGCCATTAAGCCTCCCTATATATAGGGCAAAAGGTGAAGGGTTTTGGAATGTGAGGGAGTACTGTGGATAGGTTTGGCCAAGGATACCATTAGGCATATGGGTTATGGAATCCCACAAGCAAAAGCAATCACTCTCATGGTTTAGTGGATGATTCTTCTCCACTGGTGGCACGTGTGTATGCCAATTCACGGATGTGCACGTCACATACATGTCGTAAATATGCAAATGTCATGGGTAAACTTATCACATTTCACCACTAATTGAAGGTAAATGGGAAATATTAATATAATATTTTCAGATTTTTTTTTACATAGCTAAGTCTTTGATTTAAATTTGAAAAATAGTAAGACCTTGTTTGCTTGAGTAAATAAATTAAAGAAGTATAATTTCTAAAAAATGCAAAAAACTCTCTTATTTGAAATTTATTATGAAAATAATTTTTTGGGAAGTATGCTATTTTACTTCCTTATGCAAAGGAACTTAGCTAGAAGGGACTTGTTAAGTTGCATTATAATTTATTAATTTTATCTAATTTATTATACTTTAAATTATATTATGGATATTATTGTCTTTTTAACTTATAAGTAAATTTACTTATTGAAAATTTAATTTGTATAGCAAACATATTTATATCAATTTTAAATCAAACGAGGCCTAATATTAAGATTTATTAGGCCTGATTTAATAATTAGCTCTAACTAAAACTCTAAAAAAAAAGATTTCATGATTCTGAAAATGACTCAAATACCATTAAGTTAAAGCTCATTGATGATATTGTGTTTTGTTTTAATACACTTCAATATCTTATAAATAATGCCAATAGAGATAAATTTATGTTAAATTTGTAATCTAAAAAAGTATGATGTGAATTATTAATCTAACTTAATTCATAAACCACCTAAATTATCTCAACTAATCCAAATTGAATCCCTAATTAAAATCCACTTAGGATTTTTTGCATTCTTAATCACACTTAATGGGCCATAATGGTTTACGGGTAGCCCTGGCTAAAGATCGATTCCGATTCATGGAATTAAAGGCTTTTGAAATCATAGGGGACTGATTTTCAATGGTTTTAGTTTTGACGATTTTGATTTAGTGTTAATACAAATTAGGTAGTGGATTTAGTTCTTGTTCAGTTCAATTGTAATTGCAGTTCAAAGATTCAATCTAATTTTAGTTTGATTCAATTTGATTTTGATTTAAAATTGAAGTAATTGAAATTGGAAGAAGAGAAGAAGATGAGTGATGTGGGTAATGAATGAAAGAGGAGAGGAAGTGACAAAGAGAGGTATTTGAAGGTGTATTGTGAATAGAGATAGGAAGGTCTTTGAATAGTGCTTCCACTGTAACAAATGTTAGAATTAGCTGTAAATTTTGTAATAATATTAATTTATTGCCTATAAAGTTAATATACAGCAATAATAAAAATAATTATTACTAATAGTACATAAAAATATATAGCAGCAATTATTATTATCATTAATTTTTTTTTTTTTTGCAACAATCACAATTTTATTATAAAATAATTACTGTCATAATTTTATAGTAACAATGTATAGTAATTTATATTTTGTTGTTATAAGTATATAGTAGCAAATTTTATATATTTAACAATAAAAATCGTTACTGTTAAATTTAACATTTCTTGTAATTCAATTATTTTTTTAATCTAAAAATGAAAATAAATTTTTTGATAAAAATTAGTTTTATATTTTAAATTTATAATAAATTTGATTTAGGCAAAAAATTTTCCGTGTATATATATATAAGAATCCAATGGCTAAACATGGTTTATTAACCTATCCTTAAAGAAATCATTTTAGCCAAAGGACATAATATTTAAAGGTAAAGTCTTCCATCAAAACAGGTTCTTCACTATGCAAGGGACATGGCTAAACAGTCTTAAGTAGTACTTTTTGTCAAGCCTTTATGGGAACAAAGCTTAAAGAGATTAATTGAAAAAATAGCTAAGTGATAGATTTCATCAATAAGCAGAGGAAACCAGATCCAGCCAAGGATTGGTTTGGTTTGGTCTGTGAGCTGGATCAAAATCAGCTTGGGTTCATTATTTTGACCTTTGAATTAATCTTGAATCGGACTCAGAATCAGTTAGTTTGAACTAAAATCAGTCTGATTCAAAACTCATTTTCTTCTTTTCAAAAATTTATATTGAGTTTATATTTGAGTCTTTTTAATTTTTTTTATATTAGAAATTAAATAAATAATATCTAAAAATTTATTATTATTTGATAATACCTAAGATCAAACTGAACTAAATCGAAACTATCCTATAATCATTTCAAACTGAAATTAGACCAAATCATGAAATCGGCTAAAGCTGTAGTTTCAGTTAGGTCTAGATGAAACTTAGTCAAAACCCTATGATTTATTCTTAAAAATATGGATTTGGGAATCCTTCCTAATTAATATTCGACCTAATTAGGTTGATGAAAAAGTTCAAACTTTTTCATTCCTTTAAATCTGGTTCAATCGTTGGAAATATCAACAGAAAAGGCAAAAAAGTTTAAACTAATTGAGATTAGTTAAAAGAAGGAAAAAGCAGAGTTGCACTATTGAATTCGCACTTTAATTGTTTATTCTGTTTAAAAATTAAAACTTTATAAAAATTTATATTTTGTTTAACAATTTTCATATTGAGATGAAAGAATATAAACATTTTAAATTTAAAATGATTATTTAAAAAAAAACCATGATTATGTGAAATTCAATTGAATTCTTTTTTTATAAATAATTTATTTTGAAAAAAGTAAATAAGTGCTAATTTAAAAAAATTAAGAGAGCAAATATGGTGATTTAAGAAAGAAAAATATTTTTTAGTATCTCTATTTTAACGAAATTAACTATTTATCGTCTTATTCTAAAAAATATATTAGTTAATCTTTATATTTTTATTTTATTTACTCTTTAGTCCCTCCATTTAGTTTAAATCAAAATTTTTACTGGTTAATATAAAAGGCTAATAAACTAACCCAGCTAGAGCTTGCCTACCCAAGCTCCGAATCAGATGGAGCTCACCCATCCGATCTCAACCCAACGCCTAGAGGAACTGAGCTCTCAGGAGATCTCAAGATACACCACCTTGTCATTTGAAGATCGGACAAAACAGAGAGATCGATATCTTCTGAGACTGGGCCTAGTGAGTATTACGCTACCAATCATGTGTTAACTTCGCCTAATTCCTGCCTTAATCTATGAATGATAACTGTTACAACTTAAATGGGGAATTACCGAAGATGTAGCCAAGATTTTATCCCAATCAATCACTATTTAAACAAGATAAAGCTACAGTAACAGATATGCAAACAAAACTCTCACTTTTATTATACTAATTCAATCCATAATCTGATTATTAACTTGAGCGTTAGAGTGATTGCCAATCATCACCGGCTCTCACTTATTCGTTGATCTTTAAGAGACCCTCAATCCGACTAGATCTAGTATTCAGGATATTCCTGGCAACATCACTAGTCAATATATTTAAATAAAATAAAGAGAAATTACTGTTAAAACTATTGAGTTAATGAAAAGTCATTACTAATATAATAAAACCAGTAGACAAGAAAGCTAAAAAATTCCCCCCTATTTGTGCCTTTGTATTAAGATAGCATTATCAAGAAGGGCATAAAGAGAGATTAATTAAAAAATTCAGGGCGGCTTCTTTTCTTGTTAATATGTATTTTTTATTCTATCTCTTGTATTTAAAATATTTATATCTTTTGTTATCTTCTTGTGAAACTTATTAGAATTGCATTTATTAAAGGATAAATTATATTTTAGTCTTTGAAATTTAATAAAATTTATAAATTAGTTTTTATATTTTTAAGATACATTTATATCTTATTTGTAAAATTATTCATTTGGATGACATAATTTTTTTTAATTATTAATCAGAATTTAATTTTAATATAAATATTTTAAAAATTTGAATTTAATTATTTTTAATTTAAATTTTATAACTTTAAAAGTGACTTAGTAGGTCCTCATTAATGAAATTGAGCCCATTTGCATGTTTTTTTATATTAAGAATAAGAATAAACACATCTTCTTGTCACAATGTGCTTCAATTGTTAAATTCTAATTCTCTTTAATTATTATTGAATTGTTGAAACAATTCAATTATAATATTACTAACCTCTTCAATTTAAAAATAGAAAAAAGTCTAAATAAATCCTTATATTTTCAGTAGGTCAAATAAGCTTTTGTATTTTCTAATAACACCAAATAAGTTTATACCTAATAAAATATTATTTTTTTAATAATAAAATATTATTTTTCTTAATTTTAAATATTAATTTAAAAAATTAAAAATAAGATGAATAAAAATTGTTTGATGTTAAAATTATTATTTTTAACATTTTATTATTTAAAAAATTAGAAAAAAATATTTTATTAATTGTGAATTTAATTGGCCTTGATTACAAAGATTTATTTAACCTAAACTTAATTTTAGATTTATTTAGCCATTTGCTGAAAGTATAGAGATTTTTTTTTTATCCCTTTTCCATTTAAAATTATAGAGAAAATCTAAGCATCAAATCTTAAAGAAGAACAGAATCTTCTTTTTCCTGCCATGGAAATTCAAAGTTCCCTTATTCACTTAATTGATCTTTACACTCAATTTAGAAATTAAAAAAAGAAAATGTTGGATGAATGGTTGTCATGCTCAAGACTCAATAGAATACTCATATATTATAAAATTAATAACTCAAAATTACCAAATTTTGGAAAGGAGATAAGCTTTAATATTAAATTTTAAGTTAGAATTTAACTTTTTCCCCCCTTCCATTAAAAATAAATTAATTCAATTTTAGATGGAATTAATTTCTATCTTGAGTTAGAATCTGTGATTTTGTTTTGTGAACTAGAAAATCTAATAGTATGTATTTATTTCATTTATTTATAAATATTTTTATATTTTAATAAAATTGTTAAAGTCTGAAAAATAAAAAATAAATATTTTCTGTTAATTTTTTTTAATGTCAAACACTAAAAAAAATGAAAATATTTTATATGAACAGCTAAATCATTAAATTTTTAAATAATCAGAATTTAACCTGAAAAATATTTTTATAAAATATATTTAAAGAAATAATCTAATACTACCAAATTGAGTGGTTACCATCCCAATTTCCTGAATTTGAAAAGACAACAGTCTTCTTTTCCTACCAATTGATATTCAAAGTTCCCTCCTTTCTTATCCTAGTTTTCTCTTTCTTAATTTAGCAATGCACTCATTTTTAAATGAAATAAACATTTTATATTGGATGGTTCTCAATTGAGAGGAGCACATGTGCAAGATTATATATATAAATTTTAAATGGTGGTGGTCCAGCAAAATTAAAATAAATTAATTAATTAATTAATGGAAATCATCATGCGCGCGTGCTTAGTTCTTATATTTTTCAGAGAATTTTTATACTTCATCTCTAAATTTTATTTCGTGTTTAACTTATATTCTTTAATTTAATTTATTATTAAAAAATATTTAAATTTTAAATTTTTTTATAAAAAATCCCTCTAACCTTAGGTTTCTAATTAAAAAAATCTCATTAAAGTATAACATGACATATATAAATACAGTTTTAATACTTTTTGGTGAAAAGATAAATATTTCTCTTTTTAAGGAAGCAGATCATTGTAATAGTATTAATATTTTTATGATAGGTATAAATGATGGTTAAAACTATTTGTATTTTTTTTTAGTGTGAGAGAAAATAATTTTTTTTTAATCTAAAAACCTGTTATAACATATTAAAGAAACTTTTTTTAAGAAACAAAATTAAAGTTTAAGAATTTTTTAGTAACAAATTAAAATTGAAGAATGAAAGTGACATACGAGGTAAAATTCAGAGACAGATTATAAAAATTACCTTATATTTTCTTCTTTAAAGTTGTATTATTAAAAATATCATTTTACCTTTTCTTTTTAAAATTTAAACCGTTTAGTGAATTCATAAATTTAATTTAATATTTTTAATTTGGACAATTTTAAAAAACGTAGTCAATAAAAAAGTTTAATATTAATTAATTATATAAAATTAGAAATTCAATCTTAGTTAAGTGAATAAAATTATCGCAGTAGATTATAAATTCACGATTTATTTTTGTGGGCACTGAAAAAAAAATTTAATAGAGATAAACTATCAGGAGTTTTCGACTTATGTGCTAGACGTTATCATGATTTTAATTAAAATGACAATTAATGATTGATTGAGTGTATACACTCAGATATAATTAAGAATTATTGGTCACATAAAAAAATAATTATAGATAAATTGATAATTATACGATAAATAAGTTAGATGAAATGATAAATTACTATAAAATTAACATATAAGTAATCAAAATTATTAAAATTAGTTGAAAAAAATTATATGGTGATTCTTTTATGATACTTTTATATATACTTGTCTTTGAAGTAATGTACGTACATCATATAAATTAAATACGTAAAAATAAAATCTCATGCAGTTATTTTTTATAGTAAATATTTCACCACTCGAGTAATTATTTATCAATATATCAATTAAGAAATTTTTTTAAAACATAAAACTAAATAAATTTGCACTCAAGAAACATGATAATTTTAATCTTCAAAAATTAATAAAATGACTTAATATATTTAGATTTTTTTTTCTTAACTATTAAAGTTGAGCAAGGTGAAAATTTAATTGAATTAAATTAAAAATAAGTATACAGTTTATGAGAAAATAGAAAGAACGTGTAACTATTGATAGATTGAATGAAATTTATACATAAATTTAAAAATAAAAAATATAAACGCTATAAGAATGTATATTTTTTTTTTAGAAAAAATTGTGTCAATTAATAGTATAAAGAAAAATACTTTATAAAATAAAATAAAGTCAAAAGGCTTTTTTAAACTCTTTAAGTTATGTTTAATAGTTAAATAAATTATTTATTTTATTTTATGCATAAGGTTTTTAGTAGCAATTTTATGTATCTAATTTATAATATCCCAATAGATATTTCCTACATACTAGAGCAGATCTATTATTTTTTATTGAATTATTCAAGATATTTCTCTACAGAAACTATGGTCGAATAATGAACTCATTGAGAAATTTATTGAATTATTCGGCAAAAAATAATTCATCAATGTGTTCTAAGATGCTTTATCTAGATATACATGAATACTTATAAAATAAACAAACCCATATTAATTTTAATAAACAAACCCATATTAATTTTGCACTTGGAAGAAATAAACAAATTAACAAAAATAACTATTATACATTTTTTTTTTTGGATTTTTCTATCAAAACTATATTAAATTTTGAACCGATAAATAATTAAAAATTAAATAATGAATTATGTTAGAAAACTAAGGCAATAGAGTAAAAATAATTTACCTCATCATTCTTGAAAAAACGAAAATTCTCAATCAATAATTCTTTCAAGTAATTGAAAAACAAAAACACACATCTCTCTTAATTGGAAAGACCCAACAAAAGCATAAATCTCCCTCAAAGATACTGTTCAAATATGTAATTGGAAACACAATTCATTCAATCATGAAGGATAAAATTGTATTTCAATCTCTTCAAATTAATTGAGATTGCACTATTTATGGGAAATCGCCCTTATATATGAAGGAATATCTCATGAGATCATTCACCGCACTAATTAAAGGAAATTATATATTCAGCTACATGAAAGGAATATATCATGATTGTTGCTTAGATCATGCACTGCGCTATTGAGTAAATCATATATTCAGCTAATTTGTTTTGATTTTATTTATTCATTCCCATCAAATCTTTTATGATATTAGAGCTATGAATGGTACAACTCGAACTGTGGTGTGCTTAAGAACAGGACTGAAAGTGTTAGTAAAATCAATGCCAGGTCTTTGACGGAAGTCTTTAGCAACCAATCTTACCTTATATTTATTAATAGAGCTACCAGAACTGTACTTGACACGAAAGATTCACTTACAGCCAATAACATTGTACTTTGGATTAGGAGGAACAAGTGATCATGTCCCATTTTTAATCAAAACATTGTACTCCTCTACCACAGCCTGATGCCATTGGGGGTGTTTAAGTGCTTGCAAGGCTGTGTGGGGTTCCAAGGGTAAAGAGGTAGGACAAGGGATGGAGTGAGCTGTAGTGGACATGAAAACTCCAATGTAGTCTCTTGGAGCTCCAAGAAACAACGCACTGTTGCTGGATCGCCCACAGAATTTGAATACAAGAGAGTTGCTTCCGCTACTACGGAAATATGTTGGATACCAACAATTATAGTAATCTAATGTGACAATCTTGGAGCAACTTATCTTTGTGCAAATCTAGACTTTCACTAAAATGAAACATATTGAGACTGACTTTCATTTTGTTAAAGACAAAGTTCAGAAGAAACAGTTAAAGGTGACTCATGTTAATTCTGGAGATCAACTCGCAGACATTTGCACCAAGGCACTCTCTTGTTACTCATCTCAAGTCCAAGATTGGTGTGTCTCCCAAACCTACCATCTTGATTGGCCCTGAGATCATTCACCGCACTAAGGAATTATGTATTCAGCTACATGCAAGGAATAACCATGATTGCTGCTGAGATCATGCACTGCATTGATTGAGGAAATCATATATTCAGCTAATTTATTTTGATTGTATTTATTCATTCTTTGTTTCTTTATTTTCATGGGTATTACCATTTTCCTTACCCATAAATTTTTTTTTGTATATTTATCAGAATAGCTAAATCCATAAATTGAACAAATTTCATTCCCATCAAATCTTTTTAATATATATAAAATCACCACTATTTAATATAATTTATCCACATAAAGTATGATTATGAGTCAGTTTGACATTTTTATTAAAGCTGTGTTGAGAAAAATAAATTTTTAAATATATTATTTAAAAAATATTAAAAATTAATTTAAAATTAAAATTAATAAATTTTAATCATAAAAAAATAATAAAAAACTTTTTTCTAAACTACTTTTTTGAGTAACTTCTAAAATAATACTTATTTAAAATGGTACTTCTTGACATTTCAATCACAGCGCTTAATGGGAGGTGGCTTCATAGTTACTTGGTTCCATACGAAAACTAATTATTTTATTACAGAAAATAAGATAATTTCACATAAATTTATAATTTATTTCATTAAAGTTTTGTAAATTTTTTTTTCGTAAAGTAGTTAATTACGAAAATTTTATGAATTTAATAAAAAAATAAAGTTTTATCATATAAAAAAATAGATATAATATTTTTTAAAAATCTAATAAAAAATATTTAGAAAACCTAAACTTGTTTCTTACCATGCATAATTCATCTCTTAGATTTAAATATATATATATATATATATATATATATATATATATATATATATATATATATTATATGTGCTTTTTTATTTGAGAAAATTTTATTATTTTGTTAAATTAATAAAATTTTCCTAATTAAGAAATTTATAAAAAAAAAGAATTATTTTATAAAAATCTAATAAAATGAGTGATAAATTTATATAAAACTATCTTATTTTCTATAACAAAATAATTATACTTTGTATCATACCAAATAACCATAAAATTTCCCTAAACAAGACACATTTGTGAGTTCTCGAACACACATAATATAAATCTTTTTGACATTGCCATTAGATTTATCCTTGAAAAAAAAATATTATTTTAGCAATTGGTTATTGATGGCATTAAATATGAATCAACAGTTGGTTATCATTTTCCACTATCAAGTGAAGGGATTGCATTGCAAATCCAAATTGGCATAATCCATTTTGTTGGGAACTAAAATTTTAGAAAAAAATTAAATTTATTAATTTTTTTTATTAATTGTCATATTTAAAATGGAGGAATTTATTTTTTTTAATTTAAAAAATTTTTATTTAAAAAAAATAAAAATTAATTATGATTGTTTGAATTTTAAAGCTGAGAATGAAAGGTATTATCATTTTTAGAGAACTGAAAATTAAAAATCCTTTTATAATGATGTATTATAAATATTAATCAAGTTTGAATAAGATAATTTTTATAGCTACTTTATTATTATTTCTAATTTTATAATTTATTGACATACTTTTTTTAGAAAAATGTTCAATTTAACTCGTAGTTTAATTTAGATTATTTTTAACTTTTTATCTAAATTAGTTTAAAAATTTTTATTTAAGCTCACTTTAGTTTAAAAATTAAAATTTATAGAATAAATTTTTTTTATTTAAAAAAAATTAAGAAGTTCAATTTCTTAATTTTGAGATTAAATTTTTTAATTTTTTTATTTAAATCTAAAAATTAAAAAGTTTAATTTTTTTTTTAATTTTTTTATTAAATTAATCCTAATTGAACAAAAAATTGAAAATCGGCTAAATTGAGCTTTTATTCATTCTTTTTTTTTTTGTTACGGAAGGCCCATTGGGCATGTGGTGGAGATTAGGCCCAGCTCTCTCATGCGGAAGCCCGAGGCCCTGAACCAGAATCACCACCGTCATCATCTGTGATCAGTTTCTTCTTTGGCTGCCTGGCAGCAGTATAGGACTGCATCTTGGTTGCAGAGTAACAAAGTGACATTACCAATGGAGGAAGAAAGCGTCGGAGAAGTGCTTTACGAGATACGCAATCACGCCACCAGACCTTACTCTTCTAATTACCCCCCTCAATCCTCAAAGGTCAAGCTCAGATCTCTCTCTGCTTCACTTTTTCTCTTAATTAAATCAAAATTCTCTATTTTCCGTCTTCTAATTTCTTCTTTTCAATCTATTTTCTTAAATCGAATTCAGAGAAATGAAGGCGGTAAAGGGTTTCTGTGGTCGCTCTTCTCAGCTCCAGGTTCCTTCGAATTTCACACTTTTGTCAGATTCTTTTGTTTTCGTTGCATTCAATGGTATTGAATTATATATTCTATATAATCGAGAGGAATTGTAATGCCTTTCCTGTTAGGTTTTACTTGTTCTACTCATGACCTTTAGGGACTCGATTATTGTGTTTGCTATGTGAACGAATGCATTTGGAATTGCTAGCCTTTAGCTTTCTTTTATCTTAAGAAGCCGTCAGAGCTGCCTTAAACTTGTTTGTTTATTCACTATCCTTACTTGTACAATTTGTTGTCTTGCCGTCAAAACAGTGTTATCTTGATGTGCAATGGGGTTGTAGTGCACTGAGTCTACTGATGGTTTTTTTTTTTTTTCACTTTTAATACCACCCAAAGGTATAAGTCAACTAAAGGAGAAATGGAGGGATTACAGGAATCCATTGAAAATCAAGAAACCTATATCTTTGATTATATCTCCAAGAGGTGAACGAGTGGCTGTCGCTACTGGGAATCAGATTACGATCTTGCGGAAGGAGGATGACTACCAGGAGCCATGTGGCACTTTTACCAGTAAGATTTACTTGCCAATTTAGTAAAATTATGTTATAAATATTAGCAGCAAAAATGTTTCGTCACAAGAATATACTTTTTTAGAAATACCTAGTCATTATCCATTGATCATGTGTTAGTGTTAATTATTCTTCATATTATGTCTTAATAAGAGTTAATAGTGTTAGCAATGAAATAGCTGCTTGATGGTTAATTTCACTTGGACTGGAAAGATGAAGAACTTATAGGAGAGAGATCTTAGGCCCAGTTCTGAATGAAGAACTTATAACTTAATGAAGGACTTATTACAACAGATGAAGACCTTAGGCCCATTTCTGCTTTATGGTTCCATTGTCAAAACTGAAGAGAACTGCTCACATAGGTATTCACAGACTTAATAACTAATCCTGCTCTTTTTGGGATTGGGAATGAGGAGTCCCAACTAGAAAAACTCAAGCAATACTAAATAGCAATTAAATAGCCCTTAAACATCAAATTTGCTGGCCACCAGGGGTGCTTATTCTTGGACCAACAATTTGCCTTAGGTTTCTGGAGAGGATAATGTCTTGCAGCAGTAGCAGAGCTGCTTTGCCAATTCCTGTGTTGAATTCAACTCTTGTATTTGAGTTACTTATAGCAGCCTTCCTAGAATTGAAGAGGCATGACTACCAAAATTCTGAGCGAGGAAAGACTTAATGGCTGTCATACGAGAAAGATTACAATTACTCTATTGCGATATATCCTAGTGATGTGCCTGCATAATAATCATCCAATAGAATGAACTAATAAATGTGCTTTGGGAATCTAGAGCGTTTCCTTGGCTAGTTTTGTAGGTTATTTTGCTGCGTTTTGTCCCTTTGATTTTAAGCTTTGTCCAACCTCTGTTCCATGAACCAGGTAGTGGCCCTGGTATATTTTCCCATGGAGTTTGGTCAGAAACTCATGATATTCTCGGAATTGCTGATGATAATGATGCATTCTATTTTATCAAAGCAAATGGTGAAGAGATTACAAGAATTATGAAGAGACAATTAAAAGCTGCTTTTCCAATAATAGGCTTGATTCCACAGGACAATATTGATGCACGTGGATCTTGTTTGTAAGTGCCTTCCTCTCTGTCTGTGCCTTCTTTGCGCAAGGTCAAGTGGGGACATTAACTACATGTTTAATGTCATCTATGAGAAGTAGTTTCTCCATTTATTAAGAAATATATCTTTGGAGTGGGTCTTCAATTTTGTCCATGTTTGTGTTTTTGTGTGCATTATACCTTCTTTGAGCAAGTTCAAGTGGCGACATTAACTACAAGTTTAATGTCATCTATGAGAAGTAGTTTCTCAATTTATTAAGAATTTTATCTCTGTAGCAGGTCTTCATTTTTGTTTGTGTTTGTGTTTTTGTGTGCATGTGTCTTCAGAAGTTGCAGAGTTTTGGGCCTGTTGGCATATAAGTAAATTTTGAAATTTTTTCAGGTGTAGCTTCATCATTCTCACATCAGATGGATTTCTTCATCATGTAGAGATCAGCCAACAACCAGAGGCCTCTATTTCCTCCATGCGCACGTCAAACAGTGGGTTAACTGTGAAGAGACAGTTCCCGAAGGATGTTTACTGCGTTGACTATGATCCTGAACATTCTTTGCTTCTTGTTGTTGGTAGTGCTGATAGCACCTCACTAATGTCTAGTGGAAATACTGGTATGGTTTAGTACCATTTACTTTCCTTGTGGAAATAAAGTTAAGTTTGAATTTAAGTGGATGTATATATAATTCATAATATGATTCTGTACCATAACTTTGACTTGCAATCTATGGATGGACGCTGAAGATCAGAGTACTATTGACTATTGATTTGTCTTATTTTCTAAAACCATGGATAGTTGTTGAGTCTTTTTATCTTCTAAGCTTTACAGGAATATGCTTATTTTGGGATACTAACCCTTTTACCATATTGGCTTTCTAATTGGATCCTGCTGTAGTCAACTACTGATGGCTTATGACTGCTTGAGCCTGATTAGAACTTGTAAAGATTCTCTTCTAAATTGATTATTGCTTTAAGGAAATATCGGAAAACTCTCTCTTCTTTTTCTTACATTTATTTATTTTTTAAGTGCCACGCTGACCATTTGTTTATTTGCTTGCAGGATCCTGTCATCTTTCCCTTTGGCGTCAATGTAACAGTGTAGATCTAGAACCATTATTCTCTATTCAGTTTGAAGGCTATTTCAAACCAAAAGATTATGTAGGTCAGATAGCTTATCCAAAGGTGCTAATGTCTCCACAGGGCAATTTTGTTGCCACTTTAGATATGACAGGATGCTTGCACTTTTTTAAGTTGGATAAAGAACGGTGCTCACTTTCTAACTTTGCTATTGGAGAGAGATTAGGCTCACGGTCACAGGTGATCAGTAACTTATCGAATGTACGGAATGGACTTTTAATTGATAATGTTGATTTTACTTGGTGGTCTGACCATATTGTGACTATTGCAAGGAGGGGTGGTCTTGTCACAATGATTGATATCCTTACTGGCTTAAAACTTCAAGAAAATGATCCTGTATATTTGATGCCTGTTTTAGATAGAGTACAGCAGCTTAAAGGGCAAATATTTGTTTTAGAGAGCAAATCATATGAAGATAGAAAATTTTCATCTAATGATAATAGAGAATCAAGAAGTGTACACCATGTGCAGCAGATAATTGAAGACGCAAGTGATCAATTTGACCTTTCTAGGTTGCGCTGGAGGTTGATATCAATTTCAGAGAGATCCATTCCTGAAATGTATAATATCTTAATTGGCAACCATAAATATCAGGAAGCATTGGACTTTGCCAATCATCATGGATTGGACATAGATGAAGTTTTAAAATCACAGTGGTTGCACTCTTGCCAAGGAATAAATGAAATAAATATGTTTTTATCAAATATTAAGGATCATGGTTTTGTACTTTCTGAATGCATTAACAAAGCTGGACCAACAGAAGGTGCTGTAAAAGCATTACTTGCACATGGGCTGCATGCAACTGATCATTACCGCTTTTCGGACTCAGAAGATTGTCAAAGAAGCCAAATTTGGGATTTCCGTTTGGCCAGGCTGCAGTTATTGCAATTCAGAGACAGGCTAGAGACATATCTGGGAATAAATATGGGCAGGTATTATGATATCCTGATGCCCATTGTTATTTGTAGCAGAGCAAATTGAAATGTGTGCAAAAATAGAATTTGTAAACTAATGCTTTGGATACAGATGCATAATCTTTATATACTTTTCCTTCTAGATTCATTGGTAAATAGAATTTTAAGGTGAACAAATCTGCATTAAAAATCCCCGTGCAAGAGAGATAGAGAGAGTGGATAGATGACATTCAAACCTGGCCTGCATTTTGTGGCTTGCCCAGGGTGGTGTGATAGATGGATAGAAAAAATGCCTGTATAGATTCATCTTGAACAGTTCTTTCCCTGGGAGTCTCTTTTTCACAAGTGAGGTGAAAGTTTTATTGCATAACTAAAAAACTAAATTATAATGTTACCAGATTAACGTCATTATTAGTTCTTAAATGTTTCTCTGCTATGGGAATCAGTAGCTCATGATTTTTACACTAAGCATAATTTTATATACATTACCCTGACAGTTTCTGTTGACTGACAGCTTAATGACATAGTCTTGTGCAGGTTTTCAGTGCAGGAGTATGGGAAATTTCGTGTTATGCCTCTAAGTGAAGTTGCTGTAACACTTGCTGAAAGTGGGAAAATTGGTGCTTTAAACCTCCTGTTTAAACGTCATCCTTATTCTCTTTCTCCTTCTATATTGCAAATACTAGCTGCTGTTCCTGAGACTGTTCCCATTCAAACATATGGTCAACTTCTTCCTGGAAGGTCCCCTCCTATGAGTGTTTCTCTTAGGGATGAAGATTGGGTTGAATGTGAAGAGATGTTAAGCTTTATCAACAATTTGCCTGAGAATCATGAGAGTGGTATCCAGATCAGAACTGAGCCTATTGTCAAACGGTGCTCAGGTTACATTTGGCCATCAATTAGTGAACTATCTGTATGGTACATGAACAGGGCTAGAGATATTGATTGCTATAGTGGCCAACTGGATAACTGCCTCTTTCTGGTTGACTTAGCTTGTCGGAAAGGTATCTTCGAATTACAGCAGTTTCACAAGGATATTTCATACTTGCACCAGCTTATTTATTCTGATGAGAGTGATAGCGAAACAAGCTTCAATATTAGTCTTATGGAGTGGGAACAATTATCTGATTATGAAAAATTCAGAATGATGCTAAAGGAAGTCAACGAGGAAAATGTGGTAAAAAAGTTGCATGATATGGCAATTCCTTTTATGCAAAATAGGTTTCATGACTTGACCTCTGTTACTCAAGATCAGGTTAAAGATGGTCATTTTTCTTTAGACCATAAGGATGAGTCATTTCTGGTTAGATGGCTTAAGGAAATTGCTTTGGAGAATAAATTAGATGTATGTTTGATAGTCATTGAGGAAGGGTGCAGGGAATTGCAGAGTAACGGATTCTTCAAGGATGAGAATGAAGCTGTGGATTGTGCTCTGCAATGCGTATATTTGTGCACAGTTACAGACAGATGGAGTACACTGGCTACCATATTGTCTAAGCTTCCACAGAAGCAAGGTAAGTTCTGTGTTGCACTGATTTGATTTGTATGATAAAAAGGTGATATTTTGTTGCTTTTCATGCATAATAAATTTCTAAAGAAAAGGGGCCTCAGCAGAGATTCTCCACTACACATGCACACGGTGGATTTCATATGGGGAAAAGAAATGAAGAGTAGGCACTGGATTGGATCACTTCTGTAATTTATAGAAGTTAGAAGGACAGGGTTATACATATTAGTCTATACATGCCATCTTTTGTTTTTGAGTTCCTTCTTCATATGGGAATTGACTTAGAAGATGCATGCCATTCTGATGAAAGCTTGTGTTTCTCAAGTCATGGTTGCTTTCAATTTTATCAAGTTGTGGTGACTTGACCTTCTCTCCTTTTCTCTTCCTGAAGCTTGCAGTTTTTAATTTGAGTTTTCTTAAATGTTGAAGCTGTGGCTTTAATTGCTATTCTTATCATTATTTCAATAATGTGTGTTTTTTTGTTAATTGGATGTGTTTCATTTGAATCCAACAAATACCAGACTGCTACTGTGGACTGAAATATGCCTGAGGACTGAAATGAGCATCCAAAAAGCAACTCTATATATATTTGTATGAACTGAATAATGTTGATCTTTGATGCTGAACTGTTCATTATTGAGCATAATAAACAAAATTGGCTATGCAGATGCTGAAACATATATCTATGGCCTTGAGAAAAGACTTAAACTTGCAGAAGGCCATATTGAAGCTGGGAGAATTTTGGCATTTTACCAGGTTTGTGTTTTCTCTCTTACTGTCAATGATTTTGAGAATTCTGAATATATTAATGGTGTTGAATGAATGGATTGTTGGATTTGCTTTTCTTTTTGGGTGATTTCCCACTTTTGATAGGAGTGCAAGGTGCTAAATAAACTTTGTTCTTTCATATGCTTACAAAATAATGAATTTATCTGTGTTCCTTGTTAGGCATGAAATTTCAAATGATGCCCGAGTACTTTTTGATATTCAGTGTTTCTGCATGTGCATCTTTGGTGAACCTATGCTTGGGAGTCCATATTAATTAGTAATAGTATGTAAGAAGTAGGATCCTAACTCATCTTATTTAGGGTTATCATAGTAGTTTTCTTCTATCCAAGGGCATTTCATCATGTAACATGCTCTTGACTGTCATTCTGGAAACAATAATGGTGCATGAAATTGTGTCCATTATGCATGGGCTGGAATACAGAGTACCTAGTGAAGTGGCATCAACAATTGAAACCACTGGACTTAATTAATGAATTTGGAACTGCTATATAACAATTTCATTTTGCGTCTATTAATTTGATTGTAAGTTACTTGTTTATATTTAGGTTCCAAAGCCTATGAACTTCTTCCTTGAGGGTCATGTGGATGAAAAAGGAGTGAAACAGATTCTTCGCCTTATGCTTTCGAAATTTGTTCGAAGACAGCCAGGTCGATTAGATAATGAATGGGCAAGCATGTGGCGTGATATGCAATGCTTGCGAGAGAAGGCTTTTCCTTTTCTTGATCCAGAGTATATGTTAACAGAATTCTGTAGAGGATTACTGAAAGCTGGGAGATTTTCTCTCGCAAGAAATTATCTAAAGGGTACAAGTTCAGTGTCCTTGGCATCAGAGAAAGCAGAAAATCTTGTTATTCAAGCAGCACGGGAATTCTTTTTCTCAGCTTCTAGTCTGTCATGCTCAGAAGTAAGTAAATGTTCATGTTATTTTCTATTATAGCTACCAAGGATTCGAAAACCTCACCTCTTTCTATATCCATTGTATATCTCAAAAATTGTCTTTCAATTCGGAATTGTTGTTTTAATCATGCTGTCATGTAGTTTTTGTGTATTTTTTCAAAGACTCTTGAAGAGTGGTGATTTCAAGTATTTTCATGTGATGAGATTGCAAAATGTAGAAAATCATTTTAAGTAATCTATTTTATGTCAAAAGCATCCATGTTCCCTTTATGTATACATGCATACACACTTGCATATTACTTTTAACATCAGCCATAGACTTTACGTGATTTGTTTTTAAAGCAATCTCTCTTTTCCAACAAAAAATGGTGCATTATATATTATTTTGCGTTCTTGTTGAATTGCAAGATCTTTTAAATTATCTGCTGCAGGTGAAAATTTTTTGTTTTAATTTTGTGTTGTACAGTAGCATGTGTCATCATTTTTGTGGGATCATTTGTGTATAAATTTCATCATCATTTGTAATTGTCATTCGATTTTAATTTTATTTTTGTGATCCTCGGGTTTTTATTTCATTGTTTTCTGTTAACATTCTTACTTTGTAACAGGTCACATAAATCATTTTTTTCCCCCCAATAATGATTTCAGTTTAGGTTGTTTTGGGTTATTCATGAAGTGTTTTCTTAACATCTTTGTTTGTTTTAGCTTTCTTTGTTGTTGTCCCTGACTCTCTTCTTTTCATTTGGTATCTGATGGGCTAAACTTTGAATTCAAAACACCAGCAAACACACACCAAAACAATCTTCCACTATTCTATGTTACTTCAATTGCTTTATTTATTTTTGTAGTTTGAATGATTAAAGTAAATATTCTCTATTGATTTAATCATATTTCAATATTCCTCTATAAATTTATTGATTATGTTTCTGTGCAACACTTTTCAGATCTGGAAGGCAAAGGAATGCCTAAATTTGTTTCCAAGCAGCAGACATGTTAAAGCAGAGGCTGATATGATTGAGGCACTAACTGTTAAGCTTCCAAACCTAGGAGTGACTCTTCTACCCATGCAATTCAGGCAGATAAGGGATCCCATGGAGATTGTCAAAATGGCAATTGCCAGTCAACCTGGAGCTTATCTACATGTTGATGAACTCATTGAGGTTGCTAAACTTCTTGGATTGAACTCATCAGATGATATATCAGCTATTGAGGAAGCTATTGCTAGAGAAGCTGCTGTAGCTGGTGATCTGCAATTGGCATTTGATCTCTGCCTTGTTTTGGCTAAAAAAGGACATGGTCTCATATGGGATTTATGTGCTGCAATAGCAAGAGGTCCTGCTCTTGAAAATATGGATATAAGCTCTCGAAAACAGCTGCTAGGTTTTGCTTTAAGTCACTGTGATGAGGAGTCTATTGGTGAGCTTCTCCATGCATGGAAGGATCTAGACATGCAGGGCCAGTGTGATACTTTGTTGATGTTAAGAGGGATGAGTTCTCCTAATTTTCCATCTCAAGATTCCTCATTTATTTCGCTTCCGGTGCATGGTATTCAAGATATGGTTAACCTCAAAGATTGCTCTAAACTGGTTGATGGAGCAAACGATGATGACCAAGAAACTCACTTAAGTAAAGTAAAAGAAAGACTTTCTTTTGTTGCTAAAAATTTGCCTGTTGACAGTGGAACTGATTTGGAATCTTTTTTGAGAGAAAATGGAAAAATTTTATCTTTTGCTGCTTTCCAGCTTCCATGGTTGCTTGACTTGAGTAGGAAAGCAGTAAATGATAAGAAACTATCAGAATTTATTCCTGGAAAACAATATATGAGCATACAAACACAAGCCCTGGTAACAATGCTCTCCTGGTTGGTGAGAAATGGCTTTGCTCCCAAAGACAATGTTATTGCCTCTCTGGCAAAATCAATTATAGAACCACCTGTTACGGAAGAGGAGGATGTCCTGGGGTGCTCTCTCTTGTTGAATCTTGTGGATGCCTTTAGTGGGGTAGAAGTAATAGAAGAGCAGCTGAGGATAAGGAAGAACTACCAAGAGATCTGCAGCATCATGAATGTGGGGATGACTTACAGTTTATTGCGTAACTTTGAAGTTGAATGTAATGGTCCTTCTCAGAGGAGGGAGCTGCTATTGAGGAAGTTTGAAGAGAAGCGCACACCACTTAGCTCTGGTAACTTTTTAAAACCCTTTATTTGACATAAAAAAAAAAAAAGAAAAATAATACTTTACATGCAATATTCATGTGATTTGTTTTGATATCTGCTGTTAATTAAAAAAACACTGTTCTTATCATTTAAATGCTATAATGATGTTATTCTGTTTTTTATGTTGCCTTTTGAATTCAGATGAGATCAACAAAATTGATGAAGCACAATCAACATTCTGGAGGCAATGGAAGATCAAATTAGAAGAAAAAAAGCGTATAGCAGAACATTCTAGAGTTTTGGAGCAGATCATTCCTGGGGTTGACACCACACGCTTTCTATCTGGTGACTATAAGTACATTGAGAGTGTTGTTTTTTCCCTAACTGAATCAGTAAAGTTGGAAAAGAAACGCATTTTGAAGGATGTGTTGAAATTAGCTGACACTTATGGCTTGAATCATACTGAGGTATGTGGATCTGCCTGCCTTTGTCTTTGAATGGATGTAGAAGTTAATCACATGCCTGTTTGACTCTTTAGATCAATATGTTGTCTTACTGTTCTGCAGGTGCTACTTCGGTACTTGAGTTCTATTCTTGTTTCTGAGGTTTGGACTGTTGATGATATTATGGCTGAAATCTCAGAAGTCAAAGCAGAGATAATTGGCTGTGCTTCAGAAACCATCAAAACCATTTCCTTGGTAGTGTACCCTGCTATTGATGGGTGCAATAAGCAGCGTCTTGCCTGTATTTATGGCCTCCTCTCTGACTGCTACCTGCAGCTGGAGGAAACTAAGCAATCACTGCAAGCAATAGAAGAATGTTCATCCCGTTTATCCACTCTTGAATTAGCTTGTTTATACAAGGTAATTGCGCAAGAATGTCAAAGGGTTTCCTTTATTAAGAACCTAAATTTCAAGAATGTTGCTGGATTAGATGGTTTGAATTTGCATTCTTTACGCAGTGAAGTCTGCAGACACATCAGTGAATTTAATTTGGAAGCGTTGGCAAAAATGGTACAAACGCTGGCCAGTATCTATACCAATTCAATGCCTGAAGATCTCATGATGTGGCAGGATGTGTATAAACATTATATTCTAGGTTTGTTTACAATGTTGGAAAGTAGCACAAGAATGGAGTTAAATATTGGAAACCCTGAAAAGTTTCAGGAGTTTATTGGTCAACTTGAGCACATCTATGATTCTTCTCAAATGTATATCAGACTTTTGGCACCTTCAGATGCTCTGGACATTATGAAGCAATATTTAACTGTGATTATACCTTTGCATTGTTGTTATGGGAGTATTCCAGATAACTCAACATGGCAGGATTGCCTCATCATCCTTTTGAACTTTTGGCTTAGATTGACGGAAGAAATGCAGGAAATTGCTTCTAATGAGAGCTCAGTTGAAAAACTCAAGTTCCATCCAGACTGCTTGTCAAGCTGCTTGAAGGTATTTATGAGGTTGGTGATGGAGGACACCGTATCACCTAGTCAGAGCTGGGGAACCATTGTTGGCTATGTCACTAATGGCTTGATTGGTGATTTTCCTGTAGAGATTCTGATTTTCTGCAAAGCCATGGTATTTTCTGGTTGTGGGTTTGGAGCCGTTTCAGAAGTTTTCTCAGAAGCAATATCACATTGTGATCACCATTCAACTCCATCGGCAGACTCTGAAGCTCAGGATCTTGTTCATCTCTATATAAATATGTTGGAACCCATTTTAAAAGACTTGGTGAACTGCTCCCATGGAAACCAGAATTTGTATCATTTGCTATCATCTTTGAGTAAGTTGGAAGGTCAACTGGAGGACTTGCGGAGGGTCAGGCAGGTAGTTTGGGAAAGAATGGTCCAGTTCTCTGATAACTCACAGCTACCAAGTCATGATCGGGTATATGTTCTAGAGCTTATGCAACTGATCAGGGGTAGAAATATTAAGGGTTTCTCTGCAGAGCTACAATCCAAAGTTTTACCATGGGAAGGATGGGATGAATTAATCTCTGCTAGTAAAAAGAGTGAGACAACTGCCGATGATGGATTGCTGGATAATACAGATGCTTCTACTCAGTTCACAAGTACCTTAGTTGCCCTTAAATCATCTCAGCTTGCATCTGCCATCTCCCCCACCATAGAAATTACTCCCGATGATCTCTTGAATGCAGAGACAGCTGTCTCCTGCTTCTTGAAGTTGTGTGAAGTTTCCAATTCAAATACTGATATTGAAGTGCTGCTTGCCATTTTGGAAGAATGGGAAGGATTCTTTGTTGTTGGAAGAGATGAGAAAGATTCTGCAGAAGCATCTGCAGCAGGAATTGATTGGAATAATGATGACTGGGATGAAGGATGGGAAAGCTTTCAGGAAGTAGAATCGCTTGAGAAAGTGAAGATAGATAACTGCCTTAATGTTCATCCTTTACATGTGTGTTGGATGGAGATTTTCAAAAAATTGATTGCACGTTCACAGTTAAATGATATATTAAGACTGATCGACCAATCCTTACCAAAATCTAACGGAATATTGCTGGATGAAGATGGTACCAGGATGTTGAGTCGGGTTTTATTTGAGATGGATTGTTTTCTGACTTTGAAGCTGGTGCTTCTTCTGCCCTATGAAGCAATTCAGTTGCAATGTTTGGGTGCAGTTGAAGACAGACTGAAACAACGAGGCATCTCGGATACAGTTGGCAGGGACCATGAGTTCTTCATTCTTGTGTTATCATCTGGGATTATATCAACTATAATAAATAACTCTTCTTACGGCACTGCTTTCTCTTATCTCTGCTATTTGACGGGCAATTTCTGTCGCCAGTGTCAGGAGGCCCAGTTATCAGGGATCATGGAGAAAGGAAAGAAGGAATCTGTAGACAACGAAAAGGATGACTGGTTACTTATTTTCAGGAGAATACTGTTCCCCTTCTTCATATCAGAGCTTGTAAAAGCTGATCAGCAGATCCTAGCAGGATTTCTTGTTACGAAATATATGCACATGATTGCTTCTCTCAGTCTTATTAATGTTGCAGAGGCTAGTCTTCGCAGGTACCTGGAGAGGCAGCTCCATACTCTGCAGCACTATGAGTTTGCTCCTGAGGAGATGAGTTCATGCAAAACGTTGAAGAACACAGTTTACACATTGAGAGAAAAGTTGCCTAATATTATCCAATCTGCATTGGCATTGCTTCCAAAGTAATGTTAGATGAGAAGGCTTTGCTAGGTATAGGACTTCCTATAAATTTGTTTCATATATATTTTGTATTTGTGGGATTGGAATTTTGGGGTATGGGGTGATTTTCAGTTAACCACATTGAATATGTACTCCATATATACTCTTTACCCCCTAGCCATTGACAAGAATATGATATTTAGGCCAATAGCTTAATTGTATTTTAAAGTTGAGTTAACTACTTCCATTTAAGAGGTTGAATTAACCAAATCAGATAGTCTGTCGATTCCAATCTCAGTTTCAATAATCATTTTAATTTGATCAAATTGATTCAGATCAATTAAATAGACTATGACCAGTTTATATAAAATATATATTTTTTTCTATTTTATAAAGATAAGTTTATTTTATTTTTTCGTAGTTTAAATGTAATTAATATAGTTGAAATAATAAATTTTATTTATTTTTTTATTATATTATTTATTTATATTATTTTATTAAAAATTAAATAATTCATATTGTTAAATTAGTTGTGAAAGTAATGGTTAATTTTATTTTTTGTAATGTATATTAAATAGGAGTATATTAATAAATTAATTATTATTTTAAAATAAAAAATAACCTATGATTAGAGTCAGATGAAAAAGAAAGGGGGCGTAATAGATATTTACTGACATGTTTATTTTTGAGATTCGGTTATCATACTTAAAATAAAAGGGTCATTGGTATAGGAAAATCACAAATTACTTTTTGGTATATTTTTTAGTAATAATTTAATTCTTAAAATTTAATCTTATTAATAAATTAATTTTTACAATTAAAATTATTAATTCAATTTGTTTTATTAATAAAATAATTTTTAAAATATTATTTTAAACTAATGTATTTTGTTATTCCTTAAAAAAAAAAAACTGTTTTGGCTTTATAAAATTCAATGCAAATTTTATATGTAGAAATGGTAATAAGTCAGATTTTTATAAATATTGATTCGATTAAACTTAATAAGACGAATTTGGGTAATATATAATCAAGTTTAAGATGAATTTAGATCTGAAATTTAATACTCACGATAAATTTAGGGTAGAGTTTAAATTTTATATATTAGGTATTCGTTATTTAAACCCTTTTATATAAATATTTAATTAAATATAAAACAGATATTTTTTATAATAACTTTTATAAAATTTTTTATATTTTATTTCATATAAAATAAAATTGAAATATTTTATAAAATTATTAAAATTTTAAAATATAAATTATTAATAAAAATATATTGTTCATATAAATTATTAATTAAAAATATAAATTAAATAAATTTAAATATTTATCAAATAATAATAATTGATAATAAATTTTAATTAAATTTAAAATAAATTTAAATTTTAAAAATGTTAATAAAATATGAATTCGAGTAAGTAATTTTTACGTCACCCTATTTATTTCGCACATTGAAAAAGAAAAAAAAAAACATTTCAACTTTCGCGGTAAAAAATAATGCACATTTTTCAAGTTTCCCGGTGGAGGTGGAGCACAGAAGAACTCGTTAAAACGAGCCACGTGTATTTAACATCAGCCAGCACAGCTGATGAGGCACGCAAGAATGTAAAAAGAGAAGGCTTCTGCTCTTCTTCTTCGGTCTTCTTAGAAGATCTGCATCTCTACTACTACTGATCGTTTAATTCTTTAATTTTGTGTTTTCAATTTTCAGTGGTAATGGAGAGTTTGCCTGCAGATCTCTGTCTCAAGATCTTCTGTTGGTTGGATCATCAGAATCTTGCAACTGCTCAACAAGGTCAATTCTTTTGGTTGCTTCTTTTTTCTTTTCCTTTTGTATCTTTCATATCCAAAGAACAGAGCTTTCTTCTTTGATTTGTTTCGTTTTCAATTTTAGATGAGATGGGTTTCATGAATTTTCCTTGAATTGCTCCCTTTTGTTTTTGGGTGATTTATATTTGCATACAGAAAAAGAGGAAATTTTGATAAGATCTCAAATGGGTTTTTTTTTTTTTTTTTGTGAAATAATCTCAACTGGGTATCTTGAACTTTCATCGATTGTGCATTTCTCTTTTGCCAAATTATTATTGTAGAACGTAGACTGCAGTTTGAGATCTCTTCCAAGATAACCCCTATAATTGGGAAAGTATTGTAGACTGCAATTGTCATTTACTTCATTTGAGAGTTAATTTAGAACTGAGCATTTAGTATAACAAATTAGCAATTGTATAAATTTTATACCTTTTAGTTTTATTATGTGTGCAATTACTTCCTTTGCTGTTCAAGACAGGTAATTCAAATTTATTATTTGTTGTCATTTTTGCTTATTGTTCTTCCTTTTTTGCTGGATTAACTGGATTTCCTGCCTTTTTAAGGTGCATGTTATTGATATGGCAATTTGTTTTTGTAAAGTTTGCAAAAAATGGAAGGTGTTGGCCTCAGATAATGTTCTGTGGTCTAATCTCTTCCAGGATAGATGGGGAGGAGATCGTGCTGCTTTCTATGCCCCTGTTGACTCAAAATTATGGAAACATGCGTATGAGGTGCAAGATCGTTGTGATCGAATTGGATTGTAAGTTAAAAGTCAATTTTCATTTTGTTACTTGAAGTCTTGCTTACCAATCTACCCCACTTTGCTTTGCCTCTTGCACATCCATACTAGTTGATTATTACATACTCAGTATTTAAATGGTGTATGCTTATGTTTCTTATGTTGACAATGGTGTGGTCAAAAAGAAATGTCTACTGTGAAAATGATATTCTTGATTAGCAAATAGATTAGCATCTGTCTTACGTCCATGAACTTCCTGGAAAGTTCAGTAGAAAACAGACTTCTACCATTGAAAGACCTGATTTCTACCAAGTTTTCCTGATCTCACCCCCTGAGATTCAAAAATGATAGTACTTTTATGAGCATGGCAGAAGTTTTTAATGTTTAAATCACTTTGTGATGGTTTTATGGAGAAGACGATAGAGAACAACCAATTTTCTGATCAACTAGAGCTTAAGCCCATTGTAGTTTGCTGTTCTAGCTTAAGCAAATACATATTGGTTCAAGACATTGAAAGTAAAAACTAGTTTCACATCTATTTCATCAAATGCCTGTCATTTAAACATTGTATTGAGTTTGTGAATCATGTAGACACAGTAACTATGAGAACTTAATCTGACTTGCAATAATAAAAATGATGACCATGGCACCAATGTTATGTCTGAGTGAACGGGTGCTCCTTTACATGAGCAGGGGGCTGAAGATAATCAGAGAAGGTGGTGACTACTATCTTGTTCACCAAGGAGAAATCCAACGGTATTTGGGTTCGAGGAGAAAAAGTAAAAGGGCAACCAGTTCTCAAAATTCAAAAGCAGAGCTTACAGGAGATCAATTCATGAAAGTTGAGGAATCCTGCTGTCGAGGTATACTGGACAAAATACTTTTCTTCATTGGGGACTTGGAAGTAGCATCAGCAGATGCTAAACGTGGTCGAATTGAATAAGCAGTCTTCAAGTTGTCACTTAACATACCCAGAAGTGCAAATTTCTTCTGCTTGCTTGCATTAAGATTGATCCTCACTATTGTTGTTTGTATATTTGTTCAAATAGGATTAAAATTGATCCCCATTTGTGTTTTATGTATATTTATTCAAATAGGCCTCCATCCCTAGCTTGTTTCTGTGTAAATAATGCACCCATATTGAAGGTTGATTTATAATTTATTTATGTGAAATGCAATGCTTCCTGAAGAATACAACTGATAGAATCTTGCTTAAATCAGAAGAATAAACAACCTCCTCAATTACTTTGTTAAACCAGTAAGTGAACCCATCAAATCAAAATCTAGCTTCAATGCTTTAGAATGCCCTTTACCTTAAATATTCAGAGTATGATTAGTGTAGACAATGTGGAATTATGAAACAGTTGGCAAATACAGTAGTAAATTTTGTATCCTGCTTGGACAAACACAGAAAATGGAAGCTTTTCATGTCACAGTTGGTACAAGTTTAGATGGTGATAGGTAGGAAATGGCTAGATAGTGTAGGATTCAGGTATAGTGCTTGCAGTTGTTCAAAGCAGGCTTCGCCAAAGGGTTAAATTAGCCTGGAATCAGCAGTTTCGATTTTAAATTTAATTCTAATTTTAAGTTTAATGATTATTATGTAAAAAAATAATAATAATAAATTTTATCCCAGAATTAAAGTTGCCAATTTCAATTTAATTGAAAAACGATTTTAATCCATTAAAATTTAATCGATTTTAATTTCAATTTGAGCAATTTGTTTTTATTCTAAATCAGACCAGATCAAATTTACCTCTTAGCTTTTAAAAGGTATAATGTTAATAGAAAGGATAAACTATAATTAGCCATTGAAGTTTAATAAATTTTATAATTAAATCTTTATATCTTCAAAATCAAGTAATTTAATTTCTAAAATTTAATAAAATCTATAACTTAGTTTCTAAAATTTAATAAAATCTATAATTTAATCCCTTAATTTAAATTGTTTTATTTATTATACAAAACCTCAAGATTAAATTATTTAAGTTAAAAAAACATGAAAAATTAAAGACACTTTAATCGTTTTACTATAATTAACAGTCAATTAAATAAAAAATTAAAAAAAATTAATTATAAATTTTACTAAATCTCAAGAATTAAATTATTTGATTTTAAAAAATATAAAAACTAAATTACAAGGCTTACCAAATCGTAAAAAATAAATTATAATTTACCTTAATAGAAGAAAACCTCTTTTAACCTTCAATTATGTTAAAGACGTCAAAGTCAAAATTGATTCTCAATATGTTAACTGTGGCATCCGACATGGACTAAAATATGAATATTTTATTTGTGAGCCTTAGGAATGTCGCACCCTTGATTTAATAGACTCGTCTATTAAACGGGGTCGTTTTAGGCTGAATATTTACTAGCTTAGCAGAAATTTTTTTCAATTTAACTCGATCATCAGTGATTCTCTATATGATTATTGAAGAAAATATTGTCCTAACTTGTAATTATGGGCAAAAAATAAATAAAATGAAATGAAATTTACCCACAAATAAGCTAACAGAGGAAATAAGACAAATTTTTGAGATTCTACAGACCAGTTTAGAAAAGAATAACATGAATTACGCTCTGGATATTTCCTACAATAATTGGGAGGAAATGACAAATGATTCATTCATAAACTAATCTGTCAACCTAAACACAGCCAAGGAAAAGAAAAAAAAGAATAACTATAGTAGCTTAAGTGACCTCTCCTTATCTCTTCTTGCTTTGCAGGGAAGACCACTTCTTTTTTTTTTTTTTCTTTCCTTTTCTTTTTTTTAGTAACTTAGATAAATCAAATGCAAATTCAAACAAAAGTGAACAGATGTATAGAATGAATGAGGTTGTTCCCAAAAACCATGTTTACCAGCTCACATCAATCAGATGTTCAGTGGATCTGCCTCAGTGTCTCTATCCTTAACTGCTGTCCAATCTTCTGTCTCTGCATTAGACACAACATGCAAATGATGGGAAACTTTAGGCACATTACACAACTGGACAACCAAGTGTGATACAAAGTAAAGAAACTTTATTAATGCAATCAAGAATCATACTTGGCTTATCTGCAATCACCATAAGCCGTCTTTGCAAGATAGATGCCACAAACAGGAAAATCGAACACATGCCGAACATAACAGTGATAGGGAATGCATTGACCTTCGAAAAGAAACCAAGGAACCAGTAAGTGAGACAATATGAGAATCACTGAAAATGCACTTTCTTTCAGTGTGTGTGCATGGGATGGATGGTGGTTGACTTTATGAAGATATCTTTAAAGTATGGAACACAGAGCTATTTCCACATTATGTTGATCAGGCATGAGATAACATATCAATGAGGTTTAACCAACCACAGATTAAATGAATGGATTCAGTTTTTTCACATGATTAAACTAACAAATAGTCGCATAGATGCAGAAAATCTTCATGTAAAGGAAAGCCTGCAACATACATTGTACAAAATGATGCAGACAAAGATATTGAGAGGAATGCGGAAGAAGTTCATAATGGTGCTTCTAGCCTCCTCTGGAATGTACTGGGATCTCATCTTCATTATGGATGGCCAGAATATCCCGACACAAGCCTCAAAGGTACAGAAGCCAAGAAGCTGGATACAACCTGAAAATGAGATGCCTCCACCTTTCACTTTAGAAGGTGCCACTAAGAACTGTTTCATATAAGAAAAATTAAAGATTAATACAAGATTATAAAAAGTATAGGAAAGGTATACAATATAGATGGATTCCATACATACATTGGTTGCAATGGGAAGCATAAGAGAGATAGAGGAGACAACAAAGACAATCTGCATGTAGCTTTCTACCCTGGGGGATGAATGAGCCATCAACCGAGATGCAAGGGAGCTACCCAACATTGATGCAAACATGAATGTCGCAAAAATAAAACCATGAGGAATATCCTCATCATTTGGGCTCAAAGCAGGTGTCCAAAGGAAAACAAAGGTATACATAGAACCTTCAAACAACGACTGAATGGCACCCAGCAAAGCAATTTTCTCATCTGAATAACATGTAATACAACTTTTAGGAGAAGAAATTAAGAAAAAAAAAATGGAAAAGGAATGTTAAAAATATAAATGCATAGATTATGAAGATGAATTGTACATAACTAGTACTGGACTTTACCAGAAGCAATGGCAACAGCAGCACCCCTGAATTGGCTAAGCAAGTCCTTGCTTTCTGAAGGGTCTCCATAATTCTCTGTCCATGATGATAAAATAATGGCCATTCCAATTGCAAGAAAGCATGCAGCAGCATCAAAGGGGGCCACAGGCCCAAGAGCAAATGAATCTACAAGAAGGTTCCCAAACAGTCCAGACAGAATAGCGACAAGACCATTGCCTAGAAATATTGCCTTCGAGAAAGTTAGAGACAGCCATTGTTGATCAAAGCCCCTCTGCACAGATCAAGTGAGAAAACAGAATAATTGAGATGAGGCAGCATTTAAAAAGGATTATACATAAGTTTCCAATTTGAATGAAATGGTTTTAACAAAGAAAAGCAGAAAGGGACAAAACAAAAGGTGGACACAAAACTGTAGGTTCTGCCCCTGCTCAACACTTAAAGAAAGTTGACATATATATAAACACAGAGAAGAAATAAGAATAGTACAACAAATTGACATGCAGAAACAGTTTTGAAACAATTGGAGAAAAACTTGAATACAAGCCTCACAAACAGCATTTTCAAGTACACAAGAAGACAGGAATGCGAAGAAACTGTCAAGCACTCTTGGTTCTGGTTTGAGAACCACACCACAAAATCAATTGTAGTACCTTATATTTTGCAGCCAGCAATCACACTAAAACAAACAACATAAATGTGATCCTTTACCTTATTGTGCTCTGCAACCAGCCATGACTCAAATGCTGAAAATAGGAGAGAAGTGGCAATGCCTCCCAAAACACGGCCTATCATCAAAACTTTGTATTGAGGGGAATGCTTGGTAATACAGCTCAATATATAGGTTATGCAATAAGTAATGCATGCCCTCTTTCGACCCCTGAATTCACGGCATGCAGATGTCTCAGAAAAAATAACTAATAAAAGCATCACAAAAAATGAACTCAGAGGAAATAAACTCACTGTTTGTCAGCTAAAGATCCAACAATTGTACCAAACAACATGGAGGACCCAAAACCAGCAATAAAAAGCTGTCCGATCTCTCCTTTCCCAAAACCATACTGGCTGTAGAGGAAGTACACATATGGACCCTGCAACCAGTCCCCAGCTGTTCCCGCAAAGACAGTTATTTGTCAGAGAAGAAATCAAAAAAATACCAACACGTAAAGGAATAGTTGAATCAACACTAGAATAAACATATATAAATTAATATGCAAGATAATGCCTCAAAAATCAAAGTAGTTCTAAGAAGCTTCTTATAAAAAATGCTAGAGAGAGAGAGAGAGAGAGAGAGAGAGAGAGAGATCTTTCAAACTACATGAAATTTTGATAACTCAATCACAATTGATGCATGAAGTTAGCTTGAAAACCACTTGAACTAAAGCAAAGATCATTATATAAACTCCATAAATTTGTACAATAAAAGCCCCCTGAATTACCAGTGCAAAAGCTACATGGCAACTCTTAAAACGAACAGGACACTGTCAATTGTACAAAACAGCAAAAGCCAATAATTGCACAGTTAAATAACAGTAATCTTTCACTATGCCGTTGATAAAACAAGAAAACAAAAAATCCAACAACAACAACAACAACAATGACAAATTTACAACAACAGAAAAGCTAATCAATCTAAGTAGATATATCAAGCTCAGTTTATACAAAATGTTATTATTGAAAAGAAATCAATACCAAAAGTTCCTAACACTTAGTGGCCAAACAATAAGAGGCTAGGAGCTATCTGTCTAAGACAGCAAAACATTTCAGACCCATTTCTGACCAGGGTGAACCCCAGATCGGATATCACCCACCCACATAGAACATCTAACCCAAATTGCAGAAATTTAGTATTAACAGAACTTTTCTAGCTTTTACAAGGTAAAACAAAATCAAACCAAAATTGCATATACAGAAAAAAGCAAACAAGACCAACCCAAAATCAATCTAAAAAGGTATCCCCATCTAAATTCCAATCGTATTTCCAAAAGAAATAACAAAAATAAGATCAGATCCACATAAAACTGGGCAGAGGGACGCAAGAACAAGCAATGAGTGAGATCTAAAAGGTGAGAGGAGATCTACAAGTAAAAAACAAAGAAACGGGAAATTACCCATCATGAGAGAGTAAACGAGAAGGTAATTGTTCTTGAAGGAATTGAAAGCAGGTGAAGTGTTGATTCGGTCTTTAGTTGTCTTGCTCAGCTCTAGTGCTGCCACCATTGCACCCAGTGCTCCAAAAACCAAATAGTAAAACACCTCCATTACTATCTCTTCCTCTTCGCCTCTCTGATTCTCTTTTCCACAATCTCTCCGCGTTTGATTTGAGAGAGAGAGAGAGATACTATAGGAGACGCAGAGAGATGATTATTAATAAAGAAAATGCTACTGCTCCACAGTGAGATCCTACGTACGTACACCACCACAGAGGGAGGGAGACATATATATATATATATATATATATATATATATTGAAAAGTACTACTCTGCTTCTATCCCCTGCTATTTTTCCTACCAAATTTCTGCATTTTCAGAATAATTTTTAAATTTTATTTAATTTCTTTTAATAGAGAATTTATCAACTACACATCAAGATAATTTTTCTTAATATAAAATAATAATTTTAAAATAAATAAATAAATTTAAATTTAAATTTAATAAGTCTTATTTTATAATGAGAAAAAAAAATCATAAAAAAAGAAAAAATAATTTATTTTATTAAAAAATAAATTTTTATTTAAAAATTTTATAAAAAAATAATTATTATTATAAAAATTTTATTTTCCTTATAATTCCACTTGCCATTAACTTTATTTTTGGTAGTTGCTTTTAAGCATTGTCACTTGTGATGCTTAAATCTAAAGGTAATTCAACAGAGACTTTAAATTGGTGGCCACCAAAATTCTGTCCTGCCCATGGATTTCACAACCATATTTAATTTTATATTGACTTTAATTAATTATTAATTCACAAATTGGCAAATGAACTATATATGTTTATTTACCTAACAAGGTTAGATAAATTAATAAAAAAATAAATAATATATAAATTAATAAAAAAATAAATAATATCATATTTTTTTATTAATTATAATTCAACACTCTACTTAAATTTAAACTCAATTAATATTTTTATTACATAAATTCATTTTAAATTTAATTATATACTACCTAAACTTATTCTATTAGTGTTCAATCTGATCGAGCACTCACAAATATATAATTCATTGCCATACTTACTTAATAGGAGTATACTCAATCTATTTATACACTCATTTATTTTATATATATATTGAAATTAACATGTTCAGTATATTAATTATATAAATTTAATTAATTAGATATAAATTAATTTAATAATTATTATATTTCTTTTTATACAAAGTGAACTTATATTTAGACTCTATTTGATATTGAAATTTTGAGTTAAAAAAAGTATTTTTAAAAAAATATATATTTTAAATATTATTGAAAAAAATAATTTAAAAAAATTATATTATTATTTTAAAATTTTTATTATTAAAATATATAAATTTAATTTTAAATTAATTTATAATATTTTTTAATTAATATATTTAAAAAAATATTTTACTAAACAATAATTTTAACGGTAACATTAATTACACGCTTATGCAAGAAAATTCCAAAAAAGGAAATATTGTGAACGGACAACTATGGAGATTGTACGTTTGACTTTACTTGTATTAAGAAATGGTAAAATATAGAGTAAAGGTACAAGCATTAGCAGCGGGGAATTCTATCAGATCTGGTCTGGAAAGAAGGACGCGGTTTCGATTATTGTAACGTCAAATTCATTGGGCAATGTGCCACGTGGCGAGATCTTGATTGTTTGATTAAAATAATATTGTTTTTAGTGTCGGTGGTTCCGCAGGCGTGGCTTAGTGCCGGACTCCAATATGGCACGTCTTAGGTACTGTGCTTGCATCCCGTGGGCCCCATTTGTCGGTTTGTATAGAGCCTCTTCAATACTGTAATTGTGAAACATTACTGAACAAATTAATATGATAAATTATAAAATATTTTTTTTATTAGATTGTGAAATTATTTATAGAGAAATTATTTATATATTCAAAGTTAAATAGTGAAAGATCGTGAATGTGGGAGCCAAAAGTGAGTTAAAGTAAAGGGTTTCTATTTTTTCTCTCTAGTTTATGGAGTTTCATCCTTTTGATATACCGTCTTGGGCAGCTCGCTCCTGCCTCTTCGGGTGGGGAGGGTCGCCTTCCTCGCCGGATGTGAGTTCTCCTTCTTCACTTTCAGTGGAGTGTGCATATTTTTTTGGGTTTTAATTTGTTAACGGGCAATGCTTCAATGTGAGATTGTAGTTTTTTTTTAGCCTATTTTAGTCTTTTATATCTGCTATTGTAGTTATTCCGAGTAGTTTAGGGATAGATTTGCTTAGGTTGTGGTTGCATATAGGTGTTTTGCCATGGCTATGGTCTCCATATTGAGTCATCTGCTCTGTAAAAATCTATGTTAACCAAGCTAGTGGGAGGATTCTATGGGTTGGTGGCAACTCGTAGAGTGGCCAATGAAGGTTTTGTGCCTAGAAGGCACGAGTGAGTTACCAAAGAGTAATGTCTTCTTCTTCCTTACTATCGGCGTTGTATGCACTACATTCAGAGAGTTTTCTTAGCTCCCATGGTTCTATGGTGTCCTCTCTGCTCTTGTTTAGTGATAGTTTCTCTACTCTTTTCTGAGGTTTCTCTCTCTTAGGACCTTCATTGTCAAGCGTTCTGCCATGTATAACCCAAAAATCGTGCGTCAGTTTGCTCTAATCTCCCGCAAGTGAAAGCTTGAAAATGAAGTGAAGCTCGTTTTGTAGTTGATCTCCTTCCCATCCTCAAGTTTGCGGAGTTGTGCGTTAAGTTTTTTCGGGTTTAGAGTTTTTTGGGCCGGGTTATCCGTATTAACTAAGTTTTTTTATAGTGGGCTTTGGGCTTGTAAAAGGTGTTGAGTTTCTGGTAGCTAGACTTTAAACCTAGGGTTTTTTTTGGATACTTTTTAATTAGTATATTTAAATATATATATATATATATTAATAATAACTTCAACAGTAATAAAAATATAAGTTTTAAAATTTATAAAAGTAAATTAATCTATAATTCTAATGAACATTATTTTTATTAAGTTACAAATAAGTTTGAAAATTTTGTTCATTTTCTTTTGTAATAGCTTCATTTTATTGAGGGTTTTTTTTTAATATAACTAAATTATTCATAATTCTAAACAGAAAAATATTTTATTACAAAATAAAAAATGAATTAATTTTGTAATTTATTTTTAATTTTTATAATAATTCTAAATAGTTACATTTCTATAAATAATTAAAAAATAAAAATAAAATAGGTTGAAATATAAATGGGTAAATATTGTAAAATTTTAAAAATTTTAAATAAATTATTTCAATAAAAGACAAATATGAAAAAAAAATTACACAATTAAAGAATTAAAACAAAATTAAAAAGAAAATAAAGATAAAAACTAACCTGAAAATTCTTTATTATTATTATTTTAAGAAATGAGTGGCTTTACTATTTGAGATATCCATCTTAAGTACTATTTGAGATTTACTATTTGATTATAATTAAATAATTAAAAAAATATAGCATATATTATATCATTAATTAATTAATAGAAATATATTTACAATTATTTTTTATTTATAAAAATAATAAATATAATTTATTATTAATAAAAGAATAATTAAAATTTTAAAATTATTAATAAAATTATAGTTAATATATTAATTAATAAAAATTCAGTTATTGAGTTACAAAATTAAAAATAAATGAACCGATAATCAAAAATCGAAAAATTTAAAATTATTAATTGAAAATTAAATCAAATTTACTCTTATCAAAATAATTTAAATTTATATTATTGATTCGATTTAATTATTTAGTTATAGTCTAATAACGCATACCCTGTCCATTGCAAATCCTTCCCTATTATAAATATATTTTTCAAAATTTTCAATGTTTCATTTAAGAAATGAAAATTTAAAAATTAATAAAAAAAATAGAAAAGGGAGGCACTTTCTGTGACTGAACAAAAGCCTTAAGGTTTTTAAAGATTATCTTGTTAAAATTATTAGGAATGAAATTCCATTTTTCTAACTAAATTTATTAATGGAATTGTTTATTTTGTAATTAAGTTTTAATTACTATGAAATTTATATTTATAGACAAAGAAAAAAAAATCTGAAAGAAAAAGAAAGAAAAATTATTTACTATAAATATTTATCATAGTTAATTGTAATTTTGCAAATGATTTGTCTTCATTTGATTTATGGAAAAGAGTAAAGTGTATCTGGAAAGAAATTAAAAAACTAATTTATATTTTTAATCATCATTTGATACATTATCCAGTATTAGAATTGATTATTAAAAAATGCCTCAACAAAAAAAAATTAATTATTAAAAATAAATAAATTTTTATATTAAAATCATTTTCAAAATTATGAAAATTTAAATTTAAATTTTAATTATTTATAAAAAAATAAATAATAAAAAAATCTCGTATAATATTATATGATAAATAATAAAATTGCGAATTTTTATTATAGTTTAGTCTTTAAATTTAAATTATATTACACTTTTGTTGTAAAATTTTTAATTTTTTTAATATTAAGATAAGGTGAATGTAAATGGATGAAATTGAAATCTCAACATTTACTTTTAAATAATTTTTTATTATTAAATTAAAATATTAATTTTTTAATAACAGATGGAGAGAATAAAAAGTGATTTATTAAGTAAGTGATATATTTTTAATTATTTAATTAAATTAAATTAAATATAATATTAATTTTTTAGATATATTACACTACACTCTTATATAAGATTAGCATAAACTACTCTAAAAATTTTTCAAATATATTAGTTATTAAATATTAAAAATTAATTTAAAATTAAATTTAATATATTTTAATTATAAAAATTTCAAAATAATTAAATAATTTTTCAAATTATTTTATTATTGATATTATTAAAAAAAAAAACTCTTTTAACCTAAATATAAATAGTTTGCCATTTAAAAAATTTTTATTTAATTTGAGTATATTATAAATTTAAAATATAATTATATAATTTATTTATAAATTATATTTTAAATCGCGAGGAACGGTAAGAAAAATCCTTGGTATCTTGCAACAATTCCTTATGCTGCAAGACGAGGAAAACAAAAATGATCCATTTCAATATCCATAATCCACATGACAGGACTCCCACATGAACATGAACCACAAGTTGAGATTTTTGTCGGAGATGAAAATCTCCGATGCATATGTCCCACTCATATCCTCTGCAAGCTCTCAATATTTTCCAGACATTCTTCATTTTTTTTTAACTAATAGGAACTTCACAGCTAATTCTAATTTCTCTGATTTAAGTTTTTTCTAAACAGAAACAATAATGGCTGCAATCAGCACACTCTCTTCTTCTTCTTCTTCTTCTTCCTTGTATCCAAATTTTCAGTCATCACCATTAATTTTCTCTTCCAAATCTGTTCGAGACCTTAGTTCATATTTGTTCGCTGTCAGAACAGAAGGGTATGTGAGGGGGAGATTGTCCTCACACCAGACAGTTTCAAGGAGCCTGAAAGTCCTGAATGCAGCAACAAAACCTGCAAAATCACCAGGTACTTAATTTGCTTTAATTTAAGCAACTCAGGTTTAGTTTAAAGAGACTTCCAATGGCATTTCTTAACTTGATTACTTATCCTTCTCTTGGAGGGATTAGCTGAAGAAGAATGGAAGGTTAAGAGAGAGCTTCTTCTGCAGAAAAAGGTAAGGAGTGTAGATGTAAAGGAAGCTCTGCGCCTTCAGAAAGAGAATAATTTTGTGATTCTTGACGTCCGGCCTGAAGCAGAGTTCAAAGAGGTTAGTCTGCTTTCCCGGAAGACAACTCCAGTACAACTGAGCTAAAACTTGTTGATGAACTTTGACCTTTAGATCATATGAATTAGCAACCATCCCTTCCCATTGCAGCAAAAATCACCTTCAATTACTATAAACATGGAGAGAGATATTTGATATGGGTGTGTGTGTGTGTGTGTGTGTGTGCGTGCTGTGCTGCAGGCTCATCCACCAGGTGCTATAAATGTGCAAATATATAGGCTTATAAAGGAGTGGACCGCATGGGACATTGCTAGGAGAGCTGCATTTGCATTTTTTGGCATCTTTGCAGGCACAGAAGAAAACCCTGAGTTTCTACAGAGTATGCTTCTAATTTGTTGAAAATTTTTTTTCCATGATTGTCTAGAAATAGTGGTGATTTAGTTTATGCTTGCAGTTGTGGAATCAAAAATAGATAAAAATGCAAAGATAATAGTGGCTTGCTCAGCTGGGGGTACAACAAAACCATCCCAAAGTCTCCCTGAAGGTCAACAGTCTAGGTACTTCCACTTCTCTGATTCCTTTTTTTATAATTATTATTATTATTATTATTTGGCTGATTAGGATTTCATAATCTCACAATCCTGATGATGACTTCAGTAAACACAACATGCTTTCTTCGATGCTAAATGCATTAACCTCAAGGATATAAAAAGGCTTTACTTTTTCTACTTCTTGCAGATCCCTGATAGCAGCCTACCTTTTAGTTCTTAATGGATACACAAATGTCTTCCACTTAGAAGGAGGCCTTTATTCATGGTTTAAAGAGGGGTTGCCAACAGTTTCTGAAGAGTAAAGCATCATCAGTTTTAAAGATAGTGCCTCTACAGAGACTCAAGTTCTTTCCCAGTGAAGATGATTAGTGCATTGACTTAATTTTGGTCCAAAGATTTGAGACAATCTTGGATCAAGACTGAGCTTTGCTCCTCTTGAGATGCTAATATCTCATAAGACTGTTAAAATTTTTGTCTTACATTGTTTATCTGCATATAATTAGAATGCATGTGAAATGGTAACATTGAAAAACCTTAATATAATTCTAACAATATCATTGAAGATGGCATAATAACCAAACATTAAAATGGAAAAGTTTAACAGTCAACTCCATGATCTTTTTCTGGACCTTGTCCATTGTGTTTCAAAGACATTTTCTTAAAAGAGATGCAATAAAAAAAATGGGGGCTTCACTTATTTCAAGTACACTGATTTGATTCTGTTCTTGTCAATAAGAGTAAGGATATGGTCTCTGATACAGAGAATAAATTTTCACTCGAATGCTCTAGAAATCTATCAATTACCAAGATCGAAAAAGTATCTCTTCAAAACAATTTAAGGAGTGACATTATGCACGGCTTCCAGAGAAGATTTACATGAGATAGATCTGCCAATATTCCCACCAAATTGTCCATAAAATCATATTTGAAAAGTGCAGGCAGGTCCAAGAAGCAATTCAAATTCATCATGGCAGGTCTTGGAGGCACACCATTTAATGCTTCCAGATAGTCAATGTAGCAGTACTTTCTCACAATGATAATGACTGCTGTGTGCTTTAAATCTTTAAAGAAGCCCTTGCCATTGCAAGAGCACCTCCGTAACTTCGATTTCCACCAGTGAATCCACTCATATGGACAAAAACACAGCCAGGTATCCCGGTCACCTCAGAAAGTTCATCATCTACTAAACCTCTCCAAGCAAGTGGTAGAGGTTTCCTACTCTCAAACTTATCAGGTGAGACTGCCACTGCTTGTAGTCGCCAATTTTCACTCCTGTCATCCAGCAGATGGTACAAGTATTCAAAACAAAACATGTTGAAAAGGCCAGAAGATAACCAAGTAACCAAGACTCATGCATAACAAAAATGAGCACCTCTATTGCAAGGAAAAATGTCAAGTGAATATCTGAGAATTTTGGTTTGAGAAGCTCAGCATTAAGCGGGTTTCAATGAGTACAATAATTGGTGCTTTATTCACACGTGGCCTCACCTGCATCTGATGGCATTGGCAACAAAAAGATAAAAGTGGAGGATAGGTACCTGGTAAATAACATATTTGATTGAAGGATCAATCTTCATTTCTTCTTCAAGCTCAAATATATGGAGCTTCCACTGTCAGAAAGATTCAATGCAATTAAACTTCTAATCAGTGACTACGAAACAATTAAATAGTCTATTTGAGCTATATATTATGTCTTGTCTAATTTATATTAAATATACAAAGGTCAAAATCCGAGTTTTCTTTCTTTCTTCTCTTCCAAAGAAAAATTGGCCATAGCACATATATACTATCCAATTATTTTGGTACTGAGGCTCAGCATAAAAATGTTGGATATGTAAGGATATTCAGTTTTGAGACATCTGTTCATAAAATCTCACAGATACACAATGAGGCTATCAATGAAGCTAACAATATGGTCAATATTCTCTTACAGGGCAAGACCTAGTCAGCACCATGATCTCTCCACTGTGGTCAATATCTTCTCTTGATGCAAGACATTCCATAATAATTGGCCGAGCTGGTAACCACGAGTTTGCATGAAAATTAATACTCTGTGACATCAACATTGTTAAGAAGATCTTAATAACATATGTTTGATGCATTCATATAATCAATTTCTTTATTTCTCCATCAGAAGTATGCTAAACTCTCTTCCTGGTAAGCTGGCAGCAAGATTGGGAATTAAAGAATTTCGCCACAACATAACCAAAGTAAATATAGCACATTGTAAATATCAAACCTCCAGAAATTCATGGCTGGCAAGTTCCATTGCATGTTCAAAGGCTTCATCCTCTCTCTCTGAAGACTGATTAGAATCTATCCAGCCAGATTTAATCTTCCCACTCTAGAAGATAAACTTGTATTATTCACATATCTAGGAGGTTGATTTGAGTAATATTGACTAATTCCATTATCAATAGCATCAACTGCCTGATACAGCAAGCAAAATTTGAATAAAATTAGGTAAACACACTTGATAACAAAAGAAAACTTCAAACAGACTTTCCAAGACATGCATTGCCACATCAACGATGAAGTCAAATAAAATAAAATAAAAAAGAAATCAGATTAAGAGCATATGAAGAATGTGAGCATGGGCATAAGACTGTGGGGACGGATTATGCATTTTATATGCCACACATTTTAGAAGTCCTTAAACAATAAAAACTGTTGATTTATGTTATTTCAAAACGTAAGAAACTGAGAAAATTTTGAGCACACAGAATTCTGAACACTATCATGGCTAAAAAAATCAAAAGATTCAAAGCTTTATTTCAGTTATTACAGGTAGCATGTAAACTAGCAAATTTGCTATTAAGACAAGCAAAATTCCCCACTACACATTGTTGATAACTTCATTCTTTTGTATTTGTCTTCTTATCTTATTTGGGTTGCCAAATGTCCATGTCCATCACTACTACACTTTAAACTTGGTAAAAGGGATAATTTCCTGTCCCATCACCAAGTGTTTCTCTGAAAAGATTCCACCTTTACCCAAACACATTTAACCATAAAATTCTGATTTCAGTTTTCACTGTATATCATTAACGGATAGCAGATTGATCATTTATTTCCTTTTTCTTGTAATTGAGTGGCTCTCGGCAGATATGAATTATTACAAATACTGACCATGTTCTTAGATAAGCAAGAGGGAATCAACATAAGCTTGTTGCTGGGTTAAAACTGTAAAGCCAGAAAACAGAAACTAATGGTCCTAAATCATAGGATTAGAGGCTTACAGCTTTTTTCAATTCTTCCTTTCTCTCATTTTTTAATAGAACTCTGAAATCATTATGAAACCTTCAGATATTATTCATTTAAAAAAAAAGGCTTACAAAATTATTGAATCTAAATATGATGTACTCACCACATTAGATCTTGTCCAATCACTAATAATGCCACCAACTTGACCACATTAAGCACAACCTACAGCTTTACAGTCTGCCTGTTACTATCTTTATACCCACCATTCCAGCACCCTTAGCCCAACAATCACAGATTCATCAACTCTTCCCCCTCTCATTTATCTTATGTGAATGAATTTGTCATCAAACTAAGACAAAGGGAGCCACATTTGGAACATGAACCCAAAAAAAATTTCATCATTTATTTGTTCATACTCAAGGGACAAATAATATTCAACTTGTGCAGTTCAGAAAGTAATAAATCATGTGCTACCTCCACAAAGTTTTTATAGACTGCTAGAAATAACCGATGCACATTTGGGTGTCTCTCATCCAGTTGAAGCTCTTTCGCGACTGTCTCCAACCCATAATGCTGAAGGGGAATAAGGATTCATTAGATTGCAAGAAAAACACAAGATTGACATACTTTAAAGTTGTCACTCATCACACCACAAAAAACAGTGGGACAAGTGCAAAATGCCAACACAATAAAAGCAATCAACTCTTTTACTTCCACCGACAAGTTACTAGGAACGTGATACTCGCGAGTCGTGTGTCACCCCTAAAATTCTTGCTCCCGAATGTCCAACAATTTTCTGCTTGAAGGTTGCCCACATGAGACCAATTTGTGTGCATAGGACTAAAGCTGGCCAAAGCATTGGAGAGGAGGACGTGAGGCTGTTTGCATGTGCATGGGAAGTGCACCAATGAGGGTGCACTATGGTGACCACAATGGCCGAAGTGGAGAGCATGTGAAGTCTTGTGAGTGGGACGTAAGGCATGCATGCATGGACGTGGGAATGAGCCACTAAAAATGGGCTATGAAGCTACCAAGTGGGAACCATGTGCAACGGCAAGTGGAGCCAGCACTTACATGACATGGAGCGCACCTTGATGACCTAAGCACTAAGTGGTGCGCATGTGAAGCGGCTAATGGGGCAAAGCACATTTACGTGCATGAAGGGAGGCCAAAACCATACAGCGTAAAGCTTGGAGGAGTGCCACCCATGTGAGGCGTGTGGAGTGGGCCAGCCATGTGGGACCAATGGTAAGGCGCCAAGAATTCCCTCCCACCAATTCAAATGCAATGGCTGGTGGTGATGTGGCAACTCCAGCCGGTTCCTCATGTCCATCACGCCACCTGCTCCCTCTCCTTTGATTATTTTATTGTTGTAATTTGAAATATTTTGAATTGCTTCAAAGCTGGCCACACGTTGGGCATCATGATAGGCAGCCGATTCTTGTATATAAAGGGACTTGGTCCCATTTTATGTAGAGAGGTGAGAGGTGAGAGTAAACACTTGAGAGAGATTTGAGAGAGATACACCATTTGTAATTGTACAGCCGTTTGAAGTGCAATACAAGAAGTCATTTGCATCATCTTTCCCTCCTACCTTTCTTTTATGTGTGCATGTTTGTGTTGGGTGTTGTTTGTGCTTTGGTTGCTTGTGTTGTGATTCGGCCATTGTGAGTTTTAGGTGAGAAAACTTGTTGCCGTGGTCCTAGGGAATTTGAGAAGCTGACTTGTGGTGGACAAGTGCCGCACGGTTGGGAGGAGTTTTGGGGTAGTGAAACAATTCCGCCGTGACAGTTGGTATCAGAGCATTGTGGAGTGTCTCGGCAAAATGGCTGATTCGGATGACCAAGTGCATGAGGCTGGTACTTCGGTGATGGAGGGACAAGCGGCTGGTGCAAGAAGGAAGGGGCGGGCCAAGTTTAGAGACCCCTCTCGGGCGAGAGAAGAGATGGGGGATGTTGAGACTAGATTGGCCAAGGTTGAACTTCACTTAGTCAACGGGGATGAAAGGTTCAAAGAGTTGGAGAACCGGTTGTTGGAGCTTGTCGAAGGGATGGATGAGACCCGGGATGAGTTACAAGCTGCCCTCAATGAAGCCCTTGTGGGCAGTTGACAGTTGGTATCAAAGCATTGTGGAGTGTTTCGGCAAAATGGCTGATTCGGGTGACCAAGTGCATGAGGCTGGTACTTCGGTGATGGAGGGACAAGCAGCTGGTACAAGAAGGAAGGAACGGGCTAAGTTTAGAGACCCCTCTCGGGCGAGAGAAGAGATAGGGGATGTTGAGACTAGGTTGGCCAAGGTTGAACTTCACTTAGTCAACAGGGATGAAAGGTTCGAAGAGTTGGAGAACCGATTGTTGGAGCTTGTCGAAGGGATGGATGAGACCCGAGATGTGTTACAAGCTGCCCTCAACGAAGCCCTTAACAAGGTGGCTAATGAGAGTGAAGCCCTAAGAATTGCCCATGCCGAGGAAGTGTCCACCATGAGGGAGGAAAACCGGCTACTTAAAGAAGAGGTAGAAAATATGAATGGGGAGAAGAAAGATGTTAGGGGCGAGATGGTGTTGCTTAGGAGGTTGGTGGCTCAAGGAGTTGGAACCAACCCCCACCCCACTCTCACTATCCCTATGGAAAGGGTTGAAATACCCAAGCCAAGCGCATTCAAGGGTGCAAGAAGCGCTAGGGAAATTGACAATTTCCTTTGGGGGCTGGAACAATACTTTAGAGCACTTGGAGTTGAGGATGATGTGCCCAAAGTGGACCATGCTCCACTTTATTTGGCCAAGAGTAACATGGTTTGGTGGAGGAGAAGAATGACCGACATGGAGAAGGTTACTTGCAACATTAAAACGTGAGATGAATTCAAAAGGGAATTGAAGAAACAATTCTATCTAGAGAACGCGGCTGATGGCATGGGTTCTTTGCAATTGGCAGCATTGACTAAGGGCAAGCAAGTGAAGAATAAGAGGGCCAACAAGGGCAAATTGTTTGCGCAGCTCAAGATAGGGCAGAATGAAGTTCAAGCTCTAGTTGATACTGGGGCTTCGGACAACTTTTTGAAGCTGGAGGAGGCGTAAAGGCTTAGCATTGCTTACCACAAGCAGGTTGGTTGGTTGAAGGCAATAAATTCTCAACCTACTCCCACGCATGGCGTAGCCAACAAGGTTGCTGTGAGAATTAGTGAGTGGACTGGTTCCATTGACTTCTCTATTGTTTCTATGGATGACTATGCATGTGTTTTGGGGATGAACTTCATGGATAGGGTGAAGGCTATCCCAATACCATTTGCAAACAGCTTGTGTATAGTTGAAGATGGGGGAGCATTTACCATTCCATTGAAGAGAGAAAATGCTAGGAGTAGCACACTGTTTGCCCTACAATTAGCAAGAGTTGTGAAGAGGGCTGAACCAACCTACTTAGTGGCCTTGCAAGCTGAAGAGAGTGTTCATGCCGTGGAGGTGCCTCATGAGGTTCAGAATGTATTGCAAGAATTCAAGGATGTCATGCCTAAGGAGTTGCCCAAACAAATGCCGCCCAAGAGGGAAGTGGACCACCCCATTGAGTTGTTGCCCAGTGCCAAACCACCCGCAGGTGTGCCCTACCGAACAGCCCAATTCTCCTACAATTTGCAAAGGAGTGAGGCAACAGGAGCAAGCCCATTTGAGGTTGCTATGGGACAGTAGCCCCTCACACCACACACGATAATGATCCCTTATAAAGGTCATAACCCTACTACTTTCAGGTTTGCTAAGGATTGGAAAGAAAAGGTGAAGCTTGCAAAGACCTCATTGGCTAGGGCTACGAAGAAGAAGAAGTGGGCCGACACCAAGAGAAGGCACTTAGAATTTCAACAAGTCGACTTGGTGTCAGTGAGGATGTTCCACCACACTCATGGCAAGCGGCATAAGGGACTTTTGAAGAAGTATGAGGGACATTTTTCAGTAGAGCAACGGGTCGGAAATGTTGCCTACCGTGTGAAACTGCCCGCACATTTGGAGTGTCATTCAGTGTTCCATGTTAGTCTCCTAAACCCATACCACGCTGACATAGAATATTTGGTGAGATGGAAGGGGCGTGGAGCTGAGGAAACTAACTGGAAACATGAGTTGAAATTGTGGCAGCATGAGGAGATTGTAAGACAGTACCAACTTGAGGCAACGGGGGTGTTGCCAGGTTGAATGGAGGAGAGTGTCACCCCTAAAATTCTTACTCCCGAATGTCCAATAATTTTCTGCTTGAAGGTTGCCCACATGAGACCAATTTTTGTGCATGGGACTAAAGCTAGTCGAAACATTGGAGAGGAGGATGTGAGGCTGTTTGCATGTGCATGGGAAGTGCACCAATGAGGACGCACTATGGTGACCACAATGGCCGAAGTGGAGAGCATGTGAAGTCTTGTGAGTGAGACGTAAGGCATACATGCATGGACGTGGAAATGAGCCACTAAAAATGGGCCATGAAGCTACCAAGTGGGAACCATGTGCAACAGCAAGAAGAGCCAACACTTACATGGACATGGAGTGCACCTTGATGACCTAAGCACTAAGTGGTGTGCATGTGAAGCGGCTAATGGGACAAAGCACATTTACGTGCATGAAGGGAGGCCAAAACCATGCAGCGTTAAGCTTGGAGGAGTGCCACCCATGTGAGGTGTGTGGAGTGGGCCAGCCATGTAGGACCAATGGTGAGGCGCCAAGAATTCCCTCCCACCAATTCAAATGCAATTGCCGCTGGTGATGTGGCAACTCCAGCCGATTCCTCATGTCCATCACACTACCTACTCCCTCTCCTTTGATTATTTTATTGTTGTAATTTGAAATATTTTGAATTGCTTCAAAGCTGGCTACACATTGGGCATCATGATAGGCAGCCGATTCTTATATATAAAGGGACTTGGTCCCATTTTATGTAGAGAGGTGAGAGGTGAGAGGTGAGAGTAAACACATGAAAGAGATTTGCGAAAGATGCACCATTTGTAATTGTACAGCCGTTTGAAGTGCAATACAAGAGTCATTTGCATCATCTTTCTCTCCTTCTACCTTTTTTTTACCTGTGCATGTTGTGCGTGTTTGTGTTGGGTGTTATTTGTGCTTTGGTTGCTTGTGTTGTGATTCGGCCATTGTGAGTTTTGGGTGAGAAAACTTGTTACCGTGGTCCTAGGGACTTTAAGAGGCTGACTTGTGGTGGACAAGTGCCGCACGATTGTGAGTAGTTTTGGGGTAGTGAAACAATTCCGCTGTGACACGTGGTACGGGTGCTTGGTACACGATACCCCCACTAAACGAAATATAGAATTCGTAAGGAATAATCTTAATTGGTACGCTAATTCGATTCCCAATTCGTTTATTTGATATGTCAATTTGACTTAAGATATTCTAATTATATTTATTTAATAAATAACTTATTTTTTAATTTTATTTAACATATTACATTTATAAATTAAAATGTTAATTTAATATGATAATTTTTTAACATAATATATATTTTTATAAAATTCAAAATTATTCATTTATTTTTTTAAGAAAAGTTATTTAATTATTATTATATTAAAATAATACAATTTTAAATAATTAATATAATAAATAATTAATAATAATTATTTATGGAAGTAATTTTAATTTTTTCTCAATAAACTATTCATTTACAATCCAAAAATAAAGAATATACTGACACCTAACATTACCAACCCACTGACAAGTCTTCCACCTACAAAATTTAGTCTCTCTAAACGCATATCTTTTTTCCTTCTTCTTCATCTTCTTCTTCGTTTCTGCGACTTATCTTCTTCTTCTTCTTCTTCTTCTTCTTCTTCTTCTTGTGCCTATTGCTTACACATGTGCATGCCTTTTGATTTTTCTTCTTTCTTTCTCTCTTCCTTCCTTTCTCCTTTTTATTCTCGCTGGAACCTCCATTTTGGAGAACCAGATCGCGGTTCCCAGGGGGTTTGAGCGAATCTGGTAACTTGTAACATTTAAGTTTCATAGCAACACTAAATACTTGTGAACCTTCTAAAAATTTGTAAAATAAAAAGAGAGAATTTTTATCCAGTAATTTGAAACCTGTTTCTCCTTTTGGATACTAGAGAAGTACACAGTAAATTATAATATCATAACCCCTTTTTCATCTTCCAAGCCATGTTTATTTGATAAATAAAAGTTTGAAGAAAACCCAAAAAAGATTGCATTTTTTTTTGTCTTGCGTTCTTTGGTTACAGAAGAGCGGAACAGAGTCAATCACCTTATAGACAAGGCCAGCAGTACTAAGTTTAGTGGTGAAGCCATGGCCAAACACCTGTTCAAATCCATTCTGGTAATGATCAAAACGATGTGGACTTGGATCATACATGCCTCCAACATCAAGCACCGCATCAAGCGAGTCCAGCACCTGAAAAATTTCTAACAAAGTTAAATAAAAAAATTGGAAAAAAAAAAAGAAGGAATGAGAAAATGGAACGTTTTCTCAGGAACCAAATAGATAATGAAAATGAAACAGAAAAGAATACCTGGGGGTCCCTTGTACTGACGATTTGAGCATTGGAGAAGGCATTAGTGAGGCGAAGGATGGAGCAGGCGAGAGCTTCGTCGCAGTGAAAGGTGCCATCGTGAGTGCCCACTCGCTTTGCTGCAGATAATGTTGTTAAGGGACGATGTTTGTAGAGAATGGAGAGCTTGAGGTTCTGGCTTAAGCCTCGCGCACCGCTAACATGTTTTTCCCTCTCCCTCGCGTCTGCGCTCAGAGCGCAGTGATAAGAGGACTTTCTTTCCCTTGGTTACCGCCCCGCATAAAATTGAAAGGAAAGGAAAGGAAAGGAAAGGCTTTAATACGAAAACGATGCCGTTTTGATATTTAACATTCTTGATTTCTCTTCTTAGAAATATATAACTTCCCTACAATCGAAAGTTAATAGAAAAAAAGTTAATAGAAAAATGAGTGAGAATTTCATTTACTCTCCAACATTTTCACTTGGTGGTTCGTAGTTCAAAGAGAAAAATAATAATAATAAAAAAAAATTATTTCAATTTTAACCAATTTGATCAGTTACATAAAATTGATTAAAATTAAAAATATATATATATTAATTAGAATGTAATTTTATAAAATGACAAGAATTTTTCTAATAATTGTTTGTTAAAATTTTATAAATTCCAAATGATTTATTTGAATTAAATTGAAATTGACCCAAAATTTTATGAATAATTAAAATAGACTATTTTCTCTATCAGTTTAATCTAGTTCAAATTGGATTTTTTTTTTTTAAGAAAGAAATTTTGAAAAGAAAAATTCAACAACTCAGTTGTTTCAAACTTCAAAGCAAACAAAAAAAACACTGAAATTAAAATCAAATCGAAATCAAGACCAAATTGAAACTAAAATTAAAACCAAAACCAAAACCAAATCAGTAACGATCCCAAACTCCTAGTTCCAAAGACCAAAACCGATCTGCTGGCCAGGTCTAACATCCACACCTGTTGGATTTTGTAATCAGCAGCATATATTTGCAGATAGATGCAAAAGAAAAAAGAAAAAAAAGAAAAAAAAAAGAAAAAAAAAAAAAAACCAACAGGTATCATTTTATAATGCAGACAAGACCCATTATTTGGCAATTGATTTGCATATCTCAATTCATGACAATGTTTCAGGGACAAAGAAAATCCAGGACAACATGAAAAATATCAGATGGGCAATAAAAACAGGTAAAAACTGTAATCATGTCTTAAAGCTGAAAACAAGTCATAGCCTTGCTGGGACAGCAGGCATACGTGGCAATGGCAAGTCATAATCAGCTGTTTAATCGTAAAAGAAAATCCAGATCTTTCACAACCCATACTTTGCGAATTTACATAATTTCAGCAGTTGTAAAGTCAAGGCAATGACTGTGCAAGTATACAAAGACATTCGAGACCGATCCAAGAAACAGGACCCTTGCTCCAACAATTTAAATCTTTAATCTTTAAGATTTTACAATGTGTCACAATGCAATTATCTTCTAGACTCTTCTCATGGGAATGGGATGATATGCTTAATCAGGAATTGTCCTGCAACCTGTATATTGTAATTTCTTGCTGCTTAAAGTAGCGTCGATCCTCTTCATCAACCAGGACAAGGTTTAAATAATACTTCACACTGAATTTGTTGTTAATGTTGCGGTGTGTTGGTGTCAGTTCATAAGGGCTAAGGAAGAGTCTGATTGGAATTGATTCACCTGTGCCAATGGGCAAATGCTAGTAAGGCTGCTGCATTGCTATGGAAATCAAGGATACATCCCATCTATTTTTCAATGCATGCAACCAGACTACTCAAATTAAAAATAATCAAAATTTATTTGAAAATTGGGACCTGTACCATCTTGGGATCTATATAAACTAATTAAGGGCATACAATGTAACATAATGAATTTCTTTGATTTGCATATACAGTTGTACTTTTGGTTAGGTTATTCAATAAATGTCAGTAGGAATGCCAAACTTACCTCTGACTGGAGCTCCGTCCATCAACTCAAATTTTGCTAGTGTCTCTGTTTCAACATGTGTATTGGCCCCTGCTCCTGTTGATTCTCGGCGCCTTATCTCAAGATCCATATTCTTTATCTTGATTCTTACAAGAAGAAAATATATCTTGCCAATGATCACATCTTTGAGATGGTACCTGTACAGTTTAATTTCCAATGAGCTGCAGAAAAGATGTACCCTTCCAAAGCTACAAACCATAAAACTGAAGTCGTGCACTTCCCACACCAAGGTAATTTATGACACACCCTATATCAGCCAGGTCATGCCAAGTCCAAGTTCTGATAAAGGCACATTGGATTGCATGAGCAGCTGGAACTCCAGTATAACTAATGCAGTGTGAGAAGATAGAATTTAGGAATTATTCTCATTGTAAAATTAGGAAATTTAAGAGTTTTATTATTTAATAATTTTTATCTCATTAGGTTTCTTATTTAAGAATTTTATTATTTCCTAGTTTATTTTAGTTTAATTTAGTATTCCTAATTAGCATTGAATTAGGGTTCTAAAATCTTAATGTGATTGGGATTCCTAATTCTATAAATAAGAAATAAGGTTTCTATTGTTATTAGACAAGTTTTAGACTATGATTATTATTGATATTAATAAAATTATTGAGAATTAGTTCTTTTTTCCAAGGATTGGTGCTCATTTTGTTCTTTATTCTTATTTGTTCTACGTCAATTTTGGTATCAGAGACCAACTTCAACCTAAAGCTTCTGCAAACATTCAAACCTTCTGCTTTCGCCTTCTTCATCTCGAAATTCCTTAGTTATTGTTTGAAAAAAAAATTTACAAAACTAGAAACAGAGTCTTCAAAAGAAACTAAGAAGTACCGATAAGCAAACCAAGCAGTACCAATCAACCTACTCCTTCACTAGCCACCATCCGACAATCAGAACAGCTCCACACCACTATGAGAATACTCGTCAGCCTATGGCAAGTCCAAAGTTGCCCTTCTGGTAGCTAGAAATTGGTCGGAACTCCAGATCTAATTAGGGCGGATTTCAGCCCGAATATCAACCTGCTGGAATTTCAAATTTTCTGGCCATCTGATCGTCCTCGGCCCTTCTCCAGTGGCTAATCTACCTATCTTTGCTGTCAAAATTGCTGTCCGACTTCACAGCTACAAAAATCTATTGGGTCAGGTAAAGGAATCTGCTAGATTATTACTCCTAAATTGCTGAAATTTCAGTTTTCTTCGATAAGGTATGCTTCTTTAAATTGAAATCATAATGTGGTTTGATAATGGACAACAGAATTACTTTAATGATTCATCGTTACAACTAGATGAGTTATGGGATACAATTCAAGGAATACAAACTGAGATTGATGGATATTATGAATAGCTTGATGAAATATCTTATTTGATAGGTTTATATGGTGGTCCTAATTATGCTCCTTTTAGTTTATTTGATGAGTCAAAATATACAAATAATCTTACAATATACAAAGAAAACACTTGAAGAACGTAAGAATGAATACCATGTTCGAAAAACTCATCTACAAGTTAAAGATAAAGGACTTGAAGAGTTTAAAGCATGGAAAGAAGCACACACGTTTCAATTGAGAGAGCAGTTGGATACAAGAAAAAGTATTGAAAATATAAAAGCACAGAAGTCTTGAAAATGCAAAGAAACTACAAGAAGAGCAAGAAAAGCAACTTGAAATTGAAGAACAAAAAAAGCAAGTTGAAAATGAAATTGAAGAAGAGCAACTTGTAATTGAAGACGACCAAGTTACAAAGCAGATAATAAAAATTGAAGAATCCAAAATTGTGGTTGTTGAGCCTTCACCTGTCGAAGAGTTCATTTTAGAGCAAAAAGTTAATCAAGTCTCAATTGTTGTTTTAATTGATTTTATTTGCCCAGATATTTGTAAGAAAACAAAAGAGAGAGCAAACTTATTCAAGTTATTCTTATTGCTATCATCCACGAAGATTGTACTGTGTGTTCTCTTTGCTTGGTTCTTGATCCTTTAACATTTCAAAACTCGAGGACGAGTTTTTTTTAACCACAGGAGAATAATAAAGTATGGAAAGATAAAATTTAGGAATTATTCTCATTGTAAAATTAGGAAATTTAAGAGTTTTATTATTTAGGAATTTTTATCTTATTAGGTCTCTTATTTAAGAATTTTATTATTTCCTAATTTATTTTAGTTTAACTTAGTATTCCTAATTAGAATTCAATTAGGATTCTAAAATTCTAATATGATTGGAATTCCTAATTCTATAAATAAGAACTAGGGTTTCTATTGTTATTAGACAAATTTTAGACTATGATTATTATTGAGATTAATAAAATTGTTGAGAATTAGTTCTCTTTTCCAAGGATTAGTGTACTCATTTTGTTCTTTGTTCTCGTTTGTTCTACATCAATAACCCAATAAACAAAAGACCTGTTACTTTCAGATCTTAATATGCCACAAATTGGATAACTGGTGCCTAATCAAGAGCATAAAAGATCAAGAAGAGATTGGTCAAAAGCCTACTCACTAATAGACTTACTTGCTTTTATTGTACTCAAACTCAATATGTAGGCAATCTTCAATTCCGACTTCCATCTGCATAATTCATTAGATTTAAAAAAGATCAACAATATCATAATAATTGCCTATTTTGCATTACATGGGAATATGTCACTTCAATGGGGTACCAAAAAATATTTTAACCCTGCATTTTTTTTCTATTATAGCCAATTCTTTTTTTCTTTTTCCCAACTCTACATGAATATGGTACTTCAAAAGTCAGACCAAAAATCTTAGTAACAGAAACAGTTTTAAAATTGAAAATGGTGTCACGGAAGCAGATTAAATCAGACCAAACAGAACACTGCTACTGTGAATTGTTCTACAAATATAGCCAAACAACAAAAATAAAAATTAGATGAATTTAACTAAATATCTTAGCATTCCAGTGTATCTAACAGTTTATAGTGGCAATGGTTGGGGGGCCAGGGTTGTAAATTTTTTTTTTTTTCAATTTTAAACAGATCTTTTAATTTTTGCTATTTTATGTTAATATAAGAAACTGTTTACAATTTTAGCCAACTAATCAAAATTGAGGAAAATATATATTTTTTACATTTTTTACTTTCCCTTAGGGAACTTATAATTTCCTCAATCAACTTCAACTTAACAAGTTGTCATGCTTAGAATTTTTCTAGGTTTGGATTCTAAAGCTGTAAGTTCGAAAATGTTATTCAACAAGACTATGAAGGAAAATCCATGACAATAAGAAATGAAATTTCATCAAGCTTCTAAAGTTCATTTTGTGGCAGAAGGATCAATGGTTATAGGAGAGCGCGATGGGGTTTCCAAGAGGATATCTTCCAAGGACTTATCATACCAGTTTGTTGATTCCTTTTTAAATTTCAGAAACTGTCCACCTATAGCCATCACAATGGCAAACTAAGAAATGAATACCGCAACCCAGGTTCACATTACAAATATAAAAATGCTGCACTTGCCTTGATGCTATTGTTGATTGATGGAGGTGGAGAATAGTTGCAAACCTGATACATGACAATGATGTCAAGGAAAATATTAGAAGAGATGCTATGTAGCGACAGCGGAACAGGATGAAAAAATTACTACTCTATTCAAAACATACATACACACAACAGCTACGGCTATGACGTAGGATTTTTTTTGGACTAATTAATGAAAAAAACCATTACTTTCGTGTGAATAATCAATTTTATCCATATCTTTTAATTCTATCAACTCTACCCTCACCCTTCAGGATTGGTTTCAATTTTATCAAGTAATTTCAAATTGACAAAAAAAAATGTTATTTTATCATTGCATCATATAAAATATTAATTTTTTAGTCAAAATCATTCTACAAGTAATCAACATTTAATTATACAACAGCTCCAAAGCAAAAATTTAACTAATGACCAGACTAAGATACCATCAAATACACCAATGATTGCCTCACTCCACACTCCGGACTCCAGAGTGTGTGAACTGAGAAACATCTCAGACAAAAATAATATCATTTCTGTAAGCAAAGGAAAAAGTATCACAATGACATTAGAATTGTTGAGGTTCTTATTTCTGAGGGCATTTGCCTTCTCTCAACCCTCAAATCTGTAACCTGAGAGCCATTCCATAGCCTAATTCATCAAGATCCAGATGCCGCTCATTAAAACACTCTACCATTCCTTCTTCCATAAAACTTTCCCAGTTCATACTTTATCATGAAAAAATCCTCAGCATATCTTCATTGCTCACCGAGGTTGGTTGCAGAGCCAAGATTGAGGAGATTCCTGATGAAGTCGGATAGAGTGACGGCCACTTGGATGAGATTTGGCATCAAAGCTAGATTTGAGAATCTTGTAGTGTTTCGGAGGGGCAGAGTTGATCAGAGTTCAGCGTTGTGGTGTCTTGGAGAGGACAGAAAATGAGATAGCAAGCTTGGGAATTCAGTTCCCATGGAATTTTGAATTGAAAGGAAACTTATGGATGGGTGCAGGGAATTCATGGGTTGGGTAGAGAGTGGTAGTTGGTCTCTTCATCTACTAAAGTGGCAGCCAAGTTTAGAGAGAGATAGAGAGAAGGAAGGAAGAAAGGAGAGAAAAGGATTGAAATATAATTTTAATTAAAAATATACATTTTTTTTATAAATAATATCTTATTTGATTCGGAAATAAAATATATATATATTTTTGAATTTTACAAAACTGATTGATAAAATTGCAACCAATCTTAAAGGATGAGAGTAGAATTGATAAATTAAAAGGATTTGCTAAAATTGCTAAAATTGATAATTTGCAGAGGTCATGTTTTTATTGTTCACTTAGGCCTTTTTTCTTTACTTAAAATGATTCAAAATGGTACTGCAAATTCCAAACCAGTACCCTCTTCCATAGGTACTGGCACATCAACTGATAAACAATGAGGCAGAACTTCATCTGTGCTTTTTGTAAAAGACAAGCCAACATCTGCTACAGAAATTGAAAAGCATCAACCATTGAGAGTATAAGTGCGAGGAGGGAGAGAGAGCAAAATCGTTACCATAAAGTCCTGGTTTTCAATGATGCTTCCTGCATAACCACGACTGATGGTCACTTTCAAAACATACCTGTTAAAAAGAGAATGACACACTGTTGTGACACGAGTAGTCTATTACAGCATCGTATTTACCTTTTCCATCTCAAAAGACTTCATTATTCTAGAATTTCAAAATAAGCACTGTGTAAATGGCTAAAGATTCCTATTTTTATTTGGGCACTCTTATCAGTGATCCCCTTTCGCTGTATTGATCTTTATGAATTGCAATGTACAGGATGCTAAGAAACAGAGTGGTAGTAGAGATAGATTTCCTTCCAGTATGTCATTACAACCGATGCCAATGCACAATAGAAGGAACTGGTAGGGACCAAACCTTAGAGATGACACATTATCGATTAAGCAACAGAACGGATTGAAGATATTTTCAATTCAATTTCTAAATTCTTACAAATTTAGAAACTGAATTATATTCTTCAAATAAAAAAGAAATTGAATTAAATAATTAAATTCAATTCAAATTAAACAATTAAATTAAAAATCTTTGCACAATGAAGCTATTTGATAGAAATATGATTGAGACAGAATTAATTGAGAACCAACATATAAAGTAAAAGATTCTTGGAATATGCTTCAGGCCTAGATTATTGCAATGAGTGAAAACAGGTTTTTACTGTAAAATCATGCAATACCCAGAATAAAATCACACTTTGCAGACCTTAATAATAATAATAATAATAATAATAATAATAATAAAGCAGCTACTACAATTTATTGGTACTTCTAGTAAACAGTTCAACAATAGATATCTACTTAGACAAGGAAGGAGTGAAAAAATCAGCCAACAGCAGAAGAAACCATTAACAATCAAGGAACAATGTTTATGAAGAACTTCACGCCAATCCAGATGCCAGAAAGAATCTAAAACTAGCTCTATGTAATATCAAACTGTCAGAATCAAATATAAACTGATTTGTAACAACAAACTAACTGCAGCTGGTCCACAAAACATGAGACCATGAAACATTAAAGCTAAACACTTGCATACCTAAGCCTCACATTCACCCCGTTATATGTCTCGTAAGGCATTTCTACCGTAGAAAACTCAAATGGGTATGTTTTTCTTTCATATATTTCTCCAGGAATATCCAATTCACGCACTGCAAGAAAGAGAAACAGAATCATGACCAAAATAAAACCATTTTTTCCTCTTGCAAAATACATAGGCTTAACATTTGCCAATGTTTAAGTTCAAAACACAATTGGAGCTAAAATTAACATTTAAATTCACTCCTAATTGCAAAAACAGGATATGTTTAGATCTCTAAAAAGAAAAATGATGAATGACAATGGTCATTAACTATAAGCAAAAGCAAATAAAAATTTTAGGCCATTTTTGCTGCCTCCTTTTTTCCTAACCTCCACTCCCGATGATAACAACTAATTGATTTTTCAAACATCAATCTAGTCAATCAACTAAAGAGGACAGAGGTCAGCTGTTAGAAATTCAACTAAGAACAAACTTAAGAACCAAGAGCCAAATTCAACATTTTATTAAATTCTTGATCGTTTCTAGAAAAATAAACAATGTAAGAGATTTATATATAATATATAAGAAGCTGTATATAATGCACATTTTTCAGTGATAAAAAATCAATTTTATTGTAAAGATAAATAGGAGAAAATAGACATACACGAAAAAAGAAAGAAAGGAAATTCAAGGTAAGATTTGTTCTTTTATATATATGTGTGTGTGTGTGTGTGTGTGTGTGTGTGCGTGTGTATGTGTGTGTGTGTGTGTGTCTAAAACACAACAAGATATTTAGCATACAATTTTCCAGTTAATAATAATTATAAGAGATTAAAGAATAAACAAAATTATAATTTAGGGTTTGTTAGAGATTAAAAAAAGAAAAGAAAAACTCCCAAATGCTTTAAAGAAAAGCAAGTAGCTTTTGGGATTAAGATACCTAAAGCAATTAATAGTAGCCCTAAATAGGGCCTCACTGCCTTAGTATCCCTTTCTCCAATAGATAGCATATGAAGGATCAAACTTGAAGCCCATAAAAATGTATGCTCAATCTATTTCATGTTAAATAGAAACCATAAAATTATTGACAAGGTTTCCTAATTGCTACTGCCTGACTTGGCCAAAATGATAGCCCAGGCTTTAATAAGGAACTAAAACAGTAACCCAAGTAAGATTAAAAGTCAGTTCACAGTTTGTCAGGTTCTTTGGTTAATTGGCCAATCCAGTCTAGGATTCGAAAAAAATTTCAATTAGTCAAAATAAAGTTCCTAAAATGAATAGATAACATAAAGAAATATATCATAAAAGCAATTGCAAAGCCATAGCATACTCACCAAGGGAAGTAAAGTCATAAAAATTGCCTCTGTCAAAATACATCTCTGCAAAGTGGCATAAAGTTGTTATGAATTTTCACTACACAAGAGCGCAATGGTCTTAAATCTTTTGAAAGCAATAAAACAATAATTACTGAAACTGAATGCAGATAATCAACACAACTGCTTGTGGTAAAAATAGTGCAGCTCGATCAACTAGACACACACAGATGGTTTTGTTGGTGAAACTGAAAACCATTCTCGCACACTTCATGAATGAAAAATAATATGATTCATGAATATGATCAAACATATTTTAACAACCGTTCATCTAACATAAAAGACTCCAGGTAGTTTAAAAGACCGGGTCACCCAAGATGACTTGGAATTTAGTAAAGAAGGACTAGCAGCATTAAATCTTTTATGGATTTAATTCTAAACCAAGTAGAATAAAGGAAAATGATTCATACAGTTATCTGAGCCAGAATGGAATAGAAGCATAATTAAGTTAAATTAAGTTGAGGCTCAACTGTTTTGTCTTTGTGGTCTCTTCTAAATTAGACAAAAAATATAGGATGTAAACGAATCTGATACTTTTGGTTTCTAATTATTATTTCAGAACTAAATAGATAGACAATATATGATGTAAAAGAATCAGATTCTGTAAAATAGAATCCGAACCATAATTTCAAATTTAGTTTCTTATTAGTTATTACTATTTCGGAACTCATGACTTTTGCATGCTTTATGCAATTATGATTTTTCTAGTAACTTTAAGTGGTGGGCAAGTGCAAGAGACACTATGAAAGCACAATTTCTTGTTTTCTAGGTTGAGTGAATATGGCACGTTCCTAGAGCAGCAACATAATCAGTTAACTGGCAAACCGATCAGTAAAATCAGTTAACTGAAGACTTTGGACCAGTTGAAGTTCAATAATTTGTCGAGCAAATCAATTTGATTCAGCCTACAAAATCTACTCATAGTTCAGCTAAAACAGTGAGCACTCTAGTCCAGAGGCAGAGTCAGAAATTTTTTTTGAGGGGGCCAACATAAGGAAAATAAATGGTTCTAATATGTCACAACACATATCATGATAAAACAATGTAAACTATTTTTGGGGGGCCAATAATTAAAATAAAATATTTTTTTAAGCATATATCTAAGGAAATTATGATTTTTTTTTTTTTTTTTGTGTGGAGGGCTCCCCTTAGGGGCCCCCCCCCCTTTCTCCGCCACTGCCCTAGTCCATATAGCTAATACCAAAATACCAAATGGGTAGAATTAAGGCTTTGTCAAATTGATTTGAGCTAAATCTTATTTGGGAGGCTAAAGTACCATCCAAAGTTAAGGTTTTTGTGCGGTCACCTTTGTAGACGAGGTGAGCTAATAAGACACTATCTCTATCCTCTTCAAGTATGGGTTTTATGTTGCAGAATTAGCATGTCTCAGCATTGCCTCTTTTTACACATCTTTGAAAATATGAAATTAACTTTTTAGGAATTGCTGAAAAGCATAAGCTTTGCCCTGCTACGTTGAGGCTTGAGAGATTTATTACTTACGAATCATAGGGTTTTCAAGAGGCAGCTAAAAAGCTCCAAGATATGTTGAACTTCTTGTCATTTGGATAAGCTGCTATAGTGGAATGGCAAGATTATTTCAATGACAAGTTCTATTTAACCAAAATTTATGGGATGGATTATCTTTCTAACTTCTTTTTAAATATAGGGATTTTAAAGGGGCTTCCCTTGATGATATTCAAAGAGATTAGAAAGCATTACTTCATTTATCTTTCCTTTTTCTTTTAAATGCATTTTAAATATCCTCCTTGTAATTATTATGCCCCTTCTTTCTGTTAGTAAATTCTACTTCAATCCACACACAACTAGAGCAATAAAAAAAAATTTTTTTAAAAGAGTGAAGGTGTTAGGAAACATTCACAATTGGTTCATCAACAATACATTCCCCCAAAAGTATCTAGAATTTATTAAAGGCATGAATTACACAAGATATCAGAGAAAAATGCAAAGCATTCTAGAAACCATATGCCCATCCCTTTACTGAGAAATTCATCATGAGGAGAAGTTGAACGTAAACTCACCAATTTGACCAAGAAGCTCAACTTTGATGCCATTGTGTTCAACCCTCTTCCCTTGAAGTGGCTCTATTGAAATCTAAAATAATGAAAAATGTTCAAAGCATCATGTCAACAATACCAACTTGATGTTTTACCACAATCAATAACATAAACAACACTACTATCAAACAGAGCACCTTTCCAGCAATATTTTCTTGACTTTGGAAAAGTGGAACCATAACAGTCTGACCATTTTCCTTCTTCATCGGAACCTATACAGAGACATAAAGATAGTAACATCATTAGAAATGTCAACCAAATACGTTAAGAAACAGCCTAAAGCATTGCGAAGCATGATCCATTTCTACAGCACATTAATATTCCGTACATTTAAAGCAACTGCAATTTTTTATTTAAGTAGAATCCACAAGTTAATCCATTTTTTTTTCCTCCCAAAACTACACATGCATTCCACAGCATAATTACACAGTGAGTGCATTAATTTTCAGATTTATTTTATGTTTCATTTCACTTTATCAAACTACATTAGCAACTGAATATGAAACAAAACTACAGTGCACAGGAAAAAATTGAGTAGGTTACCTGCTTACGAGTTTTCCCATCAGTAAATGTGATGGAGATATTACAGGCTGGCTTGAAAGCTCCAATAAGGTAATTCTATGGTAAAATAAAGAAGAAAAAATCAGCAGCTTACAAACTGTGATAAACCCAGAAAAAGAAATTTCAAGAAAATAATAATTACAAACACAATGAGACCTCACCATGTTGTTTAATGTCCAAGCCCAATCCTAAAGTACTGATGATAACGCCTGCAAAACTCAGTATTACTGCAACGAAAGGACAAATTACCTGAGTTAGTGTTTTGCAAATGACAGAATCAAAACTCAAATTTCAAATTAAAAAACAACTGCATAGCCAAAACTAAGCTCAGATTATTTAAACCATAATCTAAAACTACACATATAGAAAATATTACCATCATAAGCTATTATTTACTGATAAATCATGTGAAAATGAGCACAGATGCAGAAGAAAAACAAATTTGTGACCAAAGGAAATCAAGAAATTAGATTGAAATTGCAATTCGAATTAGGAAACAGATCACCATACCTTCAGATATTAGCATAGAGAAAGAACAGAGGACAGAGAGATCCAGAGCATAGAGAGAAAGGACAGAAAAGGAAAAAAGAAAGTAAACCCTAGCTTGCTCATCTGAGAGTGGAGATTTGGCGAAGAAGAGAGAACTAACCTGTTCAATATGGAGCTTTTTGGGGTTAAGAGAGGGGAGAAATTGGAGTATACGATCGCAGAGAAGTGTGATGGTCGTCGTGACGGTGGTGGTTTTTCTGCTCATGACTCCATCCCTACGCTGTTTTCGGAATCTGACGGAGAACGCACGTCCTTGACCGTTATCGTTTGATTCGATATAATCGAAGCGATGTCGTTGTGTTTCCCTGTGTGTCGTTTTATTTTTCGGGATATTTGGGAAAAGGATAACAAAGTACAATAAAAATAAAATTATTACCTTCCAAGAAAATTAATCAATGTTAAATTTATCTTTTATAAACATATATAGCACACGGTTTTCCCGATGCTACATATAAATTATGAAATTATTTCAAACGGCGATTTATTTATAAAATATAATAATTTATTTGATTTTATTAATTTTTTTATTAATTAATTATTCAATTATTTTAAATTATAATTATGTATATATATGTTATAATATATTAATATATATTTATTACATTTATCTATAATTTTATATATTGCATTTTTTTTCTTTTGTATTGTATTTATACTTTTTTATATTATTAATATTATTTTTAAGGCTAATATTAATATTAGTAAATATAATATTTAAATGTATTATATTTTTTTAATATATTAAGAGGACATAATAAAATTTTAATATTTAAAATGATAAAAAAATATATAATTAAACTAATTTCAAATAATTCCATAATTTTAATCAATATTCATATTATATTACTATATTTTATTTATTTTTATTATGAAATTTTTATAGAAAAAAGTTAGATAGATAAAAAGTTTAGTGAATATAAAAAAAATAAAATATTAAATAATTAATAAAAAAATAAGACATTATTTATTTTCATATTTTAAAATTAAAAAATATAAAAATTTAAATTATTAGTACAAATAATTCTCTAATTTTATTAATATCAATCATGACGTATGCTTCATTTGAAGTTACAAGTAAAAAAAGTGCTTTTTAAAAAAAAATGAAAATGCTTTAAATATGGTTGAATTATGTTATTTAGTTATTTTGTAATTGTACAATTAAAATGTGTTAAATTTAATTTTAATTAATTTTTAATATTATTTAATTAATATATTTAAGAAATATACTTTTTATCAACAGTGGCGCCTCCTTCGATGAACCAAGAAGAGGATGGAGTTTTTCTGGGCAAAGTCCTTTTTCGAGTATGTTTAGTGTTGGTTTCACTAATCATTTTATTATGGAGGGATAGTGTGCTAATGAGGATCCATTATGGAATTTTGTCCAGAAGTGGAAGGGACTTCAAATGATTATGGTTTTCTATGGCTAGCAGCTTCAAGGAAACTCCTTACAAATAATGAGTCTTTCATAGGCATTTATGTAATTCAACAGCCTGTGATCTATGTTTAGGACATGTGGAATTGATTTTACATACTTTCTAAGGATTTTGATTTTGCTAGAGGGGTGTGATACCAATTTATTCCTTCACACATGCATGCAAATTTAATGGCATCTAACGTGCCTGTGCCTACATGGTTTCCTTTCAATCCTGGGCTTAAGGGTGTGTGCTTTCATGATGCTCCCCGGGCATCGGTCTATTGGTCTATATGGAAGCAATGTAATCATATCCTATTTGCTAACATGCATGTGGAGTTGGAGAGCTTTTTGTCCTCCATAATTTAACATACTTCTAAATATGTTAGGTTGACTATGATTTTGGAGACTAATGATGTTGTAACTTAGACTCAAGTAGAGAGATGGATAGGTTGGATTGTGGTTAGGGTAAGCTTAACACTCATGAAGCTATTAAAGATTATATGGTAATGTCCTTTGGTGTGATTTAATTTGGAATGCCGATGGCCACTTACATGGTGGACTTGCCTCAAACATTGTTCGTTGTTTTGTTAAAATTATTTTGGAGAGAAGGGTAGCACAAATTATTGGTGGAGGGAGATAACGTCTTTGTTGTGAGTATGTTATTAGACATTGTTGTTCTAAGGAGTTGTCAATCTCTTGTTAACTCTATTACTGCCCTTTTGGATTAGGATTGGGTGGTTCGTTTTCAGCATGACTATAAAAAAGCTAGTACGTGTGTAGGCTGGCTAGTGAATTGGGCATTCCAAAATAAAATTTATTTTTAATAAGTCCCACGCTTACGCGTTAGGTGCATATCAATACTAATGCCCTGTTTGTTTGAAAATTCCTTTGTTTTGTTTGAAGGACAATTGAAGTTATGAGGATTTGTTTTTAGTCATTTTATTTTTGTCCAAATTGGGCAGAAACAAAAAGGAAAACAACATTATTTTTTATGTTTTCCTCTGTATCCTTTTTAATTTATTTATTTTAAATTTATAAACTATTTTATTTTCATTTTTAATTTCTAATTAAAATTACACATAATTATATTATTTATTTAAATATATATAATAAAATATAAATTTGATGTGAGAATAAATTATTATTCAACTAGTATCATTTTATTATGAAAATAGATTAAATATTTAAGTTAAAAAAATCTATTTTTTCATTAAAATTTATTTCTATTTATTTTTCCCTATAAGGTCAAAAATGTTAATTTATAATTGTTGTAATAATTATAAATTATTATTTCAAAAAATAATTAATTTTAAAATATCTCTATACATAGTTAAACTTCTAAAATCTAAATATGATTTTTTTCAGTGACATTTTAGCTTTTTAATATAATATCATTGACTCTTAATTGCATCGATTTAACAATACTTTCAATAATCACACGATAAAATTTATTTATTTAGAGTTCAACTTTAAATCTAAAGGAGATACACACATAATTTATAAATAAAATAATATTATAAATAACTATATTGAATAAAAAAAATTATTCAACTATAAAATTATATGATAAATAATTATTCAACTATAAATTTATATCATATTATTCAATGTAGTCTTTTTAATATATTTTTATTTATTCAATATAGGTATAATTGTAAAAAATATAATAATTTTATCTCTTGATTTTTATTTTCAGCGAAATATAAAAAATACACAAATAACTTCATTTATTTTCTTTTTTATAAAAAAAAATATTTTTTATTTTTCATAAAAATTTTACTTTCTTATAATTTTGCTCGCTTTATCTTCCTTAACTTCTCTTCTTATAAAACAAGCTTCCTCAGTTCTCATGTAATGCATATACTTAATTTGAATACGAATTAAACTAAATTTCTAATTGTTTTTTTTTTTGTTTGTATTTCTAAAATGCTAATCTAATTTCTACCTTTTTCTTAATAATAAAAAGTTTAATCGATTAAAATAAATTTTAATAAATAACCAAATATAGTTGAGTTTGATTATTTGATTTAACTAAATTATTTGATATAATTTATATATTATTTGATATTAATTTTTTAATTATTAACAAAATAAAAATATGACTAAAAGCTATTAATAAAAATATAATTTTAATTATATATTAATAATATAAATAGTTACAAATTTAATTTTATTAATAAAAATAATTACATACAATGTATTGTTAATTGTTAATAAAATTATAATTAATAATATTAATTAAAACTATTTTTTATATAATTAATTAAAAAATCCTATGGAAAAATTAGAAAAACCCAAAATTTATAAGAATCAATCTTTAGCTTTTTTTTAGTGTAAATATTCATTCGTCGGAATTCATTTAATGTATTTGCCCATTAGAATTTATTTAATATACTTTACCAATAGGAAAAATTACAAATTTGCATTTATCATTAAAATTTATTTAATATATTTTACTAGAAGGTGCATTAAAACTGGTGCATGCCCATTCGACCGATTCACCTTTATCAAATAACCGAATTTGATCGGACCGGATTCTTTCACGCCCCGGTCTACTTCACGCTAGGGGAAGAAGAGGTCTGAATCCAGCAGATGAGCTTCTGTTTCTCTCTCTCTTTCTCGCTCTCGTTCGCTCGCTCACAAGCAGAATCCAATTGAGCCCGAAAATTTACACCATCAACAGACGCAAGATCTTTTTCTATCAATTGGCATTCTTAATTTTCCTTTGCAATGGACAAAGCCAGCGCATTGGAGTACATCAATCAGATGTTCCCTACTGGTCTGTTGTTGCCTTCAATTTTCATTTTTCATACCATTTTTTTGTTGTTAGTTGTATTGAGTTTGAAGATTCCTTATTTGCATCCAATTTGTTAAACACTGAATTATTAGAAGATAGCACTCCCGGGAGATCTGAAGCTTGTAAGGTAGAAGTAGTTGGAAACTGGTGATTTTTAGTCAAGATTTGAAAGAGGGAAGAAAAAACAGAATTGATGTTAGGGACAGCAACTACAGCAGAAGATGGCAACACCTAAATACACACGTAGATCAGCAGCTGTAAAAAAACACACTATAACCTTCTTTGGGTAGGCTATTAAATGAAAAAAGCGTCAACATCAATAGATTGTAAAATTGTACCACTTAGTGTCTCACTGACTCGTATGCAGGACTCTAAGGTCTCTAGTTCAATTCCCAATTGGAGTCAAATGAACCCAAAGAAAAAGATTACATAATTGTTTCTGGATTTGTTAACAATTCAATTGCTTTGGGATTGGATTTTTTCCTTATGTCACAGCTATTATTGGAAGTGGAATAGGAAAGGCAAAAGTTGTAGATTCTAGAAGGGATTATGCAAAAGTGAGTTTGAGTTATAATTTTTATGGAGACGTGTAGTTAGTAATTTGGTGCAAATATCAAATGTATTATTGTAGACAATTTTGAGATTTTTGGTGAGTTGAAGTAGATTTATTTTATAACTAACTAGAATTTTGCTAGTAATTTACATGTCCATTTTGATGTTTATGATCATATTGACACTATGAAGTATGGTTGATGTCCAGAGGCATCTTTATCTGGCGTTGAGCCACTTATGCAAAAGATACATAGTGAGATACGCCATGTTGATGCTGGAATACTAGCTGCTGTTCGCCAACAGGTTATGATCTTTTTGTCATGATATGCGTGTAGAAATTAAATAATTTTATAATTTCAACCCAAGCAAAATTTGGATGTATTTATATGTTACACTGTCTTGTTTTGCATTATCACTTGTCTCTCCTAGTACACACACACACACACACACACACACTCTCTCTCTCTCTCTCTTTCTTTCGTTAGAAAAATATAACTTTTATTAAGAAAGAAAGACAGGAGATTGCATTGTGGAGGATCAGCTATTATCTTTTCTTCTTATGAAACCTAACACAACTATAATCAAATGCATAAAGAAAAGACTAAAAGCGTAATACGCTGATATGCTCCAATCAAGCTGAACAACACGTGAAGAAACCCACCACAACCCAACACACCACCCCCCCCCCCCCCACCCCCCCACACACACACACACACACACACAGAGACACAGAGATCATTGACAATTATAACTATATTTATTGCCATTAAGAGCTTTAACCATTAATCATTCTCTAAAAGACCTCTTTAGCTGTCAGTCCCAAACTCCTAATGATATTAAAAAGCTGCCCCTGAGAAAAGTGGTTTTCTATCAATCAGGAAGTTGTTTAAATTAAGGCAGTAGAAATATGCTTGTGTCTTGTCCAATCATGACATTTGCACACATACCAATACATAGTTTTATTTAAGTCTTTGATGGCTGCTATTGTGCTTCAGAGCAATTCCAGAACCAAGGCCAAGGAAGATCTTGCTGCCGCTACTCATGCTGTAGAGGTGAGCAAGTATAACGCAAGCTGTTTTTATGTAATCATCCAAGTTGGTCTCAGGGATACTCTGCATATCTTAGGCTTTGATTTTTTATTTTGCTTGACTTGCATGGTTGATCATACTGCTTTTGCCCATGACAGTTATGCTTCTCAAGGCCTATTCTTTAGTTAATTTATTTTCTTTTCTTGGAAAACAGGAACTCATGTACAAGATACGAGAAATAAAAACCAAAGCTGAGCAGAGTGAGACAATGGTTCAGGAAATATGCCGTGACATTAAGAAGTTGGACTTTGCAAAGAAGCATATAACAACTACTATTACTGCTCTTCATCGTCTGACCATGTTGGGTTAGTTGTCTTCTTTTTGTGTTTGCATTTGCTGATGTCTTAAGACCTTATTTTTTCCTTGCTATTCAAAAGTTCTTTTTATTTATTTATTTATTTCTATAACTCATTATGACAAGCATGTAATCAAGATTCTAGATAGAGGTATTCTGATATGAATTCTTGTAAGTTCAGAATATATTGAATTTTAAGCTTCTTTCGGGTAATCCTGTTTCTGCAAAACTTGTTTGCAGAATTGTTTAATAAACATGAGTGGTGGATTTGTGGGTTACTTGGGAAACTGACACTACTCTGAACCCATGATGTCTTTAGGTTGGAGATCCCATTTCAAACCTTACTTTGATTTCAAGCATCCTTTGATTATTGAAAAGATTTCCGTTTATCAACTTTTTTATGCACTCCAACATTAGAAGATGCATTATATATTTTTTTCGTCCCAGAAAGAATCCAGTTCCCAATGTTGTAAAGCTTCAACAAACTTGGGATGCCAATTATACGGTTATTCTGACCATGAAAAATAAGTATGCTACAGTCTCTCTATATTTGGTAATGTTGATTAAACTAGGAAGAGCATACGGGAATAGTCCTTAACTACATCAATTGTCTTTCCAAAACTGTATCCACCTGCTGTTTTTCCAGAGTGAAAACAATTTAATGCATAAACCTTTGCAGTCCCAGGCTCCCAGCCTTATTGCCTTGTATAAATCCATTCCATGCAGCCTGTTTGCTCTAACTGAATACCCATCATCTTGCACCGCACCGTCCTTCAGTTACCCATCTCAAAAAATCTCTGACGTGCAGATCCCCATGAGTGCTCAACTACTTATCTAAAAGAGCCTGAGTCCCATTTGGTGAAGGAAAACTCGTTATTGTATTTATCTCCCAAAAATTTCTCCAAGCTGATTGGAATGAAGAACAGTAACCTGAGACAAATAAGAAAGCTAGAAAGTCCACTTTTGGTAAAAGTCAATCATCCACCCTTGAGCACATATTATTTCTTCCATCCTGGACATCTTTTCTCAAAACTGAAAATATAAGCCCAAACAACAATGACTTTGAAAGGAGAATCTAAGGGCAGTTGGCTGTAAGTAGCGAACATCCAATGAACTGACCTTACATCAAAATTGAATTATGTGACTATTGCCTCACTTTGGCTAACTGGAGCAATCTCTTCTCTAGTTTAATTTTCAAGCCTGACACGGCTTCAAAACAAAGTAAATGCACCTTAGAAATCACAATTGATTACTTTAATTATATATTCGAATTCCTCTGACCAGATTTCTTAAATAAATTTATTTGATGAACATACCAATTGTTGATCTTCTTCCTTATCTGTCAGGTTTAATTGCTTTTCTTTAATCTTTGTGGTCATTAGCGTTCATCTATAAGGCCGTTACTTTGGCATTCTAAGTTTCTAGCTGTTAAGATCCCACATTAGTTTGGGAGAGGAAGAATGTACCCCTTATATGGCCTTGGGCACTCCTCCCCCCTTGAGCTAGTTTTTGGGGATGAGTTAGGCTCGGCCCATTTTCTTAAGATGGTATCAGAGCCTCCTTAACTAATGTTTGGGCCTCTTATAAGTATTTCACGCTCTAGGTATTCAGTCCCGGGCGTGGGGGGGCGTGTTAAGATTTCACATTAGTTTGGGAGAGGGTAATATGCTCCTTATATGGTCTTGGGCACTCCTCCCCTCTTGAGCTAGCTTTTGGGGTAAGTTAGGCCGGGCTCATTTTCTTAAGACTAACATTATTTTCTGTGATTTGTTTATCAAAATGTCATTGAATATTGTTTGAATTGTACTCAATCCACCCTTATTGTATTCGTTATTGTGACAATCCTGCCTTGGAATCTGAAACACATAAAGTTTTATTTTTTTATTTTAAATGTATATTTTGGTTTGTAAATTTCTACATGCCTTTCTGTGCTATGGCAGTGTCTGCTGTTGAGCAACTTCAGATAATGGCTTCTAAACGACAGTATAAAGAGGCAGCTGCTCAGCTAGAGGTGCATTATTTGTTATTGGATCTTTTCTTTTTTTTTTTTTAAATGATTAGTGTGCAATATATTTTATATCCTTTGGATATCATTTTCAATGATTTGTGGTTTGGTTATACCTTTTCTTTTGTATTAGAAGCAAAATGTAATCTGTGGTTTTGCTGTCCCTTTTTGTTTTATATTTCTGTTGGCCACTGGTATGAGTTATGTTAGGGCTTTTGTAAATGATAAATTGCTTCTTTTTTAAAACTTCATTATTACTGGATCTGAATTTGTGAATTTTTAGAACCATGTGTAATGTAAAGGTGTTCTAGATGTGTCAAAAGGGTTGTTTATTTCTCTATCAGTAATGATTTTTCTCAACTTTCAATCTGAGCTTTGCATGTGATATTTAAGAGACTAGAGGCTTGGGGGCCTTCTCATTGTATGGATTTTTTAATTGACTCTGTCAAGTTGAATTGCTTTGATATGGACTGGGATTTATTCAAAATCCTACTTTAGGACTTAAATGGCATTGCAGTCCTTACCCATTGAAAATTCCATTATATTTATATCATTAGTGTGTTTATCTTGTTTTCATTTTCTACTTTATAGGTAGAGTGCTTTCTTCTTTGTTAATGATAAATTATCCAAAGAACTGAAGCAAATATTAATATCTTCCTAAAATATGGGTTCTTTTATTAGATTCTGTTTTAATTTTTTTCTCAATGAAGGTGTTTGTAGAACTATGTTATAATTATGCTATTCATTTTGTTTAATAATGATGTTTCATGATATATTCCAGGCAGTGAACCAATTATGTAGTCATTTTGAGGCCTATAGGGATATACCAAAAATTACAGAACTCAGAGAGAAGTTTAAAAATATCAAACAAATACTCAAGTCACATGTGTTTTCAGATTTCTCAAGGTACGTACTTATGTAATAATCATATTGTTTTTGTGGAGAGCAATAAGATTATTTTTAGTGTTTGTTCTTAGTAAAGGTTATTTTATTTTTAATGATTATGATTACATGTACTTTCTGCTGTCTCAATTCTTTCTGCTAGAATATGTATACTTGTGTCACCAGTTCTTGAGATTTTATGGATGCTGGATAAAAATGCCATATTTTTTTTGTAGCTTTGTCGGTATATATTACTGTCTGTTTGGTAGCTTAGAAATAATTCCTTAACCTTAACTGATATGTTGATTTTTGATGTCATTGGTAACTAGAATGTTATTGCTTTTGTCATCCTAGTTCTGTAAATCATTCAAATTGCTGGGTTTTGTGACAAATTGAGTAATCAAAGGTGATTAAAGTTTGAATTTTAAAAAAGATTTTCACCTATTCAAGAGTCGTGTAGTTTTTGGACCTTATGTTACCAGTGGTATGATTGTCATCCAGAATATTCACATTTTTATCATTTGAATTTCTTAAGGATGATGAATAGACTAATTTATGACAAATTGATTGCTGGAAACCTAATAGAAATGTTCAATGTGAAAGATATTTGTTCAACTTTTATTCATCAAATAAATACAGTACTTGTGTAGTCACAATGCTGAAAATTTTAATTTTGTTTGCCTCCAACTTTATAACCATCCAGTTTTACTGGAGCTCAATGTCATGGGCAAAGGCTGCCTCTTATGTTTTGTAACTTAATATCTCAAGCAAAACATGCAGTGCCAAAAGCTTGTTGATGACAAACTTACTTCTCTGATTCAAATTCTTCTTGAAGCGTTATTTCTTTTATCTTTCTTCCAGTTATTGAAGCCATTCTAAGGGGACCTTAATTTTATGTGACCTCTATTATGAGTATCTGAGTTTTATTCTTACATGTGGCTGTATAAATATGAAAAATATTATATCTATATGCAGGACTTGTGGCTTCTAATATTAATGAACCTATTGCTAAATGATTTTGATATGAATAAATAATAACTAATCGATTTTAAATACTAAAGGTAAACAGCTGATGCCAAAAAATGTTTTGATTTAAGTTGAAGTTGTCTATCATTTCTTTATCATATCAACATTTGATAAGAAGATCATTCAATTAATAATCAAATTTTACTACATGCACATGTATGTATGTGGTTCTTATGCTTTGAAGACCAAGAGTATATATGAAATTTACAAAACCCCCTTTTTTTTTATGTGTTGTGTGTGTTTTTGAGATTTTTCACTTGTAACTCATCTGTGTTCTACACATTTGTTTATTAAGTTTGACTGGAGTTTTCTAGAAAAAAAAGGGTATTAGAAAGAAGGTAAGAGAGAGTCTTAAGTAAATCTGATTTTGCGGGGAGAGCATGTGGGTATTTCAAGCTGCTAATAAATTGTCATGATCCAACGTATCTGATAGCTTGTTTGGAGGAATGTATAAATAATACTTCAAAGATATTTAGTTTAAGCTGCTTACTCTTTTGGACATTCCAGCTGTGTGTGTGCGTGTGTGTGTTTTAACCTTTTTTTTTTTTAATTTATCCCTCAAATTTTATCTCAGCTTAGGTACTGGGAAAGAGACAGAAGAAACTAATTTACTGCAGCACTTATCTGAGGCATGCTTGGTTGTTGATGCTTTGGAGCCATCTGTGAGGGAAGAGTTGGTAAATAATTTTTGCAGCAGGGAGCTTACTTCATATGAACAAATCTTTGAAGGAGCTGGTTTGTCATACTTGCTTCATTTAATTTATTTATATGTATGCATCTTTGTTATGTTATTGCACAAGTTTTCTTTTTTAAATTTTGGAATTTCTGTGTAACAGAGCTAGCTAAGCTTGACAAAACTGAACGAAGATATGCATGGATCAAGCGTCGAATAAGAACAAATGAGGAGATATGGAGGATTTTTCCTTCCTCGTGGCACGTTCCTTATCGGCTTTGTATTCAGTTCTGTAAGAAGACAAGGTAGGTTGTGTATTTCTTTTGAAATCTAGGAACTACATGGATGATTGAATAATTTGAACAGTGTGATTAAGGTTAAATTTTTTATTTTAGAAAATAGAGAAATGAAAAGCAATGAAGAACCGTGTTGAATGCCTATTGATTGGGTCATGACAAGTTACTGAAGTTAAAGTCTGTACTTATCTTATGCTGTGCTATTCGTTTAATTAGTGAGTCATACTTGTGTTTTAGCTTTGACCAGTTACAGAATTTGGAAATAAGATATTTTGGAGTTGATGATATTGAGGTTTTAACCCCCTAAGTTTGCATAGGGAAGTTAACAGAAATCAATTTAGACTCTCTTTGATGCAAAGTGCTTATAATATTTTTGGCATGTGTTTTTTAAGTCAAATGTAATTGTTCCGTATTCATTTAGTTTGGGAGACTTTTGGATTTATTCCTTATGTTCATCATATCCTGGTTGTGCACCAACTTAAATACATCCAATAGACTTGTACATGTTAGATTCATCTTATCCAGGTTGTGTACCAACTTAAATATATTCAGTAGGCTTATACATGTTACCGTAATGTTAAAGTTGAAAATATTATATATATTCTCTGTTATAAAGATTAAAAGAAAAAAATAAGGCCAAAAAGGTGTAGGCCATCGGGTTAGCATCTGAGAAATTAATTTTGGAAGGACCATGAATAGCATAATTTCTATAGGAGGATATGGTACATGCTGCAAAAGGTTTCACATGGTCTGTTTTTTCAGGAAACAACTAGAGGGAATACTTGATAATGTCAAAGAGAAGCCGGACGTTGGAACTTTGTTGTTGGTAAAGACTTTGGGAGAACCTTTATTATGAGTTTTAGTATTTAATATTTTAATCACTCTATTCCTTCCTTTCTACTTGAGCAGTGAAACTTGCAGTAAATTGTACACAACCTATGTTTGCATGTCTAATATGTTGAAGCTTCATCTAAGGGGAATATCTGTTTGACCATTCTGCTGATCTTGGAATTTAGATTAAGTGCAATTCAAATCATATCTTTGAATCACCTTAACTTGTGCACTCTTGGCTGTCTGCGATTTGTTTTTCGTGGGTCCTAAATTATTGGATTCTGTTGGTCCAACCATCAAAAAGTTTAATTTCTCTCCAACTCATCATTTGTACTTTTTTGTTTTTCATTGCGCATGAAAAGATGAAACATGACATGCTAATCTAAAGATCAAGGATCCTTTATGGAAATCATTGGATGACAATGGATCAATTCTTTTAATTAATTTCACTATTAACTTTTGCAAACTGACTTACACCTGGACAATTGATTTACTCGTGTCAAGTAAGACAATCTATGGCATACATGCGTGTGTGAATTATATTGCATTATATGAGCCCCATGGAACATTGTCAACATTGTATCCGAGTTGCCAATTGCATAATTGCTCTAGATTTTGTGCTAAACATTATTTTGTTCTGCATATTGCATATTTCTATTATGGGATTCCCTCGAAGGAGTGTGCCTAGCACTCCTCTTGGGTTTTTGGATTTTTCTTTTTTGAGTAATTGCTATTTATTACTTGTCTGACTAAGCTTCAACCTAGTAAAATTGGAGTAGCCATGAGAATCCTTTGTGCTATGAAATATCCTCTACTTTTTCTTTGGTGATGTTAATCATATGTGACTGTTCAGTGTTCAGTATGATTAGTCTTCCTGTCTCAAGAATTCTTTGATTTCTGGATACCAGTTTGACATCTGCTAATGCTATTTTTTGTTTCTACAATTGTGTCCAGGCACTACAACGAACTTTAGAATTTGAGGATGAATTAGCTGAAAAATTTGGAGGCGGCTCTAGTAGTAGAGAGATTGGGAATGAGATAGAAGAAATTGGCAAGGACAGTAATAGTCAAAGTGTATCAGATATTCGAAAAAAGTATGAAAGAAAGCTTGCTGCTAATCAAGGAGAGCCTGAAGTATGTATATTAGTCTTCCTGATAGAATGATAAAAATTTTCTTAATTGATATATGATTTGAGTCAAAATTACCACTTCTGGTTTTGTGCTTGCAGGAGAAGGATGAAAATAAAGATTTATCAGTACCAGGAGCTGGGGTAGATTTTTCCTCTTTTTATATTTTTATTTCATATCAGTTACTGATGGTATTTATTATATAATATATCATTTAGTTGCTTGATGTGTATGTTTTCTGGACATCTGTCCTGTGTTGTGCTTGTTTTTGGGCATTAATTGATTTTCCAATCTTCCAATCAATTGTAAATTGGGGTTGATCATAATTTCCCTGTCCTTGTTGATGTAGGACAGCTAAGAACGAAGAACAAAACAAGGACCAATCCTTGAAAAACAGAACTAATTCTCAGTAATTTTATTTAATCTCAATAATAATCATAATTCAAAGCTACTGAATAATAGAAAATTAGCTCTATTTATAGAGCTTATAAACTCTAATCAAATTAAGAATAGAAATCCTAATTCAACTCTAATTAGGAATACTAAATAAGATAAATTAAGAAATAATAGATCTAATAATAATAAAATTCCTAGACAATAAAAACTCTGTAAATTTCTTAATTCTATAATAATTAAAATTCCTAAATAAAATTCTAAGTTTCCTGTTCTGCATTATTTTCCCCTGGTTGGAAAAAACTCGATCTCGAGTCTTGAAGTGCGAGAGAATAAGAATCTGCATTAGGAGAACAATCAACTCTTCGTTCTTGTATGCTAGTAACAAGCTTGAAATCAAGCACTTCATGCTTTCCTTTGCATCTCTAAAAGGATCTGGACAAATAAAATCAAGCTTATTAATAGTTGAAAAGCTCTTCAAATCATTAGTAATTTGATTTTCTTCAATCTCCATTAAAGTTTTCATGGCTTGAATAGCCTAATTAGTTTCTTGCTTTAGAATAGGCTCTTCAATAGGTGTATGTTCAATACTCAAATTTTCAGATTCTTCAATTTTAGAATCGTCAAGTTGTTCTTTCTCAATTTCATCTTCAACCTCAAGTTGCTTTTCCAATTCAAGCTTCTCTTGTTGTTCTTCTTGTGTTGCCTTGCTTTTTGAAGACTTTTTGCATTTATATTTTCAGTACTTTTTATTGTATCCAACTGTTCTCTCAATTGAAACAATTGTACTTCTTTCCATGCTTCAAAACGTTGAACTTCTTTATCCTTAACTTGTTGATGAGTCTATCGACCATGATACTCATTCTTACTTTCTTCAAGTGCTCTCTCCCTATTTTGTAAGATTATTTGTATATCTTGATACCCATCAAATAAACTGTAAGGAACATAATTAGGACTACCAAATAAATCTATCAAATAAGATATTTCATTAAGTTGTTCATAATAGTTATCGATTTCAGCTTGTATTCTTTGAATTGTATACCATAATTCATCTGATTGTACCATAGAATCAGTAATTTCATTATGTAGTCCTTCATTGTCGGTCCACCACATGGTATTCAAATTAAAGAAGCATACCTCATTCAAGAAAACTCCCAACTTTTCCTTTTAGTTGTGACACGATTTGCTGTTGGAGAGTGATGTGAGAGGCAAAGGGAAGGGAGCAACAGAGAATGGAATTCAGTGCAACACAACTTAGAGTAAGTTGCGTGAGATCTACTTCAAGTTGTGGCGGGTTCAGGAGTTGGATCTGACCCGACCTGAAAGGAATTGGCGCTGACGGTACTTCCGACAACAGGGATGGGTAGATCGGCTGTCGGAGAAGGGCTTGGGAGTCAGATGGCAGGAAAATCTGTTTTTGGCTTTTGGATTTTTTTTTTTTTTAATAAACAGTAAACTAGGCGGTATATGTTTTGAAGGTTGAATGAAAATTTTGAAAGAGGTTAGAACACAGGTTGAAAGGTTTTTGAAAGTTTGTGGAATCTGTGAAAATTTGGATTGAATTTAGGCTCTGATACCAAAATTGATGTAAAACAGCCAAGAACAAAGAACAAAATAACGACTAATCCTTGAAAAAGAGAACTAATTCTCAGTAATTTTATTTAATCTCAATAATAATCATAATCCAAAGCTATTGAATAATAGAAAATTAGCTCTATTTATAGAGCTTACAACCCTAATCAAATTAGCAATAGAAATCTTAATTCAACTCTAATTAAGAATACTAAATAAGATAAATTAAGAAATAATAGACCTAATAATGATAAAATTCTTAAACAATAAAAACTCTTTAAATTTCTTAATTCTATAATAATTAAAATTTTTAAATAAAATTCTAAGCTTCCCATTCTGCATTACTTGTTGCATTGCTTTTTAGGACTTTGTGGATTAACCTTTTATTAAGCTCCAACAGAATGACAGAATGATTCTTTATGCGTGGACGCATCATGCTGTTCTGAAGAATATATATATATATATATATATTTTACTAGAGGGTTCTTATGGCCTTTTTATTGGATTTTGATTTTTAGTGATGGTTTCATCTTGTTTCAGGCTTCTTGTTTATAGACCTAATATCAGTTGTTGGTAATTATTTGAGCTCACTGGTTTTGCAGTTCAACTTCCGCGGAATTATTTCATCTTGCTTTGAGCCTCACTTGACAATTTATGTTGAGTTGGAACAGAAAACTCTGATGGAGAATCTCGACAAACTTGTTCAGGTAGTATGTGTCTCTAAATCCTCAACATTTGCATTTATTTTTATGCTAATTGTCCCATAAACTGTAATTTCTTTTCAACAGGAGGAAACATGGGATATTGAGGAGGGCAGTCAGAATAATGTTTTATCCAGTAGCATGCAGGTGAGAAACTGGATGTGCATCTTATTCTGCATCATCACCATTGTTATTAGGTTCTCGGAGGAAGGGTCCCATGGAGGCCCCCCACCTGGCTTGAGAGGAAATAGTTATCTTGGCGCTTAAACCAGCACTATTGCACATGTCACATGTCTGCTTGAGATTTAAGCAAAGCTTGGTTCTTTATATCATAATTGTTGCGGTATGTTCATTGGAATGATAATGTCCTTTCTTGTGGTGTTAGTTGTTTCTTATAATCAAGCGGAGCTTAAAGAGGTGCAGTGCCCTGACAAAGAACCAGACATTATTTAATTTGTTTAAGGTACCTTTTTCTAAAATATATTTAAATCTTTGTTTTTGGTTGGACTTCCTGCAGCATTTCCTCATATCTTGATATTTTATGAGGCTTACCTGAATAACCTGAATTCTTTTCAACATAATGCATGGTAGTGCATTGCTACAGTGATTAGTGTTGGATGAGGGAAATAAATGTCAGGCACATAAGTTAAGGATAGAAATTCATTTTTAATTTTTAGACTCTGGACTATTGGAAGAATCTTTTCTAACATAGAAAAAGGACATTACCCAGTAAAGAATGGTCCCTTTAAAGTTTTATTTGTACTAGCAATAGCAGCAGGAGTAGGAGTAGCAATATTGTTATTGTAGTTGTTATTTTTGCCTGTAGGCACTATATTGACAGGTGATTTCAAATAAATGACGAAATAAATGACAACGTAATGTGATGTGCTCAATGGATCGTCAAGTTGATTATCTGACTACAGTGCTACAGGTATATGAACCAAGCTCAGAGTCTTACCATATGCTCTATTCTATTATTAGGTATTTGAAAGAATTCTCAAAGCATATGTTGCGAAGCTTAAAGCAAGACTACCAAAGGGTGGTGTGGGTATTGTTGCTGCTGCTACAGGCATGGATGGACAAATAAAGGTATCAGCATGGCTATTTCTTCTGTCTAAAGAACTAAAGTTGCCTCTAAGCTGACTATAATTCAATATGTGCTAATTATATGGCAATTTTGGGCAGATGTCTGACAGAGATGAAAGGGTGATTTGCTATATTATCAATTCAGCTGAATACTGCCGAAAAACGGTCAGTTGGATTCTCTATATATGAAATTTTCTGTAATTAATACTTGCTTGATTTGTGTGTATGTTAGGCTATTTCCTTGTCAAGTGGTTAGCAGTAATTTTAAATAAGTCAGATTTGTGTCCCATATTTGAATTTCTTAAGGAACTTTGGTCTCTAGGATTCCTTGTCTATAGTGTTGTGCCTATTTGCAGCTGAATTGATCAGCATCTTATGGAGAATGACAGAAGATATGTTTTAACTCCAAAGCACCCTTTTTGTTACATTTAAAATAAGTGTGATCCTTATCCTTGGATAACTGGCAATTTGATTTTGTGTTTAGTCTTGCTTTTTATATATATGTGGATAAATTTTTTTACATTATTTATTACACAATGTTTTATTAGCACTATATGAGGCTGTGGGAGGTGAAACATTATAATTTAGTTAGCCATACACTTTTTGATAAACATCATTGCTAATGGTAATACACTTACATGACGTATTTGCAAACTTGGTTCAATTTTCTGACAGTCAGGTGAACTGGCAGAAAGTGTATCCAAAATAATTGATCCTCAATTAGCAGCAGGGGTGGATATGTCAGCTGTTGAGGTACAATCATTTTTATTCAGTAGATTAATGTCAAAAAAATTCTTCTATTCTTCTGTTTATATATCTTTGAGAGTCATGCAATTTTGCAGGAGGAGTTTTCAGGCCTTATTACAGAAGCATTAATGACCCTAGTGCATGGCCTGGAGACTAAATTTGATTCTGAAATGGTAACGATGACACGTGTTCCATGGGGTACACTTGAAAGTGTTGGTGACCAATCAGAGTAAGATATATCTTTGTTAACAATCTAGTCATGGATACTAGGGTCTGATGTAAATACCATAAAGTAACCATAATCATCTTCTTGCAGGTATGTTAACGGCATAAATATGATACTTACAAGCAGCATTCCTGTACTCGGAAGTCTTTTATCTCCAGTTCATTTCCAGTACTTTTTGGACAAGGTGATTACAAAGATGATCTTAGCCCATGGGGGTTGAGTAGGGCTAATCGTTTGCTTCCAGATGTAGATCTTGGACCTAAAAAGTTGCTGAACTAACATTCAATTTCTTTTCTTTATCAATGCAATCATTTTTTTTTAATAACCAATGTAAATATCTAATTGCCCATCATTATTTGAGCCATGGCACCATTTACATACTTTCTTTGCTTGCATTAAAATTTGGAATTCTGAGCCAAACTGGTTCAAATGCTTTAATAGCATATACCTTATTGTGCCTTTCTTTTTTTTTCTTACCTTGTGCAGCTGGCATCCTCTCTTGGTCCACGATTTTATGCCAACATTTTCAAATGCAAGCACATATCAGAAACTGGAGCCCAACAAGTAGGAAATGCCATTTTTTTCTTTTGTTCTTTCTTAAATAATTGTGTTTGGTTAAAGAAAAATCAACTGGTAAGTCAAATGAATGGCATCTAAGGTGTGTTTAAATGACATTTACTAAGGTACAGATTATTAAAACACTACTTTGAATTAAAATTGCTAAATCATGTATGAAAGTGTAAATTGATCCTTTTTCGCATGATTTCTTTCATGAGGCTTTCCTTGTGTTGATTTAAGTCTCATGCACAAAGAAAATTATCGTTTGTACTTCAAAATATTAAAATCCTGTTTTTTTTTTTTGTGCATCTATATTAGAAATTTGTAAGCATGCAACCCATGTGAAAATTCCGTGATACTGGTTATTCTGAAGCTGCTAGCCTGCAATTTGTTCATTTGGTTGGCTATTTCCTTTTCTATCACTCAACTCAACTCCAAAAAAAAAAAAATTTTATGTTTGATTTTTTTTTTGCTTTTTTTTTCATTTTATAAATGTATAATGCTGTAATCTTCTAATACTACACTCTGAACACTCTCCACTTTACTCCTTTCTTTTTTTTTTTTTTTTTTTTTTTTCTGCTCTCTCTAGCCTAATGTGCTCTACTCCTCTCTCTGAGAGCCTCGTATGTACAACCTCCAATGACCCACCTCTCTCCTTCTCTCTCCAACTCACACATCTTCCACCTCTTCCCTCCTTTCATACTTTTTTCACTTACTCTATCTAGTAGACTTTATCCACTCATCACCACACATCCTCATCTCTCTCTCTCTCTCTCTCTCTTCTACTCTTCTCTTTTGCATCAGCACTACTACCATCAACACCATATAGCATATGCATCGGCCGGGTAAAATTTTTCTTTTAATTTTTATTTTATTTTTTAATTTATTGGGAATCACTCATCACTCTCCGGCAACCTCACATCTCCCATCTAATCCCATCCTCCCTCCTCATCCTCTCCTCATCCTCCCCATCCCCTGAAGTGAGCCCTATGATTTAAGAAGATTTACTTTGGGCTACCCCCCCCTTCAAACCTAACTCCTTCCCTGGCCTTCCCTATCACCTTTTTGAACTTGCAATGCATGTAATGCTTTCTTCTCTTAACTTAAAACTTTGAACTCTAGACTACTACTTCTCTAAGTTCTTCCTTCCCTTCCTTCTCTCGTGTCTCATCTATCATCAGAACAATATCATCATCCACAATCAAGGAATGCTCTCTCTTTATCTGTATTGTAAGTGTTTTCATCTAAAAAAAAAAAAAAAGTAAAGTGGGGGCTGATCCTTGGTAATTGAAAAAAATCCGGAAAGATCGGAAATCTCCTCTCCCCTCCCCGCCAAATAATAGTAGTGCTTCCTTCCATACATATCTTTCAATACTTGTATATACCTAATAGATACCCTCTTTTGTTCTAACGCATTCCATAAGACCTCTCTTGGAACACTATCATAAGCCTTCTCCTTTTCTATCACTGATAAAAAAAAAAAAAAAATTGTTGAAAATTTTTAACTGTTTAGCACTACATTATTTTGTAATGTCTAAGTATCATTTCATGACATGGTTACGGCTTTGCTGATGTACTTGAAGTATCAAAATTGCTATAATAATATTTACATCTAAAACTTTGAGATGCAATTAGGTGTAGAAAACTTTTTTTGTTTTAGTTGAGTTTGAAAATGACCTTAAACAATTCACAATTTTACATTGATGAAAGCAAGCAAATAATTATTATAAATTTGAATATAAGAGCTCTATATATTTGCATTCTCCTTGGAACTGTTGTTTGTGGTTGTTTCGTGTAGCTTGGAGATAACAAATGGCTTAATGTTATTGCAGATGCTTTTAGATACTCAAGCTGTAAAGACGATTCTTCTAGAGATTCCTTCCCTCGGTCGGCAGGTGAGTCGATGCTTGCAAATACCTATTCAAGTGATCAAATATCGTGGAATAATATTTACTTTCTTTCTCATTCTCAGTCAAAAATAACTCTCTTACACTTGAATAGTGTTTGAAATGAAGCTGATTTTTGGAACTTGTTCCTTGGATCAGCGAAGCTTTTATTTGTGCCCCACACCTGGTCTCATAGTAGTTAGTGAAATGCCTGCCATATATGGAATTATATGCAAGTGTGATTTATGGATTACTGTAACAGCCGAAGCCCATATGGCCTGCTTAAGTCAAGAGAAGCGAGCTCAAGGTAGCTTAACTGTTGGATTTGGCCCATATAAACTTACCTGCCACTGATATGGTAATGGTATACAAAGCTGGTGTGTTACAGTAGCCAGTATTGATGACTTTGGGCACATGTTATATTTTCTTGGAGAGGCAAGAAAAGCCAATTAATGCTTGTCCGGCAACAAAGTATTTCAAGAACAAGTTTCAGTTATTATATTATTATTTCCTATATGAAATCTGATCTCCTTTTGATTTCTTTATCATTACCCAAAGTAATCTTTTTAACAATTTTATTTTATTTTACTGAAAACTGAAACAGACATCAGGTGCTGCTAGCTATTCAAAGTTTGTAAGCCGGGAAATGAGTAAAGCTGAAGCACTTTTGAAGGTCTTGATTATGTTATTTTTAGGCTTCAATTTGTCTTGCTTAGTACAGGTTACCTTTTCTGAGGCAGCATCATTTTGTTTCTACAGGTTATACTCTCCCCCATAGATTCTGTGGCAGATACATATAGGGCATTGCTACCAGAGGGAACACCAATGGAGTTTCAGCGTATTCTGGAGCTTAAGGTTATTGCTTTTCTCCTTTTCTTTCTGTTGGTTTAAGATTTCTTTTCTAACAAGTCAGTTTCTGCTAATTTTGCATTTAGAACAAGCAAAACAACTAAAACACTCTGATTTTTTAAGACTAACTCTTACAGAATATTCAACTGCTTGCCGTCGTTCGCAGAACTAACAATGAAAATAAATTGCCTGTTCCAATGCAAAAATAATTTTTGAATACTATTTCATAAAAAAAAAAAAAGTTGCTAGTACTTTTTATTTTCTAACAAGTCACCTTTTTTTCTAAATGCAAAATAAGGTTAAATAATTACTAAATCACTCTTGTGCTATAAATAAAATTAAAAGTAGACGACTTAAATAAGATTGCAATACATCACCACCAGCCCATTCCAGCAAAGCTATAAAATACCCAAATACTTGGGAATCTTAAAGTTACAAAATACCAGACGGGCAATAAGCATATGTATAGCCTATAAAAGAACAAGAAAGTAAGCCTTGTTTAAAATATAGACCATGATTCTATAAACTTTTTGTTCCAAATTTTACAACTTGCACCAAATGGTTTTTGTGCTTGATTCTTGGCTTTACCAACTCTCCCTATCATTTGTTTCAATTAAGCATGAATTTTTGTCACCCTTCATCATCTTTATCATAGATACGTTGGCCATGTTCAGCTACTTTTTGTACATGCTTGATGCTCCATGTGGTTTGGAATTAGGTTTGCTAAGCATTGAATTCAATTTTTCTGCTTTAGTAGTTTAGGTTGGCGTATAGATGAACTGATTACCTTTATGCTTTTGTTTGTTTTGAGGGAAGTGAATGGAAAAGAGAAGAAAAGAATTTCCTTTCATTTCCATTGCACAATTAAGGAATCAAACAAAGGCCTAGTAAAGTGTCTTTAAAAGAAATTTAATTGAATACTTTCTGTGAAATCACATTCTTATGGAAGTGTCATCAGGCGCAGAATGAGTTCATCCCAATGTATGTGTTGACTGTTTTTTCATCTTTACCTACATTGAACCTACAATGAAATTGTATGATGACCTAGTCTTCAGCATCACTTTTTATGCAACTGAAATAATAATAATAGTGGAGATATCGAGTGCAATTGCATTACTCCTAAGGAAAATGTATTCATTAGACTGATTGAGAAACCTATTTAAATGTGTTAACCTGTTCCACATTGGTATGAATATTCAATAACAATCAAATAGGTTCAAATGCTAATGCTTGTGAAGATCAATTTTAGGTTTCTGAAACATTTATGAGTTGAACTTTTGACACAAACATATATATTTTACACATGTTTCTGCGCTTTTAACTGTTGCGACTTGATCACTTGCTCAGGGTCTTAAAAAGGCAGATCAGCAGAGTATACTGGATGACTTCAACAAACATGGGCCAGCAATTACACAGCCTTCGATTGCACCATCAGTTGTACCTGCTGCTCCAGCTCCTGCAATTACAAATCAGACGGTTGGATTTATTGCTTCCCGAGAAGATGTGCTTACCAGAGCAGCTGCACTTGGACGAGGTGCTGCAACGACTGGGTTCAAGAGGTTCCTTGCTCTAACAGAAGCTGCTAAGGACAGGAAGGATGGACCTTTTAGAAAACTCTTCAATGCTTGAGATGTGCATATTAATGTAATCTTATGTGCTGGTTCTTTATTCATTTGAAAGCAGATGGGTTTCTTCTTGACTTTATATTACAATGTCAATAACCAGGAAAAAAATTTTGTACAACAATTCCAAAATATAAAATAATTCAATGATCAAATAGTTGCCCTTTAGGCTACTTTTACAACTGCTTGCCCCCCATAGTTCCCTTGGGATTTTTTTTTTGGTTGGTAATTTTTCATTTTTAATTGCACTAAACAACTTAAAAAAGCTAGTATTTTGTTAAAATGTAAACATGAATTCTTAAATTTTTCATTTTTTTTTAATCAGCTATCGTTAATTTTATATGTTTATTTTATTTATAATTAGTTGATTAATGTTTACGATAGTTAAAAATTAATATTTTCTTAATGCAATTGTAAAATGTATATTTACATTAGTATAATAAAAAAAAAAGTTTTCTCTTTCTATATATTTTTTTAAGCAGTATTAGTAAAATTTATTTATGAAAAATAAATAAATTTTTTTATTTATTTAAACATTAAAAATTGAGATAGAATCTAATTACACGTGTAAAATTAAAAGTTTTACACATTTTTTCAGCCATTGATTTGAATCAGATCTAATGATTTATATGCAGAATTAATTTATACACTAATGTATCTTCTCTCTCCTATTTATAACATCATTAATTATATTTAGTCAAAAAACCGCCCTTTTTACGTTTGGTTCAGGTTCATATTTTTCTAGTGATTTAAATACAAAAAAATTCAATAAATACCTCACTCCACTCCTAATTCATTTATATATATATATATATATATATATCATTAATTCTCTACACAATTATTTTCTACACTCTCTTTAATTCTCAATACTCTTTTAATTTCTCTCAAATTTTCTAAATAATTATTTTTTTTAATTCTCAATACTTTCATAATTCTCCTACTTTATTATTTTATATACTATATCAATTACTCTGTTATTATTTTATATATTCAATAAAATTTTCAATACCCTCTATTTTGATTTTTTTTTCTTTTATATTTTTTTAATTATCAATTATCATATAATTTTTTAAAAAAGGGCAAGTAATACTCAACTCAACTCAATTCAACTAAGCTTTTATCCCAAAAATTTATTGGCTATATGGATTCTCTTTCTCCACTTAATACTTTTAGGTCATGTTGTACTATTCTCCTTTAAGTTAGTTTAGGTCTACCTATTCTTTTCTTTCTATTTTCTAACTCAATGTGCTCTACATATCTAACTAGAATTTTCCTATATCTATGCTTCACATTACCAAACCACCTCAATCTCCCTTCTCTCAACCTATAATTAAAAATTTTGATTCATCTAAATCCTAAAGGGATACATAGGCAAAATTAAGTTCATGCACCTTTTTCTAATTTTTTTTAAAATTAATTTCATCTCTAGTTTTTAATAAGTTCAAGTCTTTGCTTATTAAATTTTTCTTAAAAATAAGTTAATTTTATTCTTTTTATTCTTATTTTATTTTGATTAAAAGATTTCTAAGAAAAATTAAAATATTTTTACAAATATAACTTAAATTATAAATCAATAAAATGTTTCTCTAATTTTTCATTCAAAATGTTTTCCGTCCCCCCATGGGGTTTTTGGTCAAGTTCATGATTTTATTGAAATTTATATTTATCTCTAATTACAAAAAATGCCAATCCTCTCTTATGATGGCAACGTGATTATAATACCTATAAGCAAATTTTCTGTTGATTGGATCCTATTTCATTATTCCTTTCTCTTCTTTTTGGCTTTTCATATCCTTGATAAAAAGAAACTCTTACAAATCCAATTTTTTCAATGGAGGAGGAAAATAATGATGGAGTTCATTATGTGGTAAGCCAATTTCTTTTATTAAAGTTTATTTATACTTTGCATTTATAATATTTAAATTGAATTGATGAAGTTGTGAGTAATTTATACTATTTTTTGCCATAGTTTTAGGTGAGTATAAATTTGCTTATTTGTTTTTTTTTTCTAATTTTTAATAACTATTATATGATTAGATACAGAAAAAGATACTAATTTTGTTTAATTTTTATTAGGTTGACATTGAATCTTCACTTGTGGACATGAAAAATACATCTTCCCAAAGTATTTATGTTAATAATGATGATCGAGGTAGAGAGGTTAGTGAAATCATATCTCTGCCTTATGTGGGAATGGAATTTGATTCTTTGGATGTTGCTGAACTATTTTATAAATCATTTGCAAAGGAAAAAGTTTTTTGAATTCGTATTCGATCAAGTGTTATAGGCTCTCGAAGCAATGAAGTAATAAGTCGTACTTATGTATGTTGTAATGAAAGTCACTATAAAGAAGAGAGCAAAAATGAGGGAATAAATCTCAGAAAAAGATGCTCTACTTTAAGAACGGGTTGTGGAGCAATGTTTAAGGTTTCAAAGGGGAAAGAAATGAAGTCTTGGGTAGTGAAATCATTTAACAATGATCATAATCATGTGATGATAAGTCCTAGGAGTGTAACTTACCTTAGATGTCATAAAAAGATGTCTGCAGCTACAAAGAATCTTGTTGAAAAATTTAATGAAGAAGGAATTCCAACAGGAAAAGTGACAACAATGTTTAGTGGTGATGACCAACAATTTTCTAATAGAGATTGTTGGAATCACCTTAGGAATTTAAGAAAAAAGAACTTAGATGTTGGAGATGCTCAGGCTGTCTTGAGTTTTTGTAAGAAAAGACAAGTTGAGAATCCTAATTTCTTTTATGCAATTCAATGTGACGATGATGTGCGAATGGTAAATTTTTTTTGGGTGGATGCACGCTCACGATTAGCTTATCAATATTTTGGGGATGTTATTACTTTTGATACCACTTACAAGACCAACAAATATGCCATGCCATTTGCCCCATTCACAGGATTGAACCATCATTGTCAATCTATTTTGTTTGGTTGTGCTTTATTACAAGATGAATCAGAACAATCTTTTATTTGGTTATTTGAAACATGGCTTGAGGCGATGTATGGGAAAAGACCAATATCTATTATCACATATCAAGATTTAGCTATTGGAGCAACTGTGAAAAAAGTTTTCCCTACAGCTCGTCATCGCCTATGTCTATGGCATATCAAAAAGAAGTTTCCTGAAAAACTTGCACATATATATCACAAAAATTCAGCCTTCAAGCATGAATTAAAGAAATGCATTCGTGAATAAACTACAGTGAATCGATTTGAAGAGGATTGGCGAGATTTGATTGTCAGATATGGCTTGGAGAAAAATGAATGGCTTGAAACATTGCACAATATTCGAGAGTCATGGATTCTTGTCTACAACATGAACACTTTTTTTGCAGGAATGAATACAACCCAAAGAAGTGAGAGCATAAATGTTTTTTTTTTTTTTATTCTTTTGTTGATGCAAAGACTTCATTGCAAGAGTTTGTGATAAAGTATGATAAAGCAGTGGATAGCCATTATGAAAAAGAAAGAAGAGAAGATTTTGAGTCAAAAAATAAGTCACGCATTCTGAAGATTGGGTCAAAGATAGAACATCATGCAGCATCGATTTACACCAGAAACATTTTTAATTTGTTTCAAGAGCAATTGGTGAAGAGCAATCACTTCACTAAAGAGAGGATTGAAAAGAATGGTGCCTGTCTTCAATATAAAGTATCAAATTCTTTTGATTCTCGTGACACTTTTATTGTCTATTTGGATTTAAACTCAAAAATTGGCAATTGTCAATGCCAATATTTTGAGTTTATGGGTATTTTGTGCAGGCATTTATTGGCAATTTTTCAATTCAAAAACATTGTGGAAATCCCAGATTACTACATTTTACAGCGTTGGACTAAGGAAGCAAACAAGGGCATGAAGATTTGTGACGATGGATTTATTTCTAGGGGGGAGAATCATGTGATAGGAGTTTTGCAAAGTATACATGTTACCGCTATATGAATCAATTGTCTCATCTTGCTGAAAGATAAAAGGAGATTTACAAAATCATTATTAATGATTTGAAGATGACACTTGCGAAAGCTTTAACGATGGAAAGTCAAATGCTCATAGGTGAAGAGAGTGACAAGATGAACGTCAAATGTTCTAGAGGAGACTTGGATGAGATAACAGATATTCAGCCTACTAATACTCTCACACCGTTCAATAAAGGTGATCCTCATGGTCGAAAGAAAAAAGTTTGCAAGGAGACTACTAGTGGAAGATTCAAGAGTGGAATTGAAGTGTTAATGGCTCGAGCAGCAGTTAAAAGAAGATCATGTAACGCCCTCACCATAGGTAGTCCGTACATTTTACTATTCCGACAACCAATGTCTGTTCGGACACTCAAAAATGTCTGAAACTACGCTTAGACTATAGTGAGGAGGCATAAATTGATGAAATAAATGTTAAGAAATTATAGAAAAAAATTTTTTGAGAAAATAAAATAATAAAAATAAACCGATATGCACCATGAAGGGCATTTTAGTCATTTTACCCCCAGAGGTGAATTTTGACCTAAATGTCAAATTTAAATTTTTGACAAATAAAATAATTAACATAAAATATTTTTGTGAATTTGAATTAGGGAAATGTGGAGATAAAGAAGAAGAAAAGAAAAGAAAAGAAAAGAAAAGAAAGAAAAAGAAAAGAAAAGAAAAAAATGGATTTTGAAAAATTAAAAAAAAAAAATTAAAGTACACAAATAGAATATATATATATCATAAGATGACAAAACCTACCAACATTTTCTCTCCATCTTCTTCTTTTTTTTTTCTCCATTGTGCCGACACCCTTGGTCTTCATTTCCTCCATTGATATTCAAGCTTCCAAGCTTGATTTCTCAAGCTTAATCCACCCAAAACCCATAGCTCACTTCACAAAAAATTTAGCTCACACCATAAGGAAGCTTTAGATACCCATAAAAAGAAGAAAGGTTAAAGTTTGAAGTGGGTCACAAGAGGTTAGTGCCTAATCTTCCTTTTTTCCTTTATTAATCCTTGAGTTAAAAGTTTAAATGAAGTGAAATTTGTAAGAAATTAAAAAAAATAGGTGAGTTATGAGGGGAGTGAATTTTTGGTACCCATGGTGAGTGATGGTTTTTGATGACTATGATGTATATAAAGTGATTTAATGATGTTGGTTGATGCATTTATAAGTATTAGAAGTTGATTTACATTGAGATTTTATGAGGTTGAAATTGTGAGTTAGGGTTTGACCTAACTTTGGTATTTTTGTATTATACCATGCAATTGAGATTGTTGAGATGTGTTGATGATATTTAGAAGTTCCTTGAATGTCAAATTGAAGTAAGGAAGTTGGGGGAGAAATGAATTATTGGAAGTGCTATTTTCTGTAGGGTGTGTTTGTTGAGGGCAGTATACATTTTAGGCCATAAATGAAACTATGTGACCCCAATTGGTATGAGGCTAATTGGAGGTGAAACTAGACCCAAAATAGCTCATTTTCCATGAAGAAACCATGCCCAAATTCTGTCCAAAACTTGACCTAAATACTGCCCAAATTCGGACTACCCTGCACCAAACCCAGAAAATGACCAAATGAACAGTACGTGTTCATTTGGTTATAACTCTCTCTATAGTAGTCTAAATGACCTAAAATTTCACCAATGGAAAGTTTATACATAGGGCTACACTTTTCATGAAGACCACTTAATCCAGTTTTGCCTTTAACTAATTCAAATTGTTAGTACAAGTTGGGTCACTGAAACTGCCAACCCAGAAAATGACTAAATGAACAGTACGTGTTCATTTGGTCATAACTCTCTCTATACTGGTCCAAATGACCTAAAATTTCACCAATGGAAAGTTTAGACATAGGGATACACTTTTCATGAAGACCACTTAACCCAGTTTTGCCTTTAACCAATTCAAATTGTTAGCACAATTTGGGTCACTGAAACTGCCAACCCAGAAAATGACCAATAACTCTCTCTATACTAGTCCAAATGACCTAAAATTTCACCCATGGAAAGTTTAGACATAGGGCTACACTTTTCATGAAGACCACTTAATCCAGTTTTGCCTTTAAACAATTCAAATTATTAGTAAAAGTTTAGTCACTAAAACTGCCAACCCAAAAATTGTCCTAAAATACTATTCCTTTGGTATTTTGACCATAACTTGAGCTCTATAACCCCAAATTCAGTGATTCAAAAACTGAAATTCAAGTTTAAACATAGAGGAGAAATTGTCATGAAGGAAGTGTGACTAAATAGATATCCTAACCTAGTCAAATTCCTAGATAAAGATAACACATCAACATGAACCTAAAGAAAGGTTCATGGGAAAAATGCTATATAGGAAAATTAAAATACTCATAAGGAAAATTTAATATTAAAAATGATATGAATATGTAAATTAGGACTAATGTCCTATTAATATGAAATTAATGGTACCAATGAGCAGTATTAGAAAATAGTAATAGTGAATAGTACTAAATTAATTAAAAATGTTTAATTGCCCATAGTATACCTAGACTTATTTATTTAGTTTGGATAAATTGATATACCAATTAGGGACTATAGATAGCAGTACTGCCTACCGAGAAAATCATGAACTGATAATATATGTTTGGTATGATTGTTCTACAGGCTATATGCCTACTTACTGGCCATTGTGCCTACTTTATTTCTGGCTTTACAAGCGACGTGAGTCTCGTGCCCGATAGCCTTGTGCACGGCAGCGTATATTGGATAGACATATGGCTGTTTAACCAGTATACACCCGTGCATCCAGCTTTTATAATTTGTTATAGGTTTCTTGGGCACTGATAAAAATTAATTAAGACTTAAAATACAATAAGTAATCATAAAAGATCCCGATAATGTTAATTGTTTCCAAAGAGTAACAAAAATATAAAAGACCCAGAAATTATGAGTTGAAGATATTATTTCAAATGTTAAATTATTATTATTATAAATTATGCACCACTAAGCGTTATACTTAGCGCGTTGGTTTTCTATCAGTAGGTGCGGAGATCGGTCCCGGCCGCGCGGCGGCACCGATAGTGCAGCGAGTGCGATCGGATCTGCTATTGTCCAAAGTCACCTCACCAGTCTTTTGCATTTTGGTAGGGTCCATGTATAGACTAGTATTTTGGTTCATTATGTTTAGTCATGATGTAATTACTAGTTTATGATGTATTTCATTTTAGACTTGAAATGAAAACTTATAATTTATTATCTATGAATTTCTATATGAATGTAATAGATGACACTTCATTTTGAGATCCCATAAATAGTTGTGAATGATATGATAAAAGAGAATATGATATGGAAATATGTTAACAGGTGATAGTGGAACCCGCTAGATGCTAATAAAACAGAAAAGGATCTGTCCGGGTCTCCACAGAAATAAGATATATAAAAAAAAAATTATACACATAAATTACCTGATCTAAATGACATTAAAATTTACAATAGACATGAGAAGACAAGATAGGGTGCTCTGACACCGAATGTGACACTTCTTGCTCGGCTATGTCACACCTTACCCCTCCGTAAGGCATAACATGATCCCGTAGAATACTTAATGAACTACCGAACTTCACCTACCGATAACTCATTAAGTACCCTACAAGGGATTTTAAAACGATTTTCTTACATTTTGGAAGTGGTGAGAATTTTAATGAGAATTAAAAATCATTTATTTAAGTTTAAATACTAGTAAAAACTTTTATCCATTTTAAATTTTACCACAAATTTTATAAAAATTTTGACAGAGTTCTGTTTGTTTTTGGAGAAAACCGTTCTTCAAATACCTAAAAAAAACACCTCCAAAAATATTTTCACAACTTCCAATCTTCAATAACTCAATCATCTCAATTCAATGCACTTCAAAATAATTTCACAATACAAATCAAGGTTTCTCATCTCAAAATATTTAATATCTTCATTAACAAAATATAATGTAGGAAATTCATATGTACAAATATTAAATTACCATAGAAAATCCAAAATAATATTATTACAATTTATTTACAACTGCTCAACTACATTGATACATACAACATTTCCATATTTACATCAAAATTATCTACAATGGTATAAAATAATACCCGTACAAAAGCTTGATGTGATCTTCAACTCAGTAGCAGCTCACTCTGCTGCTTTCTCCTTGCTCTTATCTGCGACAGCAAAATAAGCTATCGCTGAGTATAAAAATACTCAGTGGTGCACAATAAAAATTTAAAATGCAATAAATAAATCATTCATTGCCAAACACAATTTAAATGTTTCTCAATCACATTTCACAAATATTAAAGTTCATAATAACATCATCTTGTCAAATAATCTATTAAACACAATTTAGTCAAACAATTTCATAAACACAGTGTTGCCAAAGTCATACACAACTTAAGCCATGACACAAAATTTCCGATCAATGCCGTGTTGTACACCACGACAAAGCAATCTCAACCCCATTAATCAAAACCAATGAGGGAGGTGGCTAGCTAGCTAATGAGTACTCATCCGATCTACAACCTCAACTGGCAAGCCAGAGAGGGAGGAAAATAAACGATCTCAACCCCATAAATGGAGGAGGAAATGTGATACTGTCATGCTAAGTGTGAATCCAAAATCAATTTAAAACAATTATTTTCAACAATTTATGAGAGATCCCAAACAATTTTCAAATTCATTTTTGTAGTCACAAAGTGGCAACACAATTCATAAATAACACAGCGACTTCATAAAGTATAGCAATTTAAATTTTCAATTGGAAAACAATTACATAAATTTATTGTGCACAAACCTGACTGGAGTCGCCTCTAGGCCTTGACTCAGTCTTTAAGGGCTTCCAAGTCTTTTTCAGCTGAAACACACAGTTTCGCAGTGTTTCAATACCATAACTTAGCATAAATCTAAAAATAAACTTAACTTCAATTTTACTAGTTCTATTGCGTTAAATTCGACGTTTTTGAAGTTTTTGTGTTTCGAGTTACTATTCACTACACTATTCAAGTCAAATTGTTGACTTTCTAAGGCTTAATAGGTATGGGAACTCCAACTTTACCCACATACCACATTTTGGTCATTAAATTGTTGGTTTTGGTCATTTTCTCAAAGCTTAAATCCTTTTGGCCAAATTGTCAAATTTTCAGTTTTGGTGCTCCAAGTTGCACTGTTCCATTGGCAATTTTACTGTTGGAATTTGGTAAAACTTCCTTCATAGAAAATGTTCCTTATTGTCTTAAGTTTATTCTCATTTTTGAATCACCCCAATTGGAGTTTTGTAGCTCAAGTTATGCCCCTTTGAATCAGGACTGCCGGATGGAACATAACCCAGATTTTCTGGGCAAAGTTGAGTGCTGGCAGATTTGAGTCACCAACTTGGGGTGGCCAAATGGCTTGGTTTCTGACAGAATTTGGACTTGTGTTCTTCATGAAAGTTTTAGATCTATATGTGATCTAACTACTGGTAAAATTTCAAGTCAATTTGATCTGCTTAGCTCGAGTTATGACCAAATGAACAAATACTGTTCATTTGGTCAGTTTGTACAGTGGCAGCCTGTTCTCATTTCACTTTGGTCAATTGGTTCACTAAGTTTTGGTCAGTTTTTGGGCATAGTTCCTTAATGAAAATTGTGGCATTTTATGTCTATTTTCATCTCCAATTGATGGCATATCAATTGGATTTGTAAAATTTCCGTTTTGGTCCTTCAAAATTGGCTTGGTCATGCTGCATTCAACCTCCGAATTTGGCTTCACTTCCAACAATTCAAACACATCTCCTTTGGTCATTATTGACCATTTTTCAGCTCACAATAGGTCAAAGTCATCATTTATGCATTTCTCCAAATTTTGGTTCACAAACCCTAACATTCAAACCCTGATCTCACTAAATCATTGTATTTAACTACATTTAATGGTTTTAATGCTAATCATTCAACTAATTAAGGTTTCTACACTCATTCAAAACCCTCAAACCATAAAAAATCATACTCCCTCCAAGCTGGACAAAATTTCAGTTTAGTACTCTTCACATATTTTTATTTCACTTCATTAACTTCTAAACTCATTTAAGTAACTAATGATGCATTTAAATAACTAATTGATAGTTAAGAGACTAACCTTTATTTAGATCCTCAAATCCCAATCTTTTGTTCTCTTTTCTTCCTTCAATCTTCTTCTCAAGTTGAGATTACAAGTTCTAGTGAGGTATTTAAGGGAGTTATTAAGACTAAGTGGAGAAATTAAAGCTTGAGTGCAAGCTTTAATGGAGAAGTTTCCATGGAGGGTTTATAGAGAAGGGACGCGGCAACTTGATGGAAGAAGAAGACAATTCTAAATTTTTTTTTCTTTTTATTTTCTTTTATCTTTATCCCTTTTAGAAGAGCAAAAATCCAATTTAATAAATAATTTAATTAATTTGTTTATGACATCATGCATGAGGTCATGCATGATGTCATCACCTTTTTACTTTTTCATTTTCCTCTTTTTTTTTTCTATTTTTCTATTAGTTCTTTAATTTAATTCTTGATCCCAAAATTTTCTTTTCTCCGATTTAATTTTACAGTTAGGTCAGGAGTCAGCTCTCGGGGTCAATTGACCAATTTGCCCCTCGCCGGTTCATCCCGGTTTGCAAATAATTCCATATTTCTTCCGGCTCCCTGACCTAATTATTTGACTGGCTTAACAGTTCTTTTTCGTGATTTTCTCTTTTCCACTGTGTTCATAAGGGTCCTAAGGACCGCAGCGTCATATTTTACGGTTCGAAATTTGAGTTTAAATCGACTTCACAGTCGTTCCCGAGGAGGTTACTCATCGCTGTGACTCTCGGCTCGTTTAACCTCTTATGTTCTGTTTTTCTTATTTATAGTTAACTAATTAAACATTACTAATTATTTGTGTTTATGGCTTCTCGAGTTGTCTTAAGTGTGGCTCTAATCTTCTTAATTGTTCGGACCGACACCGGTCACGGGAACAGTGAAATCTACCAGGCTATGCAAACGGGGGTGTTACAATTCTCCCCCCCTTAAATAAATTTCGTCCCGAAATTTTACCTAGTACTAATCTCTGAATAGCTGTGGGTGCTGTCTCCTCATGTCCTCTTCTCGTTCCCAAGTAGCCTCCTGGCCCGAATGATGGTTCCACAGCACTTTTACCAATGGTATCTGCTTGTTCCGTAGCTGCTTCACCTCATAAGCCAGAATCTCTATGGGTTCTTCTTCATTTGTGAGGTCTGGATTCACTTTAATTTCCTCTACTGGTAATACATGAGATGGGTCTGATCGGTACCTCCTCAACATAGTCACATGGAAGACATTATGTATCTTTTCCAACTCTGGAGGTAGTGCCAACCGATATGCCAAAGGACCCACTCTTTCTAGAACCTCATATGGCCCAATGAAACGAGGACTCAGTTTCCCCTTTGTGCCGAATCTCATAATCCTCTTCCAAGGAGAAACCTTGAGGAAAACTTTCTCACCCATCATCGAATATCCCTTCTTTTCAAATCAATGTAGGACTTCGACGGTGCGATGCGGTCTTAAGTCGACCTCTAATCACCCCGATTTTCTCTTGATTTCTTTGAACGATTTGAGTCCAATCATCTTTCTTTCACCCACGTCATCCCAACACAATGGGGTTCTACATTTTCTGCCATACAAAGCTTCATATGGAGGCATCCCAATGCTTGATTGGTAGCTGTTGTTATAAGCAAACTCAATCAAAGGCAAGTGTGTATCCCAACTACCCTCAAACTCAATCACACAAGCCCGTAGCATGTCCTCCAAGATCTGAATTACTCTCTCAGACTGGCCATGCATGCGTGGGTGGAATGCGATCTTTGAAGTTCAATCTAGTTCCTAGGGCTCTCAAGACTACCCCGAGAATCTAGAAGTGAACCTAGGATCTCTGTCGACACGATGGTTCTGCACTCCATGCAGTCTCACAATCTCATCGATGTATACCTTGGCCAATCTTTCCAAACTATAATCCATCCGGACTGGCAGAAAATGAGCAGATTTAGTCAGTATGTCAACAATGACCCAAACTGCATCATGACTCTTCTGTGTCCTCGGAAGTCCCATCACAAAATCAATCGTTATTCTTTCCCATTTCCATTCGGGCACTGGTAGTGGATGTAACAACCCAGTGGGTACTTGATGCTCTACCTTTACTTGTTGACAAGTTAGGCATTTGGATACAAACTCTGCCACATCTCGTTTCATACCCATCCACCAGTAATGCTCCTTTAGCCCCCTATACATTTTTGTGCCACCAGGGTGCATGGCAAAAGGAGACTCATGTGCTTCCTTCAAAATGATCTTCCTCAATTCAACATCATTGGGAACACATATTACGCCTCGTGTAGTGATGGTTGTCATCTCGATTGAGAATTACGGTTTCTTGCCTGCTGACTTCTTCCAACGACACGATACTTTTCATCATTACGGCGACTATTTTGATTTGATCATTTAACACTGGCTGTACATGCCATGCAACTGCTGTCTGCCCCTCATCATCAATCTCTAAGCTGGCATGCAGTGACCTTAACTCATGTACCAAAGACAAAGGAGTAACTTGGAGACTTGCCATAGTCTTGCGACTTAAGGCATTAGCCACAACATTCGCTTTCCTTGGCTGATAGTCTATCAGACAATCATAGTCTTTTATCAACTCTAACCACCTCCTCTGTCTCAAATTCAGCTCTTTTTGGGTGCCCAAGTACTTCAAACTCTTATGATCTGTGTAGATGTAACACTTCTCCCCATACAAATAATGTCTCTAGATCTTAAGAGCAAACACAATGGCTGCAAGCTCCAAATCATGTGTCGGATAATTCCTCTCATGCGGTTTTAGTTGGCGTGATGCATAGGCAATAACATTTCGATCTTGCATCAACACACAACCTAACCCATTGTGAGAAGCATCGCTGTAAATTGTATATTCTTTACCCGGTGTAGGTAAAGTCAGGACTGGAGCCTCAGTCAAACATCTTTTCAATTCATCAAAACTTTGCTGGCATTTGTCCGTCCACTGAAATTTCACATCCTTTCTAAGTAGCTTGGTCAATGGAGATGCCAACATGGAGAATCCCTTCACAAATCGACGGTAGTATCCAGCTAACCCCAGAAAACTACGAATCTCTGTGACAGTTACGGTGGCTTCCAATTAAGGACGACTTCAATCTTGCTAGGATCTACCTTAATACCCTCTGCGATACTATGTGCCCCAAAAGGATATCTCCTTCAACCAAAATTCACACTTGAAAATTTGGCATATATTTGTTTCTCTCTCAAAGTCTGCGATACAATCATGGATGTCTATCATGCTCTTCTGCATTCCTCGAATAGACCAATATATCATCAATAAATACCACAACAAACTGATCGAGGTATGGTCTGAAGATAGTGTTCATCAGATCCATAAAAGCAGCTGAAGCATTAGTTAACCCGAATGGCATGACCAAGAACTCATAATGGCCATAGCGGGTTCTGAAGGCAGTTTTAGGAATACTCTGCTCTTGTACTTTCAACTGATAATAACTTGATCTCAGGTCAATTTTGGAGAATACAGCTGCACCCCTCAACTGATCAAACAAATCATCAATACGGAGCAATGGGTATCTGTTCTTTATCATCACCTTATTCAACTGCCGATAGTCAATGCATAACCGGAGAGTGCCATCCTTCTTCTTTACAAACAATACTGGTGCTCCCCAAGGTGACACACTAGGGCGAATGAAGCCCTTATCAAGCAGCTCTTGCAACTGCACTTTCAATTCTTTTAGTTCTGCAGGTGCCATTCTATATGGTGTTATGGAGATTGGGTCCACACCAGGCATAACATCAATTTCAAACTGCACTTCTCTTTGTAACACTCCCGTTGCATAGCCTGGTATATTTCATTGTTCCGGTGACCGGTGTCGGTCCGGACAATTAATGGGATTAGGGCCACACTTAAGACAATTTGAAAAGCCATAAACACAAATAATTAGTAATGTTTAATTAGTTAACTATAAATAAGAAAAACAGAACATAAGAGGTTAAACGAGCCGAGAGTCACAGCGATGAGTGACCTCCTGAAGCAGCTGCAAGTCATTTTAAACTCAAATTTGAACCGTAAAAAGTGACGCTGTCCTTAGGACCCTTATGAACACGATGGAAAAGAAAATCACGAAAAATAAGCTGTTAAGCCGGTCAAATAATTAGGTCGAGGAGCCGGAAGAAATATTGGATTATTTGCAAACCGGGATGAGCCGCGAGGGCAATTTGGTCAATTGACCAGAGGCGACTCGACCTAACTGTCCAATAAAATCGAAGAAAAGAAAATTTCAGAATCGAGAATTAAATTAAAGAACTAATAGAAAAAAATAAATAAAAAAAAGAAAAAGATGGAAAAGTCAAAGTTGATGACATCATGAATGATGTCATAAACAAATTAATTAAGTGAATTATTAAATTGGAATTTTTGGTCTTCTAAAAGGGATAAAGATGAAAGAAAATAAAGAAAAAAAAACAAAAAATTCCTTTCTTCTTCTTCTCTCTTTGCCGCCCCATTTCTTCCTCTCATCTCCATGAAAGCTTCTTCCATTTAAGCTTACTTTTAAGCTTGAATTTCTTCACCCAATCCACATAACTCCCCTAAAAACTTCATTAGACCTTGCAATCTCAACCTAGGAACAAGAAAGAAGGAGGAAAGGAAAAGAGAAAGTGAAGAATTGGCATTTAAGTTAAGGTTAGTATGTTAAACTTCTTATTTCTTCACTTAAATGCATGATTAATGGTTGAAATGAACTTAGGATTAAGGAAATGAAATAAAAATATGGGGGAAGGACAAACTGAATTTTTGGCTAGCATTGTGAAGAGTGTGATTTGCATGGCTTGATTGGCTTGGATAGGAATATGAACCTTAATGAGTTAAGTGATGTTAGTTAAAGGCATTGAAATGGTTAAATGCAAGAGTTAATGAGATTAGGGTTTCAATGCTAGGGTTTATGAACCAAAATTTGGAGAAATGCATAAATGGCATGTTTGACCTATTGTGAAATGAAATAATGGTCAATTATGACCAAATAAGTTGTGTGGGAATTGTTGGAATAAAAACCAAATTCGTAGGTCCAATGGTCATGCTGCTGACAGCATGACCAAACCCACTTTGAAGGACCAAAACTCAAATTTTACAAGTCCAATTGATATGCCACCAATTGGAGATGAAAATAGACATAAAATAGCACAATTTTCATTAAGGAACCATGGCCAAAAACTGACTAAAACTTGGTGAAACAATTGACCAAAGTGAAATGAGAGCGGTACTCTTGCACCAAACTGACCAAATGAACAGTAACTGTTCATTTGGTCATAACTCGAGTTAGGAGGGTCAAAATGACCTGAAATTTTACCAGCAATTAGATAAGACATAGATCTAAAACTGTCATGAAGAACACCACCCCAAATTATGCCATTAACCCATTCAAATTATTGAGCAAAGTTAAGTTACCAAACCTGCAACTCTGCAGAAATTTCATTGAGCAGCAATGTTTGAAGGGTTATAACTCTCTCTACAAAACTCGGATTTAGGCGATTCTTGAACCGATGGAAACATAAGACATAGTAGAACATTTCATATGAAGAAAGTTAGACCAAATTATGAACTTAACTTGATCAAATTACTGACCAAAGTTTGATCAAAATCTGCCAGAACCCAAGATACCAGTATGAACAGTGAACGTGAACAGTAAACTTATTTTGGCCATAACTTGAGCTAAAAAACTCCGATTGAGGTGATCCAAAAATGAGAATATACTTAAGACAATAAGGAACATTTTCTATAAAGGACGTTTTGTCAAATTCCAACAGTAGATCGACCAATGGAACAGTGCAACTTCGGAGCACCAAAACCGAAAATTGGCAATTTTGCCAAAATGACATAAGCTTTGAGAAAATGACCAAAACCAACAAGTTTGGTGACCAAAATGTGGTATGTGGGTGAAGTTGGAGTTTCCATACCTATTAATCCTTAAAAAGTCAACAATTTGACTTGAATAGTGTAGTGAATAGTAACCCGAAACACAAAAACTTTGAGAACGTCGAATTTAACGCAATAGAGCTAGTTAAAGTGAAGTTAAATTTATTTTTGGACTTACGTTAAGTTATGGTACTGAAATACTATGAAATTGTGTGTCTCAGCTGAAAAAGACTTGGAAGCTCGGAGAGACTGAGTCAAGGCCTAGAGGCGACTCCAGTTAGGTTTGTGCACAATAAATTTATGTAATTGTTTTTCAATTGAAAATTTGAGTTGCTATACTTTATGAAATCGCTGTGTTATTTATGAATTGTGTTGCCACTTTGTGAATACAAAAATGACTTTGAAAATTGTTTGGGATCTCTCATAAATTATTGAAAATAATTGTTTTAAATTGATTTTGGATTCACACTTAGCATGACAGTATCACATTTCCTCCTTCATTTATGGGGTTGAGATCGTTTATTTTCCTCCCTCTCTGGCTTGCCAGTTGAGGTTGTAGATCGGATGAGTACTCATTAGCTAGCTAGCCACCTCCCTCATTGATTTCGATTAATGGGGTTGAGATTGCTTTGTCGTGGTGTACAACGCGGCATTGATCTGAAATTTTGTGTCATGGCTTAAGTTGTGTATGATTTTGGCAACACTGTGTTTATGAAATTGTTTGACTAAACTGTGTTTAATATATTATTTGACAAAATGAGTTGTTATGAGCTTTGATATTTGTGAAATGTGATTGTGAAATATTCAAATTATGTTTCATCAATAAATGATTTATGTATCGCATTTTAAATTTTTATTGTGCACCACTGAGTATGTTTATACTCAGCGATAGTTTAATTTATTGTCGCATATAAGAGCAAGGAGAAAGCAGCAGAGTGAGCTACGGGATTGACAAGAACTTCTTGATCCCTTTTGTACGGGTATTGTTTTATACCCTTATGGTTATTTTGATGTAAATACTGTAATGTCATAAGTATCAATGTAAATTGAGTAGTTGTAAATAAATTGTAATAATATTATTTTGGGTTGCTTCTGTAAATTTAATATTTGTAAATATGAATTTTCTGCTTTATGCCTTGTTAATGAAGTATTAAAAATTTTGTGATGACCAAATTTGATTAAATTGTGGAAATTGCTTTGAAGTGATTTGAATTGGGTTGATTTGAGTTTTATTGGAGATTGGGAGTTGTGGAAAACTTTTGGAAGTGCTTTTTACAGGTCTTTGAAGAACTGGTTTCTCAAAATACAGAGGGAACTCTGTCAAAATTTTTATAAAATTTGCGGTAAAATTTAAAATGGACAAAATTTTTTACTAGTATTTAAACTTGAATAAATGGTTTTTAATTCCCACTAAAATGCTCACCACTTCCAAAATGTAAGAAAATTATTTTAAAATCCCTTGTAGAGTACTTAATGAGTTATCGGTATGTGAAGTTTTGTAGTTCATTAAGTATTCTACGGGATCATGTTATGCCTTACGGAGGGATAAGGTGTGACACTCTTTCTGGAGGTAATCTTGGCAATTCATCAGGAAACACATCCGGAAAGTCACATATAGTAGGAATGTCCCTCAGTGCTGGACTCCCCACTTGGGTGTCTATCACATGTGCCAAGTACGCCTCACACCCTTTTCTAATCATCTTTACGGCGGTCTGGTGAAATGATGTTTGAAGGCAATAACTGCCTCTCCCCATGTATTACTACATCACCATACTGAGGAAGACCAAAAGTGACTGTCTTCAATCTACAGTCAATCATGGCGTGATGCCTGGCTAACCAATCCATGCCAAAGATAATGTCATAATCTCTTAAGGGCATTTCAATTAAATCAGACAAAAAAGTGTGTCCTTGGATCACCAAAGGACAATCCCTATATAGCCTATTTACCCTAACCTCCTGGCCTAATGGACTAGTTACTAGCACATCATAGTCCATTGGTACACACTGAATAGCAGTAGAGCACCTCACACTAGCACTAACATACGAATGTGTGGAGCCAGGATCAAATAACACATATACATCTTGGCCAAGGATGGAGAAAATACCAGCTACTACATCTGATGTTTCAGCTTCCTCCCTCTGACGCATAGTATACACTCTGACTGGTGCGCCACTAGATCTGGCAGTTAACGGTGCTCGACTTCCCAGAGTGCTACGGGACCCTACCTCTGCCTCTACCTCTAGCAGCTGACAGTGACCCTCTAGGTGCAGAGACTTGGTCTGATCCTTCCGATGTAGCAAAAGATCCAGACCGGCGCGGACTAGTGCAATCCTTAGCGAAATGTTCGCTTCCTCCACAGTTAATGTTAGTAGTATGCCCTAGAGCATATCATTTAGTATATATCTTGTACATAATTTTATTAATAAAAGGCATTTCCACTTTTCCGTTTACATAATATATTTATGTGTAATAGAAAAGGTCCATTGATATTTTGTTAGAAATATTATTCTTAAGTGTTAAGAATATGAGTGACAATATTTCTAGCACAAAGTATCATAAATAGGTTCACAATCGAGGATACTTCATAATAAGGACATGACTTATCCAGAAAGATTGTATTCATGTTTGTTCCCAAGTTATTTATATGAGATATAAATAAGATGGAATGGTGAGTCTCATGCCACATAACAAACATGATAGGCACTTATAAATGATAAGTAGGCCGAACCAGTGACACTTATGACAAGCACATGGAGTTTACTCTTGTCAATGTTTTGTCATAAATCATATCAGTGCATATAATCTTTAGACCTGAGATAGCACGATTATCTTGTATATAGGTAGTTTGAGTTTGATACTGCTTTCATACTTGTACTATGTATGGGTATATGGGCATGTGTTGGCTCTTGCTAGTTATATATGGAGGTAGGTGTTGATCAAGATGGAATCTGTTCCTCTAAGTAAATAGAGATAAAATCCTATGTTCATTTAATTGTTCTTGATGTTTCAAGTTCTGGCCGGAGACAGATAGATTTATTGAAAGAGTTTACGATGAGAAAAATCTTTTTAATCAAGAACTGGAATTAAAAGAGAACATAATATTCATAGCAAATGGAGTTTGACATAAACCATGACTCCAGCTTGAGTTGGGATTTTGCAACAGAGAAATTCTAGTGCATGGTAACATATGATTATAGGTTCATTTAAGGTAAATCTTATTACTAATTGGGTGGCCATGGCATGCTATGCTAGGTGTTAACCATGGTCTATGAGGTTCATAAAATGATTTAGAGAAATCATTTATGGTAAGAAAGAGTTCTGATGATATTAAGAGTTGATATCATGTCTCCTTGCCAATTAGTGATGAGCCTAGTAAGTCACACACATACACAAGTTATCACCTATTTAAATATGATTTAATTAATTAATTAAAGAGTTTAATTGATTAATTAAATAGGTTTGGTTTGCAATTAAATTGCAAAGTCCCTAGCATGACTTGAAATCAAATCTAGATTATTGGATGTGTAGTATAAATTAAATTTATATTTAAAGTGTTTAAATATGAATTTAATTGATGAGAAATTAATTAATAGAGATTAATTAATTAATTTATATTTGATATAAATTAATTAGAAGAAGAAAATAATTATTTTGGGTTAAGAACTCAAAATTAAGACACGAGGGCATTTTGGTCATTTCACGATTGTGACACGTGACACCATGAGATGGTGACACATGGGATTACACATAAGCTTGCCAAATGTTTTTTTAATCATGTAAGATGATTAAAATCAAGATTAAATATAGGTTTGACACTTGGCACAATGTGATTGGGTCACTTAAACCTAGAGCTAATCAAAAGGTGACATGTGGCTAGGGTTTAATGTGTTAACCTAGCTATTTAAGTGTGGTTATGAAAAGAAAAAATAACCAGCAGCCTCTCCTCTCATTTGTCACGCCACTTTGAGCCTCTTCAGCTATTTCTCTTCATCTCTCATCAATTCAAAGAGATTAGCCATCAATCTCTTGAATTAAGAACACTAAAAATTGTTTCTAGTGTCCTGTTTACATCTCTAATCTCTTAAAAGGCAGAACTTGAATTTCTAATTAATAGAAAAAGCTTTAGAGGCTGTTCAAGGGCTGCCATAGGTGTTTTTGGTGTGGACAAGCTAGAGGACAACATTTGGTGTCCTGAAGACGAATCTCAAAGCGCAGACACGCTGCGATTGCATCAAGAGGTTAGTGTAATCGTTCTTGATTTAATCTAGGGTTCTAAAATTAATCTGATTAATTTTAAAATCTTAAATGGCAAATACAGATCCAAAAACATATTAAAAGAGTTTTAATATGTTGTTTATCATTGAAATCAAATAGATAAAAATAAATCTTGCATGGTGCATGTGACCCTAGGCAAAATTTTTTTTTGAATTCAATGGTATAATCTTGTGTTTTTCACGCTTCCGTTAGATTGTTGATTATATGATTTAATTGTGTGATTTGATCATGAGATGATTGATTCATTGCTGGTTGGATCAAGAGGTGTGGCGGCACACATGGTGAAGCCACCATTGGTGGCGGCAACAATGGTTCCATGGGTGGTTCAAGGTTTGGCTTTTAATTCTGCAATTGTTGTATGATCTAAGGCCTATTCTTTGACTAATTAAAGTGTTTAATTAGTAGTTTTAATCACACAATTAAATTATGATTCAAATCTGAATTTTAAAAGTTGTTTGAATGTGATTCAAATCTGAATTTTTAAAGTTGTTTGAATCATATTTAAATCTGATTTTTTAAAATTGATTCAATAAAATTCAGATCTGATTTTTAAAAAAATATTTGAATGTGATTCAAATCTGATTTTTTAAAAAATGTTTGAATGTGATTCAAATCTGAATTTTTGAAGTTGTTTGAATGTGATTCAAATCTGAATTTTTAAATTTATTTGAATGAGATTCAAATCTGAATTTTTAAATTTATTTGAATCATATTCAAATCTGGATTTTTAAGTTGAATATGAGATATTCAATTTAATTTAAGTATGTATGTTTTATTTAATTGTTAAATAGTGATATGCATGATGGATGATCATGGACTATAAAAGACCAATGTGATTGGATTTATTTCTTTTATGTTTCTTTGGGATTGTAAATTAATTAATTTATTTTAATTTATTTTGGGCATGTATTATTAAGTTTGTAATATTTTTGGGTTGTAATTTCATTTATTTTAGTTCTTGTAAATTCGCCTTGGTATGCCAAGGATTACTATGTAATATTGGATTGCAAGAAGTTCAAGGAGGTCAAGAGCATTGGTGGGACCGGTGAGGAATTCAATATCAAGTGTTGATTATGTACTCCTTCAGCAACTCTTGTAAAATGAATGAATGAAATGCACTTAGGAATGCCACGATTCAATTCTTGGTGGCTCAATTGAATCCCTTAGAAAGTCCATGATCATACCATATTTACTGCTTATCCATGAATGCATGAGATGTATGGGAATGTATGCAATTATATGATATATGCATGCTAAATGGATAATGTGCAAAGTGAGACCTTAATAGTAATAAGGATGGCTATAAAATCTTCCAAACAAATGATTAAATTGGAAATGCTATAATTAAAGTAATTATAACATAAGCCCTCCATTGGGGCAATTATTTTAAGAAATTTTAAATAGTTGCATGAGATGCAATTAATTTAAGAGATTTTCTTAAGAATAATTGTTAAGCATGAGATGTTGTAAATATGTAAATGGTTTGGTGGCCAATATTGGATGTACCTGAGGATGATCAATAGAATTATAAGAATTCAATCACCCACTAGAAATCCATCCAACTAGGATTTCCGTTTTCTACTCTGGAAGTGTAGGATTCGCTAAGTTAGTGGGAGGACCAATTTGATTAAAAGACCATAATCATTTTGGTTAATTACATGATACATTTACTAATTAATCTGGTTATTTTCTGCAGATTAATTTTACGATAAAAATGAGCACAAAACAACCACCACCATCCAATATCCTTGCAAGCATACTTGATCACTGAGTTGATGAACCTAATCATGCGATTGGCTAAGAAATTTGAAACTTGTCCTGAACCTTGAACATATAGGATATGTTCTAGATTTAAATGTTCCTGGTCCCTTACCTCTAGAGGCCACACAAGAGGAACATGAAACTTTGGACAAGTGGAAGGAGCATGATATGAGAGCTAAGTGTTACATGCTTGCTTCCATGAGTAATGAGTTACAGAAGCAACATGAGAATATGCAGAGTGCGAGTGAGATCCTCCTTCACCTACAAGAGTTATATGGTGAGCACGGAGAATGCTAGGTATGAGATATCTAGACAGCTATTCCGTATGAGGATGTCTGAGGGACAGAATGTTGGGGATCATGTCCACAAGATGATTCGGCTGATTGAGCAGTTGGAACATCTTGACTTCAACATGGATTTCCAACTACAAACGGATTTGATCCTTCAGTCCCTTCCTGAGTCTTTTGGGAATTTGTGAAAAATTTCCATATGACTAAACAGGAATGCACCTTAGCTGGTTTACTCAACATGCAGAATTTTTTCCCAAAAGAATATGCCAGGCAATAAAGGAAAAGAGGTAGCTTTGGTTGCATCTTCTTCTGCTGGAAAGTCCAACAAGAACAAGGGCTATAAGAAAAAGAAACCTCAGATTCCTTGTCCTTCCAAGAAAATAGCTAAACAGAAAAGGAAGACTAAAACTGATGGAGGCAAAGGAAAGTGTTTCCACTGCCAAAAGGAGAGTATCTTGCTTCTCTAAAGGACAAGAAGGATACACCTTCGGAAGGTATGTCCATATCTTGTTATTTAGATTTTGATGATACTCATAGTTCATCTACAACTTGGGTTTTAGATACTGGTGACAGATCTCACATTTCTAATGATATCCAGGAACAAGCAAATAGTAGCAGATTTCGTTCTCAAGATATTAGAGTCCGGATTGGCAATGGCTCAACTATTGAAGCTTTAGCCATAGGATCTAAATCTTTTTACATGTTTGGACATGTTTTGTGTTTGGATAATATTTTATATGTACCTGATGCTTTTAAGAACATCATTTCTATATCTAGTTTGACTAGAAATGGTTATGAATTTCAGTTCACAGATGATGTTTGCAATATTTATTTTGGAAATAAATATGTTGGTTCGGGTTATATGAATGATGGTCTTTATTATTTGGATAATAATGACAAACACAAATTGAATGCAAGTAATCTAAAAGAATACAATGCCATGGTGAAAACCAACTCAAGTTCAAAATATATTTGGCACTTAAGGTTATGTCATGTTGCAGAAGATAGGATTGCAAAATTGGAGAAAATGGGGATTCTATCCTCATTGGGCTCTGAGCCTACTCCAACTTGTGAATCTTGCCTTCAAGGCAAAATGACTAGATCACCCTTTGTTGGACAAGGGCTAAGAGCTGAAAATATTTTGGAATTAATACATAGTGATGTATGTGGTCCGTTTAAAGAAATGGCTAGAGGGCTTTCATTATTTTATTACCTTTCTTGATGATAAATCAAGGTTTGGGTATTTATATTTGATGAAATACAAACATGAATCCTTTGAAAAGTTTAAGGAATTTAAATCAGTAGAAAATCAAGCAGGAAAAAGTATTAAAGCTCTTGATCGGATCGTGGAGGTGAATATTTGAGTCTTGAATTTGATGAATACTTGAGAGAGCATGGCATTGTTTCTCGGTGACTCCTCTAGGAACGCATACAAGCGAATGGTGTATCGAAAGGAGAAATCGTACCCTATTGGATATGGTACGTAGTATGATGAGCTATCTTGATATGCCAATCTTCTTTTGAGGATTTGCATTAGAATCGACTTTGTATATTACGAATAGGATTCCATCAAAATCAGTTTCTTTCACACCTTATGAGATATGGCATGGAAGAAAACCAAGTCTAAAGCATGTTAAGATTTTGGGTTGTCGACTTATATCAAAAAGTGACAACGATAAATTGGAGACGGATCGAGAAAAGGTCGATTTGTTGGATATCCAAAGATAGTTTTGGATATTATTTTTATTTTCCTACTTCACAAAAGATGTGATAAGTAGAGATGCCACATTTCTTGAACAACGGTTTGTTCAAGAAGGAGGCAAAGGAAGGCAAATAGAGTTAGAATTGGAGAATTCGACCAACCAGCATCGGATGGATATAAATCCATCTAGTCAACCTATACCCATTGATGAAACATCTACAGCTGTTCCTCGTAGAACAACAAGGGTATCTCACCCACCAGTGAGATATGGTTTTCTTCATTAAGAAGAACAAGAGTTGTGTACTCATGAAGAAGTAGATCATGGAGATGATCCACTTACCTATGAAGAAGCTATATCAGATATAGACTCTTCAAAATGGATTGATGCTATGAAATCCGAGATTGATTACATTTATAAGAATCAAGTTTGGGATCTTGTTGACCCACCTGAAGGTATTGTACCTATAGGGAACAAATGGGTTTTCAAGAAGAAAATTGGTTCTGATGGAAAGGTAGAGACCTATAAGGCAAGGCTAGTAGCAAAAGGGTTTCGCCAAAGGCAAGGAATAGACTATGAGGAGACTTTCTCGCCTGTTGCCATGCTTAAATCAATTAGGATTTTATTAGCAATAGCTGCATACTATGATTATGAGATTTGGAAGATGGATGTCAAAACAGCTTTTCTCAATGGATAAATTGAAGAAAACATTTTCATGGAACAACCTAGGGGATTTGAATCCCAAGATGGTTCCAAGGTATCAAGCTAAAGCGATCCATTTATGGGTTGAAACAAGCTTCGAGGAGTTGGAACATCCGTTTTGATGAAGCCATTAAATCCTTTGGTTTTATCAAAAATGAGGATGAGCCATGTGTATATAAGAAGGTTAGTGACAGAGCTATCACTTTCCTTGTCTTATATGTGGATGACATACTGTTGATAGGTAATGACACAGGTATGTTGACAACTATAAAGGTATGGTTTCAAATACATTCTCCATGAAAGACTTAGGGGAGGCAACCTATATTCTTGGGATTCGCATCTATAGAGATAAAGCGAAAAGAATAATAGGTTTATCCCAAAGTCTATACTTGGAAAAGGTGTTAAAGAGGTTTAACATGCTTGATTCCAAGAGAGGATTGTTACCAGTAAGACATGGTATCCATCTTTCTAAAGAGATGTCTCCAAAGACACCCGAAGAAAGAGATAAGATGGCCAGGATTCCATATGCTTTGGCTATTGGAAGTTTAATGTATGCAATGTTGTGTACTAGGCCAGATATCGCATATGCTGTTAGTTTGACTAGTAGGTATCAATCCAATCCAGGTTTAGAACACTGGATAACAGTCAAGAATATCCTTAAGTACTTGAGAAGAACTAAGGATTTATTCTTGATTTATGGAGGTGGAGACTTGCAATTAGATGGTTATACTGATTCTGACTTCCAATCAGATATCGATGATAGAAAGTCTACCTCTGGATATGTGTTCATTTGTAATGGAGGTGCAGTCAGTTGGAATAGTTCCAAGCGAGCCATTGCAGATTCCACTCTTTGTCGAGTATATTCTTGCATCGAATCTTTGCAAAAGAAGGCTTTGGATAAAGAAGTTCGTGATAGAACTTACAGTAGTTCCTTCCATTGAGTCGGCGGTTCCACTACCTTTGTGACAATAATGGAGCGATCATCTGAGCTAAGGAACCAAGGTCTCACCGTAAATCCAAACACATAGAAAGGCGCTACCACATTATCGGAGAAATAGTTGGGCGGCGATGTAGCCATGCGAGAAAATAGCATCGGTGAAAATCCGGTGATCCATTCACTAAGCCTATGTCACAGACTCGATTAGACCGACATCTTGAGAAGATAGGTCTAAGATATTGTAATGAATGGCTCTAATGCTAGTGGGAGATTGTTAGTAGTATGCCTAGAGCATATCATTTAGTATGTATCTTGTACATAATTTTATTAATAAAAGGCATTTCCACTTTTCCGTTTACATAATATATTTATGTGTAATAGAAAAGGTCCATTGATATTTTGTTAGAAATATTATTCTTAAGTTATTAAGAATATGAGTGACAATATTTCTAGCACAAAGTATCATAAATAGGTTTACAATCGAGGATACTTCATAATAAGGACATGACTTATCGGAAAGATTGTATTCATGTTTGTTCCCAAGTTATTTATATGAGATATAAATAAGATGGAATGGTGAGTCTCATGCCACATAACAAACATGATAGGCACTTATAAATGATAAGTAGGCAGACCAATGACACTTATGACAAGCACATGGAGTTTACTCTTGTCAATGTTTTGTCATAAATCATATCGATGCATATAATCTTTAGACACGAGATAGCACAGTTATCTTGTATATAGGTAGTTTGAGTTTGATCTGCTTTCATACTTGTACTATGTATGGGTATATGGGCATGTGTTGGCTCTTGCTAGTTATATATGGAGGTAGGTGTTGATCAAGATGGAATCTGTTCCTCTAAGTAAATAGAGATAAAATCCTATGTTCATTTAATTATTCTTGATGTTTCAAGTTCATGGCCAGACAGATAGATTTATTGAGAAAGAGTTTACGATGAGAAAAATCTTTTAATCAAGAACTGGAATTAAAAGAGAACATAATATTCATAGCAAATGGAGTTTGACATAAACCATGACTCGGCTTGAGTTGTGATTTTGTATGAGAGAGATTCTAGTGCATGGTAACATATGATTATAGGTTCATTTAAGGTAAATCTTATTACTAATTGGGTGGCCATGGCATGCTATGCTAGGTGTTAACCATGGTCTATGAGGTTCATAAAATGATTTAGAGAAATTATTTATGGTAAGAAAGAGTTCTGATGATATTAAGAGTTGATATCATGTCTCATTGCCAATTAGTGATGAGCCTAGTAAGTCACACACATACACAAGTTATCACCTATTTAAATATGATTTAATTAATTAATTAAAGAGTTTAATTGATTAATTAAATATGTTTGGTTTTAAATTAAATTGCAAAGTCCCTAGCATGACTTGAAACCAAATCTAGATTATTGGATGTGTAGTATAAATTAAATTTATATTTAAAGTGTTTAAATATGAATTTAATTAATGAGAAATTAATTAATAGAGATTAATTAATTAATTTATATTTGATATAAATTAATTAGAAGAAGAAAATAATTTTTTTGGGTTATGAACTCAAAATTAAGACACGAGGCATTTTGGTCATTTCACAGTGTGACACGTGGCACCATGAGATGGTGACACATGGGATTACACATAAGCTTGCCAAATGTTTTTTAATCATGTAAGATGATTAAAATCAAGATTAAATATAGGTTTGACACTTGGCACAATGTGATTGGGTCACTTAAACCTAGAGCTAATCAAAAGGTGACATGTGGCTAGGGTTTAATGTGTTAACCTAGCTATTTAAGTGTGGTTATGAAAAGAAAAAATAACCAGCAGCCTCTCCTCTCATTTGTCACGCTACTTTGAGCCTCTCCAGCTATTTCTCTTCATCTCTCATCAATTCAAAGAGATTAGCCATCAATCTCTTGAATTAAGAACACTAGAAATTGTTTCTAGTGTCCTGTTTACATCTCTAATCTCTTAAAAGGCAGAACTTGAATTTCTAATTAATAGAAAAAGCTTTAGAGGCTGTTCAAGGGCTGCCATAGGTGTTCTTGGTGTGGACAAGCTAGAGGGACAACATTTGGTGTCACGAAGGCGAATCTCAAAGCGCAGACATTTGCGATTGCATCAAGAGGTTAGTGTAATCGTTCTTGATTTAATCTAGGGTTCTAAAATTAATCTGATTAATTTTAAAATCTTAAATAGCAAATACAGATCCAAAAACATATTAAAAGAGTTTTAATATGTTGTTTATCATTGAAATCAAATAGATAAAAATAAATCTTGCATGGTGCATGTGACCCTAGGCGAAATTTTTTTTTGAATTCAATGGTATAATCTTGTGTTTTTCACGCTTCCGTTCCTTCAGTTAAAACATGCACCAGTAGCCTTAAAACAAACCCCACCATGAGTTCTACCACACGTTTCACACTGCCGGACCGATAGAGATCCTCGAGAAGCTTGTTGGGTGGTGACCAGGCCAGGTGGTCTTTGGCGAAAAATGCGCCTCTGCCTCTACGGGAGCTAGATCCCCCAAACTGTTTCCTCTTGCCAGAACCACTTTCAGATGCTTGTCCAGTAGTCTTTTCAGCCTTCTCTTTCTCTTGTGAACCCTTCTTCACTGCTCCTTCGGATTCTATCCTTTCTAATTTCAAGGCTTGTGAGATCAATTCAGCAAAATTCTGATGTCTGAAACCCACAACTTGCATTCTCAGACTCTGCCTTAGCCCGGACTCAAACCTCTTGCATCTGTCTCTGGGGGTGGAGACTAAGCTTCCAGCATAGTGGCTTAGCCTTGAGAAATCTCTCTCATATTACCTTTCTGATTCGGTTCCCTTGTTTCAAACTCAAGAATTCTTGCAACTTCATGTCCACATATGCATCGGGAACCCATTTACGCTGAACTCCCTCAAAAAGTCATCTGTCCATGTCGGCCGGTGGCTCAACAGTGTGGGGATGGTCTTCCACCATTCAAATGCATCCCCTTGCAACAAGGAAGCAGAATACTCAAACTTGGCTCTTAGTACATTGCGGCTTTAAAACTTCGTTCCATTCTTTCCAACCTTTGTTCTACCTCGGTGGATCCACGGTGCCTTTAAACTCGGTGGCCCCAAATTTCATCGATTTTCATATTGCCGAGTGAGAAATTTGTGGTTGTGCTCTGATCTTGGCATTTGAGCTTGGGGTGGCACATTACCCGCCATTTCTTTGGAAGAACGCTGCCATTTCTTTGCATAAATTGAGCGAGGAACGTAGGTCTTGGTGCAAGAGTGGGCGGTGACCCACTCACGTTACGGAGTCTTTGGGGCTTCCCCTTGAACCTCAGCCTCAATAGATTGTTCTTCGGAATGATCTCCTCCTTCCATTCCGTTTTCTCAAATTTTCTACTTCCTGAGATTAAACACAAGGAGGTTGACCTCCGTTAGTGCATATTCATGATGTAAATACGTCATATGTATCAATAAAAGACACTTGAGCAGTTGTACTTATCAAAGAAATATTCACATGCATAGTCAAAATTTATTGAAAAAACCTAGCTTTGATACCACTAAAACATGTCACACCTTACCCCTCCGTAAGGCATAATATGATCCCATAGAATACTTAATGAACTACCGAACTTCACCTACCGATAACTCATTAAGTACCCTACAAGGGATTTTAAAACGATTTTCTTACATTTTGGAAGTGGTGAGCATTTTGATGAGAATTAAAAATCATTTATTCAAGTTTAAATACTAGTAAAAATTTTTGTCTATTTTAAATTTTGCCGCTAATTTTATAAAAATTTTGACAGAGTTCTGTTTGTTTTTGGAGAAAACCGTTCTTCAAATACCTAAAAAAACACTTCCAAAAATATTTTCACAACTCCCAACCTTCAATAACTCAATCATCTCAATTCAATGCACTTCAAAATAATTTCACAATACAAATCAAGGTTTCTCATCTCAAAATATTTAATATCTTCATTAACAAAACATAATGTAGGAAATTCATATGTACAAATATTAAATTACCATAGAAAATCCAAAATAATATTATTACAATTTATTTACAACTGCTCAACTACATTGATACATACAACATTTCCATATTTACATTAAAATTATCTACAAGGGTATAAAATAATACCCGTACAAAAGCTTGATGTGATCTTCAACTCAGTAGCAGCTCACTCTGCTGCTTTCTCCTTGCTCTTATCTGCGACAGCAAAATAAGCTATCGCTGAGTATAAAAATACTCAGTGGTGCACAATAAAAATTTAAAATGCAATAAATAAATTATTCATTGCCAAACACAATTTAAATGTTTCTCAATCACATTTCACAAATATTAAAGTTCATAATAACATCATCTTGTCAAATAATCTATTAAACACAATTTAGTCAAATAATTTCATAAACACAGTGTTGCCAAAGTCATACACAACTTAAGCCATGACACAAAATTTCCGATCAATGCCGTGTTGTACACCACGACAAAGCAATCTCAACCCATTAATCGAAACCAATGAGGGAGGTGGCTAGCTAGCTAATGAGTACTCATCCGATCTACAACCTCAACTGGCAAGCCAGAGAGGGAGGAAAATAAACAATCTCAACCCCATAAATGGAGGAGGAAATGTGATACTGTCATGCTAAGTGTGAATCCAAAATCAATTTAAAACAATTATTTTCAACAATTTATGAGAGATCCCAAACAATTTTCAAATTCATTTTTGTAGTCACAAAGTGGCAACACAATTCATAAATAATACAGCGACTTCATAAAGTATAGTAAATTAAATTATCAATTGGAAAACAATTACATAAATTTATTGTGCACAAATCTGACTGGAGTCGCCTCTAGCCCTTGACTCAGTCTTTAAGGGCTTCCAAGTCTTTTTCAACTGAAACACACAGTTTCGCAGTGTTTCAGTACCATAACTTAGCATAAATCCAAAAATAAACTTAACTTCATTTTTACTAGTTCTATTGCGTTAAATTCGACGTTCTCGAAGTTTTTGTGTTTCGAGTTACTATTCACTACACTATTCAAGTCAAATTGTTGACTTTCTAAGGCTTAATAGGTATGGGAACTCCAACTTCACCCACATACCACATTTTGGTCATTAAATTTGTTGGTTTTGGTCATTTTCTCAAAGCTTAAATCCTTTTGGCCAAATTGTCAAATTTTCAGTTTTGGTGCTCCAAGTTGCACTGTTCCATTGGCAATTTTACTGTTAGAATTTGGCAAAACTTCCTTCATTGAAAATGTTCCTTATTGTCTTAAGTTTATTCTCATTTTTGAATCACTCCAATTGGAGTTTTGTAGCTCAAGTTATGCCCCTTTGAATCAGGACTGCCGGATGGAACATAACCAGTTTTAGGCAAAGTTGAGTCTTTGGCAGATTTGAGTCACCAACTTGGGGTGGCCAAATGGCTTGGTTTCTGACAGAATTTGGACTTGTGTTCTTCATGAAAGTTTTAGGTCTATATGTGATCTAACTACTGGTAAATTTCAGGTCAATTTGACCTGCCTAGCTCGAGTTATGACCAAATGAATAAATCATTCATTTGGTCGGTTTATCTGATGTGACTGCTCTCATTTCACTTTGGTCAATTGGTTCACTAAGTTTTGGTCAGTTTTTGGGCATGGTTCCTTAATGAAAATTGTGGCATTTTATGTCTATTTTCATCTCCAATTGATGGCATATCAATTGGACTTGTAAAATTTCCGTTTTGGTCCTTCAAAGTTGGCTTGGTCATGCTGCATTCAACCTCCGAATTTGGCTTCACTTCCAACAATTCAAACACATCTCCTTTGGTCATTATTGACCATTTTTCAGCTCACAATAGGTCAAAGTCATCATTTATGCATTTCTCCAAATTTTGGTTCACAAACCCTAACATTCAAACCCTAATCTCACTAAATCATTGTATTTAACTACATTTAATGGTTTTAATGCTAATCATTCAACTAATTAAGGTTTCTACACTCATTCAAAACCCTCAAACCATACAAAATCATACTCCCTCCAAGCTGGATGAAATTTCAGTTTAGTCCTCTTCACATATTTTTATTTCACTTCATTAACTTCTAAACTCATTTAAGTAACTAATGATGCATTTAAATAACTAATTGATAGTTAAGAGACTAACCTTTATTTAGATCCTCAAATCCCAATCTTTTGTTCTCCTTTCTTCCTTCAATCTTCTTCTCAAGTTGAGATTACAAGTTCTAGTGAGGTATTTAAGGGAGTTATTAAGACTAAGTGGAGAAATTAAAGCTTGAGTGCAAGCTTTAATGGAGAAGTTTCCATGGAGGGTTTATGGAGAAGGGAGGCGGCAACTTGATGGAAGAAGAAGACAATTCTAAATTTTTTTTTCTTTTTATTTTCTTTTATCTTTATCCCTTTTAGAAGACCAAAAATCCAATTTAATAAATAATTTAATTAATTTGTTTATGACATCATGCATGAGGTCATGCATGATGTCATCACCTTTTTACTTTTTCATTTTCCTCTTTTTTTTTTTTCTATTTTTCTATTAGTTCTTTAATTTAATTCTTGATTCCAAAATTTTCTTTTCTCCGATTTAATTTGACAGTTAGGTCAGGAGTCAGCTCTCGGGGTCAATTGACCAATTTGCCCCTCGCCGGTTCATCCCGGTTTGCAAATAATTCCATATTTCTTCCGGCTCCCTGACCTAATTATTTGGTAGCTTAACAGATTCTTTTCGTGATTTTCTCTTTTCCACTGTGTTATAAGGGTCCTAAGGACCGCAGCGTCACATTTTACGGTTCGAAATTTGAGTTTAAATCGACTTCACAGTCGTTCCCGAGGAGGTCACTCATCGCTGTGACTCTCGGCTCGTTTAACCTCTTATGTTCTGTTTTTCTTATTTATAGTTAACTAATTAAACATTACTAATTATTTGTGTTTATGGCTTCTCAAGTTGTCTTAAGTGTGGCTCTAATCTCCTTAATTTTCCGGACCGACACCGGTCACCGGAACAGTGAAATCTACCGGGCTATGCAAACGGGGGTGTTACAGGCTATATAATAAACGGGTAAGGGGCGTCACAGATCATGTCATACCTGCGGTGAGTATGGTCATAATAGTCGCAGCTGTAAAAAAAATAAAAATTCTGCAGTTTCTTCCCAAGATGACTAACCATAAAATCTGTCTTTATTATCATGTGTATTTATGATATCAAGTTTCTCTACTTTATGGTCTCTTGAAAATGACCATAGTATGTTTTGTTTTACAATGTACTGTCTAGTTGTTGCCTTTTGAATTAGCTTTATAATGTGGGAGGAAAATTTATGTTTATCATCTACATGTACTTTTTGTTGATTTGGACCTTTTGCTGTCATTGTTCTTGATACTACTTTAACAAAAGTTAACTTGCAATATGTACTACTGTCATCCTGCTATAATGACAATAATGGTTTTACACAAAGAAAAATTCTCAAATTACTAAGGAAAAATTTGCCACAATGAAACCTATTTAATTGGTAGAAGATGTATAAATTTGCCCTCTTATTTCTTATATTCATGTGTTCTACATGATTTCTCAAATATTGGTTCCTTTTAGGTAGATTCCTTGGGGTTTGATTTGGACCCACCAGGTATTGTATGTCCTAAAGGTAATGCAATTTAAGTGATTGAAAGTAGTTCTTCTGCATCATTATCTTTTTTTTTATTTTATTTTTTGTAGAGGGATTGAGTACAATATTATAATTTATGTTTCAACTTAGGCTGGTAAAATTTTCCAACATAAGAGTTGACCCATCTAATAGAGGAAATATCTAAATTTATTTATATAAATAAAAGTATAAAATAATGGAGAAATTAATGAATAAATCTAAAATAAATAGAGAAATTAACAAATAAATGGAGAAATTTACCTATCTAAATTTTAGATTTACGAATAAATCTAATAAAATTACAATAATTTTTTTAATTGAAATTTTAAACATTCAAAATTTGATAAAAAAAAGAGATAAAAGGAATTTTCCACTGTAAGTTTAATTTATTATAGCAAGTGTGCATGTGCTTAAATCTGTTGCCATCACAAGGGAGTATTAACATTTTTTGTAATTAGAGATAAGTGTAATTAATGATGTTGTAAATAGCAGAGAGAAAATATATGTAACACCCCTATTTGTATAACTTGGTATATTTCACTGTTTCGGTAATCGAAGTCGGTCCGGACAATTAAGGGGATTAGAACCACTCTTAAGACAACTATATAAGCTATAAACATAAATAATTAATAATTACAAATTAGTTAAGTATAAATAAGAAAAACAGAACATAAAAAGTTAAACGAGCCGAGAGTCACAGCGATGGGTGACCTTCTCGGGAAGGGTTACGAAGTCAATTTAAACTCAAATTTCGAACCGTAAAATGTGACGCCGCGGTCCTTAAGACCATTACAAACACAGTGGAAAAGAAAAAATCACGGAAAAAGGTTGTTAAGCCAGTCAAATAATTAGGTCAGGGAGCCGAAAGAAATATTGAATTATTTGCAAACCGGCTTGAACTGGCGAGGGACAATTTGGTCAATTGACCCCTGGAGCTGACTCCTGACCTGACTATCAAATAAAATTAGAGAAAAGAAAATTTCGTAATTGAGAATTAAATTAAAAGAACTAAAGAAAAAAAAAACGAAAATGAAAAAAGACAGTTAAAGCAATTGATGACATCATCATGATGATGCAACTATGACTTCATAATTAATTTTAATTTAATTAACTAATTGACTAAGTCAAATTAAAGAATAAAAACAAAATTGAAAAGCCAAATTTTATCTTCTTCTTCTTCTTTTTTTTCCGTAGCTTCTCATCTCTCTCCCTTTTCTCACTAAATCCTCCATAGCTACTTAATTTCAAGCTTTTAAAGCTTGAATCAACCCCATAATTTTCCTAAATAAAACTTGTTCTTGGATCTTGGCAAGTCTATTGAGAAGGAAATTTGAAAGAAAATTGAAGCATTGGGAAACTTCACAAGAGGTTAGTGACAAATTCTTCAAATTATCTATTGAATTCTTGATTAAGTAATTGATGTAAGTTAGAAATTAACTTTAAATGAAAAGAAAACAATTATTGAGGGACTATATATGAATTCAACCAGCTAGGGTTTATGTTTGAAATGGGTGATTTGATGCAAATTAGAAAGTAGTTAAGTGAGAATAAGTGAATGAGAACTAAATATGCATTTATAATTCAACAAATGAACTAAACATGGAAGTTAGGGTTTTGCACTTAGGGTTTAGGAGACAAAATTTGGAGAAATGGTGAAATGATGTGTTTGACCTAGTTTGAAGTGAGAAATGGTCATTTGTGACCAAATGAAGTGTGTTGGAAGTGTTTGAATTGAGGTTAAATTCGGATTCAATGTGGTCATGCTGCAGGCAGCAGGACCAAGGTCCCTTTGAGGGACCAAAAATGAAAATTTACAAGTCCAATTGGTATGAGACCAATTGGGAATGAAAATAGACACTAAATGACACAATTTTCATTTAGGAATCATGCCTAAAAAATGACCAAAACCTAGTGAACAAATTGACCAAATCCGAAAATTCTCAGTCTGCCCTGTACAAACTGACCAAATGAACAGTATTTGTTCATTTGGCCATAACTTGAGCTAGGCAGGTCTAAATGACCTGAAATTTTACCAGTGGACAGATGAGATATAGACCTAAAACTTTCATGAAGAACACAAACCCAAATTATGCCATTAACCAAGTCATTTGGCCACCCAAAATTGGTGACCTAAAACTGCCAGAACCAAAATTTGCCCAGAAATCTGGGTTAAGTCCAATCCGGCAGCCATGGTTCAAATGGCTATAACTTGAGCTACAAAACTCCAATTGGAGTGATTTAAAAAGGAGAATAAAGTTAAGACAATAGGAAACATTTTCTATGAAGAAAGTTTTGCCAAATTCTAACAGAAAAATGACCAATGGAACAGTGCAATTTAAGACACCAAAACTGAAAATTTGCAAATTTGCCTAAAAGACTTAGAATTTGAGTAAATAACCAAAACCAATAAATTTAGTGACCAAAATGTGGTATGTGGGTGAAGTTGGAATTCCCATACCTATTAAGCCTTAGAAAGTCAACAAATTGACTTGAATAGTATAGTGAATAGTAACCCCAAAATATAAAATTTAAAGAACGTCAAGTTTAGCACATTAGAGCTAGGTAAAAGTGAATTTAAATTTATTTTTGGATTTATGCTACGTTATGGTACTGAAACACTGTGAAACTGTGTATTTCAGTGGAAAAGAACACCGGAAAAAAACCCGAGGAATCGAGTAAAAGCCAAGAGGCGACTCGCTTAAGGTTTGTGCACAACGTATAATTTTTGTAAATTATCTTCTGCATATTGTTTTGAGTAATTTGAAATATCGAATTGTGACATTATTATGATGAAGTATTTATGATGCTTTTGATTTAAATTGTTGGAAGTTATTTGTGTATATTTGAAATGGCATAAATATTTAGTAAATTGTTAAGATAAGTTTTGAAACCACAGTATCATGACCATATATTTGAACACCTCACTAGCATGACTAGTGGGGGTAATCAGTTTCGAATTTTAATTCTTTTTCTGGCTGAAGTGTTGAGGTGTGTGCCAGTAGAAGAAGAAATTGAATGGATATCCATATATTTGAGCTAGCTAGCCTTGTGATGTGACTTCTCCTTAGCCTCTGGCTATTGAGATTATATTTATTTCGAATGGCATGATATAACTGTGGATTTTATAAAATGTGTTTTGATACTTCGAAATGAAATTGTTTGGATTAAAATCTCATAATTCACGTTTTGTATTTAATTCTCATGTTCAGTTTAATTTTTGAATAAATATGATTTACACTCTGCATAAAGATTATTTTAGTATGTTGTGCACCACTGAGTCCTAGTACTCAGCGATGGCTGTTATTGTTGTCGCATATATAGACACTAGAAGAGCAGCAGAGTGAGCTGCTGAGGACAGAGGAACTATCTGCTTTGAAGTTATCAGGTATAATTTATACTCTGACTATAAATATTTATTTTGATGTATCTATTGCACGTAAATGTATGGACATGTAAAATTGGTCTTGAGCAGCTTGTACAAAGTTGTATAAAGTTGTAATAAATTTTAGTTTGGATTTTCCTAATGTAAATTTTTAGTATGTTGTATATAAATTATTTTATCTTTAATGAAATATGAATGAAAATATTTTATTTTAATTTGAATGAAATTGATTGATAGTATTTTGATGATTACTGAATTTTTGGAAATTGAGAAATGATGATTGTTGAATTTTGAAACTTGAGAAATTGGTTGGGATTGTTGTGAAGTTGTTGAAATTGTTGAGATAAATTATTAGAAGTGCTTTTTACAGGTATTTGAAGAACTGTTTTCTCAAAATATATACGGTACTCTGCCGAAATTTTTATAAAATTTACGGAAAAATAAAATGGGCCAAAAATTTTAACTAGTTTTCAACTTTAATTAAATGATTTTAATACCTATTAGAAAATGCTCACCACTTATAAAAGTAAGAAAATTGTTTTAAAATCCCTTGTATAGTACTTAATGAGTTATCGGTAGGTGAATTTCGGTAGTTCATTAAATATTCTACGGGATCATGTTATGCCTTACAGAGGGGTAAGGTGTGACAATATATTAGTGTATATATTAATTCTTCATATAAACTATTAGATATGATTTAGATCAATGGCTGAATAAATGTGTAAAACTTTTAGTTTTACACATGTGTAATTGGATCCTATCTCTTAAAAATTTAAGTAAAAAAAATCAATAATAACAATAATCATCATTTTACTAAATAATAATAATAATAATAATTAACATATATATATATATATAGTCAGTGGGAGGAGAGAGAGGGGGGAGAGGACAGAGGTTAGAGAGGTAGATGTGGGGATATTTTTTAGAGAAAGAGGTAGGTGGAGAGGTTTATATATATTATTATATTATTAGATGAGAGAGAGAGAGAGAGAGAGAGAGAGAGAGAGAGAGAGTGGTGGGTATAGAAATATTTTTCAGAAAGAGGCATGGGTGAAGAAATATTTTTAATTTTAAATAAATAAAAATTTATTTATTTTCACAAATAAATTTTATAAATGCCGGCAAAAGAATATTAAGGGGAGGAAAGAAATTTCTTTTATTATACTATAAATATTCAATTTTTACAATTATATATGTAATAAAATATTGATTTTTTATTAAATTAAATCAAAATTAATTAATTAACTATAAATAAAATAAATTTATAAAATTATTTGTAATTGATAAAAATTAAAAAAATTTAACTTTTTAATTATTAAAGCTACGCTAAATCAGTGACAACAGGCAAAAAAAATTTTGCTACGTTAACACCAATAATATAATAAAAAAAAATTAAAATTAACATCACATCAACTGCCGCAACCACCATATCAGCATCTAAATAGTCAAAATTAATCAATGGTCCACAATTAACTCTAAAATTTTAAATTAATTTAAAATTGACAAAATTAAAAAAAAAAAAACTTAACTATAATTAACAAAAACACGTAAAGTTTTAACTTTTTTTACAATTTGGCCAAAATTATAATATTTATGACTATTTTTACTCTTCACGTTTCCTTCTTCATTATATTTAATTATATTGTATCTTATACATTTCTTTCCTCATTTTCTATTGATATTCCATTCTTATATTATATTTTATCAATCATATTTATTTTAATTTGTATTCAATTAATGTGTTAAAGAATATGTACATATTATATGATACTGAACATATTTTAATATTAATTTTTTGATAATTATATTCTAATATTAATGTTATATGTTTTCTTTAAAACATTTTAGTTATTATTTTATGATATAACATTGTATATTTCTATAAGTTATATAAGTATTATTTTAATTTTAATTAATTATATTACTATTATATAATATGTAACATTAAAATACCAAATTTGTGAAAATTATTTAGGCTTATCCTTTAAAATAAAAGTAATTTAAATTTGTAATTTGAGAAAAAAATATTAGAAAACATGAATATAATGTCAAAATTTAAAAATTCATTTTAATCTTAATAAATTTTATATTATTACATTAAGGAGTGAAATTAATAAATGATATAAAATTATCATATTATAAATTATATGCCAATAAAAAAAAACATTTATAGGGTTTTATTTTTAATCTTAAAAAGAATAACTATTGATGGAATTGAATTTAATTAAAATGATCAAACCCTAATAATTAAAATTAATATATAGATAATTAATTTGTGAATAATTGATTAGATGCAACCTGTACTAAATTGAACCTCAATTAGGATTCCTTAATAAAAAATATTAATTAAACTAATATCTTCTTTCAATCAACTTAATTATGATTAATGATTAAACACAATTCAAGTATTCAACCCATATAAAAAAAAAATTCAAGAAAATATGTGATTGAACTGTATGACTTTAATTGAATTATACAGTTATTTATTAATTGAATTATTTTAATTTTTAATTATATAATTCATTAAAAATTAGTGATTCAACTTTGGAAGTAATGATTAAACCCAACCATAATTTACTAGTGGTCTTTCATTTGGGTTTGAGTTTACCTGCATTTCAAGTATAAATTGTACAAGCATTGAATGAGAGAAATATCATGATAATTTTTGACTAATTATGATTAACCATATGGTTATCACTTAATAATTAATTAATACTAAGTCAATGTGGTACAATTTATATAGTTTTTTGAAACTTACAACTCAAATTGGGCTCTGATACTGTGTTAAATTTAGAGATAGTATTGGATAAATTATGTATTAACTCATTTTAACATAGGCTTATATAAGTGCTTAAGTTACTTTATATTTTAAAATGACTAATCAAGTCAATATTATAATCCAATCACTTATGGTCACATTTTCATTTATATTTATTTCCAATGCGAGATATATATTCCCAACAATTTTCAAGTTGACTTATTTTTTTTATTTTTATAGAGAGATTAAGAGAGTATTCGGACCTGACATATAATGGGTGTATGATACGACTTCATCCACTATATCAAATCAATCTAGATAAGTTTAATTTCTTATATTGATTTAATATATTTAAAATTTTTAGAAAATATAATGTATTTCACTATTACTAAGGAAATGTTTTAATTATGTTGATTAAATATCAAGATTTTGTAATCATAATTAATTAAGTGTGGTTATGAAAAACTCGATCTCATTATATTTGCATTACATTCTTATATTTATTATATATATTTTAATTAATTTTATATAAATATTTATTCAATAAAGTCAAGCTTATATTAAAATTACATTAAAAAATTAATTTAATAGCAAAATTAACAATTAATTGATTATGCAGAAAACTTCCAAGTCATAAACTGCCATCAAAATCAACGGTTGAGTTGAAAATTTTGCAATCAATGACGCAATTATGCAGTGGACCTCTCTGCTTCCAGCAGCTTAATAGCTGGCCAACTCTACCAACCAACAAATTTCCATATACCACTTTTCAATTCTTTTTTAATTGGGATCACAATGTCAAATTCTCACTAGCTCTGGCAACGGTTCGATTTACATTCAGAATCAAAATCAGCTGAAAATCATATACCATTTATCTTTCTTTTTAAATTGGATCATAATTAAACCGAATTGATTTATTTGATTTCAGATTAAACCCTTTTTTTTCTTTTAAAAGAAGAAAAATTAATCATAGGATTTAATTAAAATCAGACCAAATTGAAACTAAATCGGGATTGAAACTGGAAAACCCTATAATCCGACCACAAATATGTGATTCTAGGAACCGAAACCAAACCGGTGGGCACCATAATTCTCACAATGCTCAATTCCTAAGATATAACCGGTTCATCGTAAACTCAAAACACAAAATGTATGTTGGGACATGAATCTTATATATTTATATTTTGAGTTCATAATAAACAGAGTTTAAGTCAGAATTTTTATGTAATGTATCATTTTCTTTCTGGTATTGCAGCAGATGATGTCAGGAGCTGCTTTTTTTGGGCAAAATCGATCAATTAAGAGGAAAGAAATTTATTTTAAAAAAAATAAATATATCATTGGGTATTTTGATGTTACAACAAAAATAGGAGAAAAAGATCAAATTAAAAGCTTTTGCAGTGTGAGATATTTTTACAGAAATATTAAGCTTTTGCTGTGTTAAATTTGCAGACTAATTTCCGACATCTTCTGATAAAACTATGTATAATCTGAATTGAACTTCAAGCTCCATGTCTAGATCCTTCCTTATCTACTGAACCCAAATCTAATGAGTGCTCCTCTTTTCTTCTACTTCCCATCCTGAAAAGTCCATACAATTTTCTGAATTCTCTCACTGTATGAACACTTTCTCTGCAGAACACACCTCCTTCAGCTTCACCACTTTCATCTCTGGACCTTACAGATCTACTCTCACTCAATCTTTGAGCAACTATACTATTGTTTTGTAGAGCTGAAATGACTGATTTCAAAGCCCTGGTTGGTGAATTTCTGTTTGAGATCATGATCTCACCAATTTCAGCAGGACTTATACTTGCTCCTCCTGTTTGGAAAATTTCTTCAACCTGAGGAAAAAGCTTGTGTTCCTTGACTCCTAGGTAACTGTTAGCCAAGCTCTTGAATGCTGAGAAATCACATAAGGGAAAATTTATATGAAAATCAATCCTTCCAGGCCTCATTATTGCTTGCTCAACAACTTGATCTTTGCTGTTCATTGTGAAAACCATCAATCTTTCCTCTCCACAGCAGGAGACTATACCATCCATGAAATTTAACATTCCTGATAAGCTCACAACCTTTGATTTCTCAATCAAGAACCTGTCAAGATCCTCTATTACAATCATTGAACGACTTGTAGTTTGCAACAGAAGCATTTTCAGGTCAGAATCATCAGAAACCTTGGTGATATCAATATCATACACATCAAAATTGAGGAACTTAGCCATGGCTGCAATAAAACTTGATTTCCCAGTTCCTGAATCACCAAGCAGAAGGTAACTGCGTTTCCAAACACGCCCTAATCTGTGATAATACTGCTTAGACTTCAAGAACGATTCAAGATCAGCTTTTACTTTGTTCTTCAAGTCACCATCCATAACCACCGTATCCATGGTGGCCGGATGTGTGAAGGGAACCCATCTCCACCTTCCATTTTCATGAGGCTCACTCTCCACATTCATATATAGTTTGATCTCTTTTTTGCTCTGTTCGATCTCATCTGCTACTGAAAGAATGTGCTGCAAGTAAGGGCGAAGAATTCTGCGTTTATCTTTCTTCCTCAGCTTCAACAAGAACGTTCTTTTCCCATTAGTTTCAGATTTCTCGTTGCTCCACCAAACTCTGGCACTCAAGAAATTATCTTCAATAACTTGATTGGCATCGAGATGGAGGATGATATCATTGGACTTGGGACCTGAAAACAAGTTGGTGAAATCAGAATCTTCCATGGCAGGCAAGGAGCTGAGATAAGTGGAGATCTTTCGATAGAGCCGATTTTCTTGGAAATGTTCATTATACTGAGGAACTTTGTAGAATTGGTAGACATGAAAATGGTCTTCAAATGATCTCCAACAGCGTACAAGAATTTGCAGAACAGAGGTTCCTGATAAAAATCTAAGGAGACAAAACCCACTAAAGATAGCTAAAAAAGCAAGAATTACGGTGCTAGAGATCATGATCTATGCAGAAAAAGCTGAAGATTCTTGTTGGTTAATGGAAAGAGGAGGAAGAAGAAGGGTGTGTTCTTTAATGGTTAAGAGCTGCCAGAGCCGGTGAATTTAATAGGTCAAAGATCAAAGGCAGCAGAAGGAAGGAAATGGCGTAGGCTATTGGCCTTTGCTGAGAAAGTATGACCAATAGCATGTGGACAATTATTATGAAGGGCTGGGTTTGGTTTGATTATTGAATAATTCAACATGTTTACTTCTTTTATTCAATTCTCTTGACTAAAATGGTTGGCTTTGATTTAGAATTTTAGTATTTTTTTTATCATATGGGTTTTTTTTTATTATTATTCTTTATTTACCTTGTTTTTTCTATCTTAAATATGATTATGGTTCAATTCAAAATAAAAATTAGATCAAAATTAAATCAATCCAATTTAAAATCAAAATCAAAATCAAAATCAAAATCGGTTAAATTTTTACTAATTAAAATTTTAAATTGATTAGTCCTATTTCGGATCCAAACCGAAATCTTTTTCTTTTACAAAATTTTGAAAATAATATAACCTTAAACTTAAATAGAATCAAATTAGATTAGATCAAACTAAAAGTAAGAGATTTTCTGGTCTGATTTTGGTCCAATTGACCTTGGAACCAAAATCGGCCACCTCCAATCTATCCCATATGTAATAGTTCCTTTTTAGGGGAATGTCAAATTTGGAATTCACACGGTCAAGAGGGGGGAGGGGGGAATACAACTAGCCTAGCGCCCAATGTATACACGTTTGGTAGGCAGGATAATATTAGAAAATGACAAAATGGCTAATTTCCCTGCAATTTACAAAGTGAGTTCATAAATTTTCAAATGCAGAAAATGATTTAACAGTTTTTTAATTAAAAAAATTATTTTACCTGGTCTTATTTAATTTAATAATTACAATTAATTAACATTTTTACAGTAAAAACAAAATTTCTATAATCTTAAATTTATTAATAATAAACTTTAACTCAATAATATTAATTTTCTCGTGCCTAACTTAGTTTGATTCTTGAAGACATATCACTCGTATGACAATTCAGGTTTGAGTTTCAACTCTCTCCGATATTTACTAGAAAAATAATATTAATTTTCTCTAAATTTATGAAATTTTAAATTTAAATTTAAATTTTAATCCAAATTAAATAAATCAAGCAAACACCCTAAGCCAGCCATAAAGCTTTTGGTAGTTTTCCACCAAAAAGGAAGGACTTTGATTCCATTGTCTCAAATCCTGCCTAACTATAGTATCCCACCCCAAAAGCAGACAAATGCACGCCATTTGCCTACTAATTCGGTTTGATTTGAAATTGAAATTGATTAAATCAGATTAATCAAAATTAGTCTTGCTTTATTTATTTCATGAAAAATATTTTCTTACAAAATATTTTCAATATTTTCTAGTGTTCGAAACACTTAAGAAAATGGTTTAACGAAAAGTCAGATAGAAAATTTAATTATTTTTTATTTTGTAAACTTTGAAAATTTTATTAAAATGTTCGGAACATTCAAGAAAATGGTTAAATTGAAAATGTTTTCTTAATTAAATAGAAAATTAAATTATTTTTTATTTCTTAAACTTTGATAAATTTATTAAAATGTGAAAATACTTATATAGTCGACCAGTTCCCTTTTTGAACCTAAATCCTTTTTTACGTGTCAACATCTCACACACTCACCAAATCCTAATGTTATCAAAGACTATAATCCCTTTTAAACGTAGTTCATGCCCTTTTTCGATCTAGTTTTAATGGTTATTTTGGAAAATAGATCTGCTGGTCTGTTTTTCCTAATGAATAGGTTGAACTCACCATTTTATAAATTCACCTTAGTATATGTAATCTCCATCATCTCAGATATGTCAGTCATTATTACTCTAAAATAATATGATTAGACCCTGCATGTAAATTTTTACTAGTAAATATATATTATTAATTTAATATTATAATTAAATAATAAAAAATATTTATATAAAAAATGATTTTTTATATATAATTTATTTTTCACGAAACAAATGGAGATCAGATTACGATCGCTCGGTAAAAAAGCAGACCAAATAAAAGAGGAGAATAGAGCAAACAAGTCCAACATTGCGTACGTAATGTCGCGTTCAATGTTGAGTTTAGTTAGTTTGTAGTTTGAACATTAAAGCAGTTTGATTTGAATGATTAATTCAAATGCAGCCAACTTGGATGCGATGTGCTGGTCAAGTTTTACAATCTCCAAAACAAGAAATTTCATAGGCATTTCTTTAACAGCTCAGTTTGGTCAATGAATACATGTCTCTTTGTGTTCCATTTTTATGATAAGTTCCTGATTGATGGCTTTATTCCTATGTTTTTGGAGCTGCTGCGAAAAGGGTTTCTGCCACCTGGACGTCTTGTTTATTTATTTATTTTTTAATTATTAAAAACAGGGTGATATTTAAAAATTATTTCCTAGAAATTAATAATTGAATTCAAAATGACAAATTAGGAACCATTCAGGCCAACCCCCTGATTTTAATTTCTTTTATAGTCTTGTTTGAGAATTAGTTAATAACCATTGATTAAATATTTATATTTAAATTTTTATATTCTTTATAAATTTTAATTAATTCTATATACATTTCAATACAAATATTTAATCGTTATTAAGTTTATTCTTATATGAGTTCGAGTTTTTAATAGATACACAATATTTAAAAACTACTTTATTAATTTCATTTCACTTCGATATGTATATATATATATATCATACTAATTGCTAATTATATAATCAGTAACGAACACAACATTTAAACTTAAGATAGATTAGTAATGAATGTAAGATGTCTTACATTTAAATCTAAGAGACTTATTACACACATAACATTAAATTTATGTATTTTTTAACATGTCACTTATAATTTAAGCCGTTTTAAATTTATTTTTTTTGTTATTTAAAAATAAATTTAAAAAATATTAACCACTAATTTTTATTTTAATTGGAAAAAAATGAAACTATTAAAATTTTTTTTAATTAATCAATAAATAAATATCAATATTTTAAATTTTTACTAGAAAAATTTTTTAAGCAACATTGACCTGTTCATATTCAGTATACTCACAATTAAAAATTTAACGCCCCCATTTTATGTAATATTTGTTTCTTCTACTCTAGAATAAGTACTTCAACAAAAGTGTTTATTTTGTGATTAAAATATTAAAGATTACCCCTTTTTTTTCCCCATAAAATACTCACATATTGACAATCATGAGATGAACATCATTCAAGTGAGATATACTTCATGGCTCGATAGATACCATCCCATGGCTATGACTTGTGAGCACTCATGAATTGATGGAACCTCGCTAAAAGGCAACCTACAAGAACAAAAAGGCTTGCAACTTTCAAGGTATCAGATAAGCCTTTGCTTAAAGGCTTGTACCTGCCTGCTTTATCCAAGAGCACATTAGAATTGACACCAAACTCCAGCTCTTACCATGACCTACTTTTATCATTTGTGGTGGTTGTCAATCATATACAAAGTCCACGAATGTAACATCAAATCATGAGTGATGAATGTGCTTAAATTATTGCCACACCTGTAACAGGGCCCCAGCTTCTATCAAAAATCAAAATAGCTAAACGAAGAAACAAATTACATAATCCACATGGATCACCAATCTTGCTTATAAAACTTATACAAGATTGTTCAAGAGTGAAAGCAAAGAATTGGTTCAGACGTTTACTACTTGCCTACCAGATCCAAGTCAATCATTTTTAAACTATTTTTTATTACTCACATTAATAATGTGTGCATAGCAGAGCAGAAGAAGCACTTGCAAAAGTGTGCATACATGTGTCTTGAGCATATTCAGAAGATCTGACAATAAAGCTCTGTTTATTTTATGGAAAATAACAAACGGAGCCTAAATCAACATTTACTAGCAGTGTTCCCGTCTGCAATAACAAAATGTTCAAATTCTAGGGGACTCTAATAACAATCAGCAAAATCAGAATGAATCGTTACTGTTCTTGCAAGTGAACAAAAGGAAAGCTCTGTAGGTGTTGTAACCGTGTTGCAGCAAGCAAGCATTCTGCTAAGTCAAAATCTGGAATCCTAAAGACGTTCAAGAGCATGTCAAGCGCCCAAAAAATTAATAGCTTAACAAGTAAGTTGATTACAAAGATAGCATTTTCTGCAAGGGATCCATAATCAAAGCACTAAATAAATATAATAAAATTACTATGGGATGATCTTACAAAACAACAGATCATTTGGATAGAACTAGTGAAGACAAGAATTTCAAGGGTCCTGGGTATCTGATTGAAGATTCAATAATTGGGAAACTACAAGCTTAGAGAGCTCATTGATTGTGGCTTGAACATGGTAATCATCTGATTGCCTAGAACATCCAGGTAGTTGTGAGTTTGACCTAGTGTACTCATTTGCAGCTACCCTTGTCTTAGTTGATGTGGTAAGAACTTTCTCCAAATCTGACTGAAACAAAGGCCTTGATGACTGAGAAAAAATAACATTGAAAAATCAGTAAAGCTTCATGCACGAAAAAGGCTAGTCATAAAGCCCTTAATTTCACTTCATCTAATCATTTATGAGAAATAACATTACTTCAACCAAAATATGAAGATGAATTGCATGCTGATCTCAAGAGTATTAACACAATTCTAATATTTGGAATGCTTATGGAAATCAATCAATAGAAAATGAACTACACGAGGAATGGATACATTAGTAGCAAGAAGCATAGTTATTAAAGGCTCAAGGCGCACTAAAGCGCCAAGGGGTCCTGAAGCCTAGGCCCAAGGCGAAGGCGCACGCTTGAGTGAGATGAGGGGCAAAAAAAAAAAAATAATAATAATAATAATAAAATAAATGTGAATATTCCATCAAACTTCAAATAACATAAAACTAAAAATAATAATAACAAATAAGCATTCAAGTACTAAATTATTAAAAATTTAATAGTCTTTTAATCTTTCATAACTAAAGTTAAGAAATTATAAAGTAACTATATCTTCTTCATCTTTTTCTACACCTTCATCCTCTTAATATTCATCTTCAAAATCAATATCTTCATCATTTTCCTCACCTTTAAGAACTAAAGGAGTATTAACTTTTTTTTTTTTAAAAAGATAATGAGTGGAAGTATTGAAAATGAAAATATGAGAGGTTTGTAATCCTGAGTATGTTAGTTTGATGAGATTTTGGTGATTAGTTATCACCAACGATACTAATTTTAAAAACTTCTAGATCAACAAATTTCAAGTTGGGTGGTAGTGCTTTTTGTCAAGGGAAGTACTCACTGAATATAGAAATAAAAAAGGGGCGCCTTTCTAGCCCTGTGCCTGAAACAAGGCGCACGCCTAGGCGCATAAGGCGAGGCTCTGGTGAATGTTGCCCGCCTTTCTCCTGTAGAGGCACTAAGACTGGAGCCTGGAGCCTGAGGCGCGCCTTAATAACTATGGCAAGAAGTGGCATTTGTTAAGCAAAGATTGGAGAGAGAGAGAGAGAGAGAGAGAGAGAGAGGGGAGGGAGGGGGGTGATTAAGATGATTTGGACATGTGCATCATAGACCAGTAAATGCACTGGTACAGAATGTTGTGCACTTTAAAATTATAGAAGATATGAATTAAGAGGCAAACCTTGGTTGATGTAGGAAGTAATGTGCAGAGATTTAGTGGGCCTAAAATTTTCCAGAAGTGTAACCCTAAACCAGATGAGATGGAGTTACAGGATCCATATGACTAACTCCAATTAGTTTGGGATTAATACTTAGTTGAGTTCAGTCGAGCAAAGGGGTCCACACTGACATTAAATAATTTTATCCATGAACTTGTAACTCCAGAAAAAGAAATCACAAAGTATAAAATCAGAAAAGGAAAATCATTGCTGGAGACAAATCAGAAAACTAAGAATACGGAAATAGATACAAATGCGAGGCATAGAACCTAGTTGAGGTTCACTAGGACCACTACTACAAATGTGAAAAGTTTAACTAGTCCAGTACTTTTTACACACAAGCAAGCAAAAGTATGGCTGCAACATGTTCAAGTTCAAGCTTATGTCTGTCAAAATGAATCTTATAAATTCAGATGTGCACGTACAAAGCATATTCCACCATCAAAATAGATCTATTACCCTTTTTGCAATAAGTTTTGCATGTCCCATATTGTAAAAACAATTGAAATAGCAAACTAAATACTAGAATAAATAGAAGATCAATATACTTACACCACATTGTTTCCCCTTCTTCTCCTCATCCAGTAGGTCCCTAATAGGAAAGTAAGCCGCTTTCTTGCAAAGTTCAAGAAGATCAGAACCTGTGTAACCCTCGCACAAGCCCGCTATGTAGTCATAGTCAATGCTTTCATCCACTCTCTCCCCCTTCAAAATAACCTTCAATATTTCAGCCCTCTCCCTGCAATCAGGCATCCCAATCTCAAAGGCCTGAGGGAGACGCCGAAGTATTGCTTCATCAAGTTCTGATGGGCGATTTGTTGCAGCAAGAACCATCACTTGCGCATTCTCTATAAATATATGAAATCCATAAAACAGCTTAGGCTAGGTATAACTATATCCTGAGAATCTGAGTTTCATAAATTTTAGATACGTCATACATTAGACAGTTAATTTGACAACAGAAAACATAAAATATCACCACTGTTTCAAATACAAGAACTCACGGTCTGTCGTAAACCCATCCCACAAAGCCATGAACTCAGTCTTCATATTTGTTAATGCCTCGTGATCTGTAGTTCGGCGCTGCCCCAAGAAACTGTCAACCTCATCAATAAATATAATAGCAGGCTGAAGTTTATAAGCCAGGCTAAAAACTGCAGCCACTGCAACAGGATAGCAAAAAATCAACAGTGAATCAGATTAGTACACTCTCCTTGGCAGAAGGATTGCAAAAGAAACCTTTACTTGCTTCACCTATTTCTAGTTAACAGAACTAATAATTTTGTAGGGAACAAACCCAGTAAGAAATAACATGCATTCAAAGGAAAGAAAAGAAAGGTAGAACCAAATAAAAAACCTCTGACAACCTCAATCCCCATATTAAAATAATAAAGCAAATAAGTGAACCAACTTAATTTGAAATTAATGACATAGAGAGAAAGAGAGAGCTTAAAGTCTCAAGCCGCCTTTAGAAACATACTCCCTTAGAACTTTAACCTAAAGAAGTATACTGGTTCTACTGACATCATTCCGATTCTTTCCCTAGAGTTTTTAGCAAAATTAACCATACAACATAGCTGGGTCCAATATTAACTGTAAATAGAGGTTTCACAAAGATTATCTCTCACTGTGAGAGTGAGACTAAATTCACTCCATAAAATTAAGGGAATCATGACAAGAAACCATATAAAATTAAACTGCAACAGAAAGAAAAGACACCTGAAATCTAAGAAAATTAACACAACTAGAATTACTCACCAAGCTTCTGTGCATCACCAAACCACTTGCTCATCAGATTGGAGATCCTTACATTAATGAAAACAGCTCCAGACTCTTTTGCAATAGCTTTGGCAAGCATAGTCTTACCAGTACCTGGTGGTCCATATAACAGAACCCCTTTTTGGGGCCCAAGAAGCTTCCCATGAGAAAAGAGCTCAGGTCTCCGTAGTGGAAGAATCACCAGTTCATACAAAGCTTCCTTGATTGCTTCCAGTCCTCCAATTGAATCAAATTCCACATCAATGCGATCTGGATTTATGACATCACAGGCTATTACATCCTGTTAAAAATGAAACAGAAAATATCAAGGACATTTACAACAAGTTAATAGTCTTCAATTGTGAAGTTGATCATAAGCCTCAGAGATCCTTTATCACAATCAATCAGATTGCCGAACATGCAATATTTATAAACCTTTAGACCATCAGTCAGTTGCTGAAAAGTTGTTAAATCTTCCATATACCTATCACAGAAGAAAGTTTTCTCTATAGCAACATTTTCCCCCACTGATATTGAAATGTAAAATTCAACATGTATGGACCAAACCAAAAGGCGGATTTACCTGTTACAACTCACATAGTGATTCAAAACCAAGTCTTTGCCCAATTAGATAGCTTACCTAAGAACCTCTATCCTGTCAATAAAGGGCGCACTTTTGGTAACCCAAAGGAATTACCTCCTGTAATTTATTTACATTTTTCCTAAATTATTAATCAGTATTGAGGCCATTACTGATGATGTCAAACATCATCATTGAGGTATTAGTATTTTGAAATCTGATGGAACCACAAAATCCTGGGCCAATCAATACTATTTCAACTGATGGTGAAGACTCCAATCCCTCATTGTCTGAAATAATTGTGAAGTGAAATGCATGAAACACACTGCAGCCCTTCTATAACATTGGAAAGTAATAAACAAAACCCAATCCCTGTTCTACAGAAAATGATTTAGTATATTGTTGATTGCTCTCCCAAGAAACGTGCTTCAGAAACAAATCATAACATGCTTAGACTGTTTTTATTTCCACGTTGGGAAGACCAGTTTCAACTTCGCCTAAGTAGTTTGCGCTTAGCCGGTCCCAAGCCCGGATAAAGGAGGAGGGTTGCAGTAGGTGACAACCAGCGTAAAAATTTCGTCACACCTTATGATATGGATTCAAATGATATAAACGTTGGGGCGTCCTCTACTAACGACGCGCTACATCGGAGCCCGGGTGTAGTGAGAAATATGCAAGGGTGTAAGGCGTTCACCGAAAGCGATGCACCATGCCGGTGCCCGGGTGTGGTGTTAAGTGCGCAAGGGTTTCCACATCATGGACGAGTGTGGGTAAAAAAGTTAGTCCATAGGACAGATAGTAGAACAGATAGTGGAACAGAACACAAGATAGACATAGAAAACAATAGAAGATATCATAGAAGGAGATCAATTAGGAAGGAGCAGGATAGGAGGAGGATCAGGGTTGGTACTTGGAATGTTGGATCACTTACAGGAAAATTAATGAAGTTTGTGGATACCTTGGAAAGGAGAAGGGTCAATATTGCTTGCATTCAGGAGACTAAATGGATAGGAGAGAAAAGTAAGGAAGTAGATAATTCAGGATACAAACTGTGGTTTACCGGAAAGGAGAGAAACAAGAACGGAGTGAGCATAATCATAGACAGGACATTGAAATACGCAGTAATAGCTGTGAAAAGAGTAGAAGATAGAATTATACTAGTAAAACTAGTACTAGAAGGAGAAACAATAAATATAGTTAGTGTTTATGCCCCATAAATAGGACTAGACAGTGAGAGTAAACAAAGGTTTTGGGAAGATATGGATGATTTAATGCAAAGCATACCAAATGAAGAAAATGTTTTCATTGGTGGAGATTTGAATGGACATGTAGGAAGTGATAGACAAGGTTATGAGAATGTTCATGGAGGTTTTGGTTTTGACAATCGAAATGAGGAGGGAAAAAACATCCTGGATTTTGCTATGGCATACGACCTAATACTAGCAAATACCTACTTTACAAAAAGAGAGTCACATTTAGTGACTTTCAAAAGTGGGCAGCATAGAAGCCAAATCGACTTCCTCTTAACTAGGAAGACAAATAGAGCTCTATGCAAGGATTGCAAGGTCATTCCAAGAGAGGCTTTAACAAGTCAACATCGGTTGGTGGTCTTGGATGTCAAGTTTATGAACAATTCAAGTAAGGTCAGAAGAAATAGTGTAGCTCGAACAAAGTGGTGGGAGTTCAAAGGAATAAAGCAAGTGAAGTTCAAAAATGAGCTTCTCGAGTCCGAAGTATGGAAGCTGGATATGAAGGCAAATGATATGTGGATACAGATGGCATCAAAGATTAGAGAAGTAGCTAAAAAAGTACTTGGAGAGTCTAAAGGACATGGACCACCCTCAAAAGAGAGATGGTGGTAGAATGAGGAAGTACAAAAGGCAGTGAAGAGAAAAAGGGAATGGTATAAGAAATTACCTAAATGTGATAATAATGAGGAATATGAACAGTACAAGATAGCAAAGAAAGAGACAAAAAAGGCAGTTAGCCAAGCAAGAGCACAGGCCTTTGAAAAGTTATATGAGAAACTTGGAACTAAAGAAGGGGAGAAAGATATTTATAGATTAGCAAGGAGGAGAGAAAGGAAATGTCAAGATCTCAATCAAGTTATGTGCATTAAGGATAAAGAAGGAAAAGTGTTGGTGAAAGATGAGGACATTAAAGAAAGATGGAGAAATTATTTTAATGATCTCTTTAATAATAGTCAAACTGGTAATAGCGTGAATATAGATTATAGAATAATAGAAAAGAATGTGAATTATACTAGAAGGATTAGATCTTTAGCAGTAAAGGAAGCACTTTAGAAAATGAAAGTGGGTAAAGCCTGTGGACCCGATGAAATACCAATTGAAGTGTGGAAGTGTTTAGGAGATATGGGAGTGACATGGTTAACTAAATTATTTAATAAGATTCTAAACTCAAAGAAAATGCCTGATGAATGGAGAGGAGTATTTTAGTACCTATTTTTAAAAATAAAGGAGACATACAGAGTTGCTCAAACTATAGAGGAATTAAACTCATGAGTCATACTATGAAGTTGTGGGAGAGAGTTGTGGAGCATCAACTACATCATGATACTTCTATCTATCTCAATCAATTTGGTTTCATGCCCGGTCGTTCAACTGTGGAAGCGATCTTTCTCATTAGAAACTTGATGGAGAAATATAGAGATGTAAAGAAAGATCTACACATGGTTTTTATTGATTTGGAGAAAGCTTATGATAGTGTTCCAAGAGGTGTCTTATGGAATGTGTTAGAACAAAAGAAGGTATCTATTAGGTACATACAAGTGTTGAGAGATATGTATGAAGGAGCAACTACTATTATGCGCACAGTGGGAGGGGACGCAAGAGATTTTCCGATCTCAATTGGATTACACTAAGGATCAGCCATAACCCTTACCTTTTTACATTAGTTTTAGATGAATTGATGAAACATATACAAGAGAGTATTCCTTGGTGCATGATGTTTGCGGATGATATTGTTCTGATAGATGAGACACGAGAAGGAGTCAATAAAAAGCTAGAGCTTTGGAGAAGTACTCTAGAGTCAAAGGGTTTTAAGTTAAATAGAACGAAGACAGAATACATGCATTGCAAGTTCAGTGAAGGCCAAACTGGTGATAGGGAAGGAGTTAGTTTGAATAGAGTAGTATTGTCCCAAAATAATCACTTTAAATATCTAGACTCAGTCCTTCAAATAGATGGGGTATGTGAGGAAGATGTTAGTCATAGGATTAAAGCCGGATGGTTGAAGTGGAGACGTGCCACGGGAGTTTTATGTGATCGCAAGATTCCCAATAAGTTGAAAGAAAAATTTTACCGCGCAGCTATACGACCGACTATGTTATATGGTAGTGAGTGTTGGGCACTGAAAGAGTAGTATGCGTCTAAGATAAGAGTTACAGAGATGAGAATGTTAAGGTGGATGAGTGGCCATACTAGACTAGATAAAGTCCGTAATGAGAGTATTAGAGAAAAGGTAGGAGTGGTGCCAATTGAAGATAAGTTGAGAGAAGGGAGATTGAGGTGGTTTGGTCATGTGAAGTGTAGACATACGAAGATTCCAGTTAGACAAGTAGAGCACATTAGGTTAGAGGATAGAAAGAAAAAAGGGGTAGACCTAAATTGACTTGGAGGAGAGTAGTACAACATGACCTAGAAGCATTACACATATTTAAGGATTTAAACTAAAATCATTTAGAGTGGAGAAAGCGAATCCATGTAGCCGACCCCAAATTTTTTGGATAAAAGTTTAGTTGAGTTGAGTTAAGTTGTTGGGAAGACCAGTTTCATTTGTCCAGTTTACACAAGAAAGTCCTTGATACATAAGTTGGCGAATAGTTGTGTCTCTCCAACAAAGAATGGAGGACATGCCAAGGGCAGAAGCTTAAGCAACTGAGACATAATAATAGGACTTGTCCTGTTACATAAAATGAGGGCCTCTGCAATCTGGTGCCAACCAGAGGCCTGAACTCCAACTTCAAGATAGCTTATTATATAAGCACATTTGAAATCTGTGATAGCTTTGAATTTGATTTTAGTTCAAACAGTATCAGTTGAGATTTGGCTTGAGAAGGAAGACGAACAGAATTAGAGTGCATTAAAAATTAAACCTTTTTAGCAGGAATTTCAAATTCATCCTAAACACAATAACTTATCCACATCCAAGAATCTACCCCATCAAAGGAATCCCATATATTGTAAAGGTCATCAAAGCACTTTAAACTAACATCAAATTAAAATCCTGATTACCAGATAACAATTCACAAGACAGAACAATTACATGTTATCCCATAAACTGCAACAGCAATACTAAGTTTGCATAAACATTTTTCACTCTAAAAAACACTTGTCCCAAAATTAGTTAAGGAGCGATAGATGCTTTTCAAAAAAAATTCCCACAAGTACAAGCAAACCCATCATTTAGTTTCCTGCTGATAACCCAAACCACCCATAAAAATTCCTTATCCCGATATTAAACTCAAAACACAGTATTACACAACCAATACTACAATTCCACAAGAAAAAAAATAAAAAAGAAAAATTTACGAAATTGGGTGACAAAGAACAGAAAAATTTACAATACTTGCAAAATGGCAAATCAATGAAGAAATAGACGACTAGAAGTACCTCGTAGGGATTGGTCTCAATAAGAGGGCGACCCAAGCGCTTGGCGATTTCCTTCTTCTGTTCAAGGGCCTTCTTTGAGGCCTCCCGGTTCGGGTCAAGATGTCGGAGCCCCGCAAACAATACCAGACAACTTAGGGCTGCACTTGCGGCGTATAAAATCAGTTCCTGCAAGAACTTGGTCTGCCCCATTTATTTGCTGTTTTGTACTTTCTCTGTGAAATTTGAAGAATTTAAGCCATGTTCTGGGAGGAGAGTTCTTGGGGATTAAGGAAGGAAGTGAAGAAACAATTTTGTGGGTCCTTGGACGTTATTTCAGTCGGCGTCTAGGGGCTATGTGGTAAATTCATACAAATTTGGGATGGAATTTTGACCCACCCATTTAATCCTAATGGGTCGGATTAAACCCATCTCCACATAAACAAGGGGATGAATTATCGCAAGGAAAATTTTTATTTAATCGATACATTTTAATAAAATTAATTATTTAATATTTATATTTAAAAAAATAATATTTAATAATTTTATTTATAATTTTTAAATTATTTAATTTTTATAATTAATTATTTTTAAATTAATCAAATGAGATAAAATAATTATAAAAAAAGAATGAATAATTAATAAATTTAAAATTTAGAAGGCTAAATAATTATATTATTTAAATTATAAATACTGAATAGTTGAATTGAGAAAATAAATTTGCTTTAAATTAAAAAGATGGATTGAATAATTCACGAAAACACCCAGTGACAATAAAGAATGTAATAAGTAATGAAATATTTTGAAAATTTGAAAATAAGCGTAGATCTAAAGATTTTTGAACATATTAATCTTTTAAATTGTTATTGAATTAATGGGTAAATAATTAAAAAAATATAGAAATTAAATAATATATTTTTAAAAATAAAAATATTAAAAATTAAATTTATTAAAATATAATAATTAAATAGTAAATTTTCCACTATCGTATTTTTGCACTTAATGTAGCACAAAATGACACACTTTATATTTATAAACAGAATTATTCACTTTTCATTAAAGAATGTAAAAGATAAACTTTATGATAGGGAAAGAGACGTTATGCTAATTTTTATTATTTAAAAATTATTAAACTTCTTTATCTTTAATTTATTATAATATAAGATAAATATTATATTAGTAATATAAGATAAATACATGATGTTATGCACTAAGTATGGCATACAACACACTTTATATTGAATTTGGCAGTTATTTCATATTCAATTAGAAGGTGAATGCTTTAATAACTTGTAAATTTATCAAACCAGTTTAAAAGTTTTAAGAATAAGTTAATCTATTTGTATAATTTTTTAATTTATGAATTAAGGTTATAAGTTAAAAAATAAGTTGAGGGATTTAATTTTTTATTTTGATATTTATAAAATTTATATTTATAAACATATTTGATCAAATATTTTATTATATTATTCTTATTTAATTTTTAAAATTTTATTATAAATTTTATTTAATATTATTTTTAATCATCTTAATAATGAGTTATTTGAGTATGAATCTCTCAATCTATCATAGGATTATTCATCTGAAAATAGACAAATGATTACTTTTCATAAATTAAAAAAAATTAAAATCATTTAAAAAAATAATTAATCATTATTTGAATTTAGAAGATAAAATTAATAATAGTGAAATTTGAATTTAAATTAAAATTAAATAAAAACTATATGTTATCACAATTAGAAAATACAAGAAATTTTCCTTTTATGAGATATTGCTAAAAAATTAATAGTCTTTAAATATTAAATAAAATTTAATATGTAGTCATAAATTTAATTTAACTGAAATTAAGTCTAAATTGAAGCAAGAAAAGTATAATTAAATACTAAAGATTACAACTTTGATATAAATTTAAAATCTTATATGAGAGTATGAAGGAAAAATCTATCTGAATTATATAAATATGCAGAGATTCATTGCGTTGGACAAAAAACGCAACCCCTCTCTCCTGGGGGTCCACCCGCCAGCAATCTAAACAATCCTCTCACTAGCTCTCTCTGGACCTTGAAAATTGCTGTACTGCCACTCTCATAGTTGGTTTCAAATTGTCTAACGCCCCGATCAAAGAACAAATACTTTTGAAGTGAAGTGATCACTGATGATGAAGTGTTTGTCCTAATTCTCTCCCTCTCCTTTATAGCCACTCCCATTACCATCATACCCAACTTTTTGCTTTTTCTTTTTTGTGATATCAATTCCAAACTCGAAAGAAAGTGGTGAAAAGATTCTAAGTCAACGAGAAGGGATCAAAATTAATGGCCTCACAAGGGTTTGATATGTGTAGCACCACGGTTGGAAGAGTTTGAGTAGTCTGTACTCTGTACTGCAAATTACAGCCGTCTGTTTTGTACTACTTTGCAGTACATGCATTAATGGGTCCTTAGTTTTCCACTTTTGCTTGTTGGGTTGGTGAGATAATTGCTTGCTTCTATTGGTTTATATATTCAGGTCTGGAATTTTTAAGTTCAATAACAATCTAGTTTTTGGCTACTGAAACCAAAGTGATGTTCTCTTCTTATTTTCCAAATCTCGTTTGGGGTATTCTTTTGTTATGGCATTTAATGCTATCCTGATTACATTAAAAGTCTCAACTGTGCTATCCTGATTACATTAAAAGTCTCAACTGGTGCTTTTGCTTTTTCTTCTTCTATATAAGGTAGCTTGTTGGCTAACGCAGAGCTCATATTACCCCCATTTGCTGCTGATTTTGAAAGTTTCCACTTTTCAATCTGAGTGGATGTTTTTGGAAGATTTGCTCAAGGGGTAATGTTTATTTGAGATTTGTCGTTGACAATATATTCCAATTTTGGACCTTTGTGATCTGTTCAACGTTTTTATCCATTTCCTACCAAAGAGAAGAAGAAGAAAACCAGCAGCAAGAAAGTAAGATCATTTATTTTTCCTTTATATGTGTTTTAGCACCTTTAACCTCATAATTTGGAAAATTGTTTATTGTATATTGATTGTTTTAGGGAGAAGATTTTGATGAATAATCTAATGGAGAATGTGAACATGGAAGAAATGAAAGAGATTGAGAAGCTTGAGAATGAGAATTTGGAAGAGATGAGAGATAAGCCAGAGGACACAAGTAGAGTTGCTCCGTGGACTAGACAGATCACAGTTAGAGGAGTCGTAGCTAGCTTAGCAATTGGCATCATATACAGTGTGATAGTGATGAAGCTAAACCTCACCACAGGGCTAGTCCCTAATCTGAATGTTTCTGCTGCCCTATTGGCTTTTGTTTTTGTTAGAACATGGACTAAACTCCTCCAGAAGGCTGGAATTGTAACCAATCCGTTCACTCGACAAGAAAATACCATAATTCAAACTTGTGCTGTTGCTTGTTATAGCATTGCTCTTGGAGGTTGGAGATTTTGATCTCAAATGCTACTTGAAGTTAAATTATGATTTGTTTTCGGGAAAATGTTCTTCATTTTTGGGTCTCAATCTATTTAAATTATGGAATTGCAGGTGGTTTTGGGTCTTATCTTCTGGGTTTGAACAGGAAGACATATGAGCAAGCTGGGGTTGATACAGAAGGGAATAATCCTGGCAGCACAAAAGAACCTGGAATTGGTTGGATGACTGGTTTCCTCTTTGTAACCAGTTTTGTTGGGTTACTTGCCTTGGTTCCTCTTAGGAAGGTAAAAGTTTTCCCTTTTTATCCAATTCTCTTTTCTTGATTGAATGATTGTTAAGTACCTTTTTTTTTCCTTTAAGTTTCTGGAGGTCAATTGTTTATTGGTTAATTTCATAAAGTTCAATATGAGCTTTAACTGCAAATTAGCAAATAATTACTTGTGAAACTGAAAGTGTTCTCTCATCATGCCTTTTTTTTTTTTGGTACCAGATTATGATAATAGATTACAAATTATCTTATCCTAGTGGAACTGCTACTGCGGTTCTCATTAATGGGTTCCATACTTCTAGAGGAGACAAGATTGCTAGGTAAGCATTTGATATACGTAATTGTTGCCAATTGAATTTGAATTGGAAATTTGATCATGAAACATTCAAACAAGTTAAACATCCTTCTAACAGGAAGCAGGTTCATGGATTCCTTAAGTTCTTTTCAATAAGCTTCCTGTGGGCTTTCTTTCAGTGGTTTTACTCTGGTGGAAAGAATTGTGGTTTTGCTCAATTCCCAACATTTGGATTGAAAGCTTGGGAAAACTCGTGAGTGTTCCATGTATTTTTGTTCACGTATTTTTAGCTCTAAATGTCATTGATTCTCCATCACCATTAATTGAAGTGATTGGATTTTGCAGATTTTACTTTGATTTCAGTATGACTTACATTGGAGCAGGAATGATCTGTTCCCATCTTGTGAATTTGTCTTTACTTCTTGGTGCGGTACTTTCTTGGGGAATCATGTGGCCACTAATAGGAGGGCTTAAAGGATATTGGTTCCCTGCTACTGTACCAGAAAGCAGTATGAAGAGTGTAAATGGTTACAAGGTACAAGGTCCATATACTGAGACATTTTAGATTATTTTCTTTGGTAGAGCTCCTCTCAACTTTCAGAATTAGAAGTGATTGCCAAAGTCAATCTCCTAATATCTCATATCTGTTGCAGGTTTTTATTTCTATTGCCCTGATCCTAGGAGATGGGCTCTATAATTTTGTCAAGATACTTTATTTCACTGCCAGTAGCATCTGTGCCGGAGCAAAGACTGACAATTCCAAAACATGTAAGTCAATACTAGATGTTCGGTTGTAGCTCCTCTCCAACACTTTTCTCAAGATACTTCATTGCAATAATAGACCTATGAAACTTAATAGGCAATTTTCTGCTGCTTTCCAGTTGCTACCTTTACCACGATTTTACACACTGCAATTGGTTCACTTAATAGTGACACTAGAATAGAGATAAACCATTGATATGTGTTGAATTCATTGGTGTAGCATAAGATGTTAACTTCTTTTTTCTATATGCATTTTCAGATAAGCCAAATCAAGCTCCTGATGATCTTTGGAGAAATGAAGCTTTCGTGAGAGAGACTATTCCAATGCGGGTAGCATTGTTAGGATACACCGCCTTCTCCATCATTTCCATCATTGTGATCCCTCTCATGTTTCCTGAGCTAAAATGGTATTATGTAGTTGTTGCCTACATTCTTGCACCCTCTCTTAGCTTCTGCAATGCTTATGGTGCTGGTCTAACTGACATGAATATGGCATATAACTATGGAAAGGTGGCCCTCTTTGTACTTGCGGCCATGGCAGGAAGAAATAACGGTGTTGTTGCAGGACTTGTGGGCTGTGGCCTGATTAAATCCATAGTTTCCATCTCTTCTAATTTGATGCATGATTTCAAGACTGGTCATCTCACTCTCACTTCTCCTCGTTCGATGCTTCTTAGCCAGGTCATTGGTACTGCAATAGGCTGTATCATAGCTCCCCTTACATTCTTTCTCTTCTACAAGGCTTTTGATGTGGGGAACCCCGATGGAGAGTATAAAGCTCCCTATGCCATCATATATAGAAACATGGCGATTCTTGGTGTCGAAGGTTTCTCTGCCCTTCCCCAGCATTGCTTGCAGCTTTGTTATGGGTTTTTTGCCTTTGCTATTTTGGCCAATTTGGTCAGAGATCTATCCCCAAAAAATATTAGCAAATGGATCCCTCTTCCAATGGCTATGGCAGTGCCTTTCCTAGTGGGGGCGTACTTTGCAATTGATATGTGTGTGGGGAGTCTGATTGTGTTTGCATGGCACAAGCTAAACCGCAGTAAAGCAGGTTTGATGGTTCCTGCAGTGGCCTCTGGCTTGATCTGTGGAGATGGCTTGTGGATTCTTCCTTCATCCATCCTTGCATTGGCTAAAATTCATCCTCCAATATGCATGAGTTTCAAGTAGAAATTCTCTTGGACAGCAAAATCTGTACTTGTTGACAAATAAAACTTATTGCAGGCACAAATCAAGTGCATTATCCTGAGTAAAACAAATATAAGGATGATTAGAAAGTTTCTCATTTTAAGCAGTAAACAAAACTGCAGCAAAGCTGCCATAGATGTGCATCCTGTGTCAACCAGAGTTGCAGGACGTATGCATGTACAGACTAGTTGAGCTAAATATTTAGGCCAACTTTATCATATGATTAGTTGTCTCGGTTGAAGCCCACACTGTTTGCGTTGATTGGGTTCTGTGTTTCGAACTTGTAACCATATAGGCCTGGAGACGACTCTGGTGAAATCTACTTCTTTTTGACTTGGGTGGTAATTTAGCAACGGTTGTATACTGGGATTCTTGCCTGAGGGTATTGTTTGGCAGTAGAGATCGGTTCCTTTTTATCCTTCAGCTATTTGGTTAAACATTCACTTTGCCTAAACACAACCATCAACTGGTTCTTTGTTTCTGTGTTGCATTGTTCTACTGCTATGGTGTTGGAGTACACAACATTTATAACTATTGTTGAGAAAATCATGCTATGGGTATGTGATACTCTCCTTACCAATTTGAAACGTGGAATGTGAATTACCAATTTAAAATGTGACAAGTGAATTATATCAATTCGATTTTTGATAAGTGAGTTATACTAATTAGCATATTTTTAAGCCTAAAAATATTAAATAAAATAATATTTCTTTTATTTTTTATATTTTTATAATTTTTTTATAATATATATACATTTTAAAGATTAATATTAGTAAAAGAAATAAATATGTTGAGCTATTGTTTGTAGGCCTCACAATAATATTAAGATGGATTTTTAATTGTAAATTGGAGTTTACAAAAACATAAGCCCAAAATATTAAATATAATAATATGATGGGCTTTTAATTGTAGGCTTTATAACTTAAAGCTTATTTTTATAGAAAAATTGTAAAAAAAAAGGGGGAAAAAAAAAGTAATTTTCTTGTTTTGTTGAAAAAAAAAAAATTCTATTCCTCTGTTTTGTAAGCATGAAGAGAGGGAAAAAAATGGTGAAAATTTTGTGGAAAATGCTTAAATTTGACCCATTTTGTTTTCAGCTTAAATTAGATAGAAAATAATGTAAAACAATAATGTTAATTTGTTATTTTCTCTTTATTCTATTTTTTCCCTTCAATAATTATTTTTTAATATAATTTTATTCATTTAATATGAATATACTAGTAAAAATATAATAATTTTTTCTGCTCACTTTTTAAATTAAAAATATAAAAAAATAAATAAATTACTCCTTTTTTTTTTTCCTTTTTCCCTGTGAAAATGACTTGCAAGGATCATAGGGATTTTAAATTTAAGTAAATATATAAGATTAATTTTTAAAAAAAGAGTATTTCCAATGAAAAGATGGTTCAATACATAAATTTATGAGGGGTTAATTTAAAAACATATAAATATATGTGTAACTTTAAAAAGAAAAAAAGAGTGGCCAATTGACCACTCTTTTATTGTGAAACATCCACCGCTGAATTTCTTATTTTGTTGAAAGGAAAAAAAAAAGAAAAAATTAAAAGTTCAATTTTCCTATTTTGTAAGAAGAAAAGTGGGAAAAAAAATTATGAGGATTTACATTTTGAGCCATTTTATTTTCCACCCAAATTTGGTGGAAAAGAGTGAAAGCAATGTTAATTTTTTTATTTTCCCTCTATGCCCTTTTTTCATCTCTAAGGCTCTATTTGTTTCACATTTTAATAAAATAGTTTATATATGAAAAATTTTTTTCATAAAAAATATTCATTAAAATCTTTTTTGTTGATTGGTTATAATGTTAAACAAATATTATATGTTTATATTGTTATGTGTATAAGTATTTTCATATTTTAATAAAATTATTAAAGTTTAAAAAATAAAAAATAATTTTATTTAAAAAAAAGAGTCATTTTACTTAAAAATGACTTAATTTTCTCTTTAATCAAAAAATATTTTCTATTAATTAATTTTTCTAAATATCTCAAATACAAAAAAATATAAAAAATATTTACTGTGAAACAAATAAAATTTAATAATTACTTTTTAATATAATTTTATTTATTAAATATGGGCATAATAGTAAAAATATAATAATATTCTCTTCTTACTTTTCTTTCTATCAAAATATGAAAAATAAACAAATCATTTCATTTCTTTTCTTTTTTCGAAGAAATAATTTATAAGGAAAATAATAATTTTTTCTTTACTTTTCTTATAGTTTTATTCACTCTTCTTTCCCCAACTTTTCCTTCCATAAAACAAGCAGCGATGCAAAGAGTGTACCTCTCCTTCTTCCTCTGACTATGTATGTAGAGGCTTCTTCTTTTTCTTATGTCAATGGGATTGCTTGATTTACTATGCACGTAGAGACTTCTTCTTTTTCCTACGTGAATGGGATTGCTTGATTTGGCAACCTAGATTGCATCCCCAAGCAATTTAAGAAGCAAATGTTCTGTGAATTAGGACATGCAATTTGAATAGCAGAATTAAAAAAAAAAAAAAAGAAAAATTTAAAATGTGAATTTTGTGAAATTAATTTTTGGGCATATGCAAATTAAATTTTTAAAATTTATTTTCTATTTTTGAATTTTTTTACTAACATTTTGCCTAAAAACTACTGTAATAATAATAATGTTAAAGTTGAATTATGTTTGGGTCCTAAGTATTGTTATTATTTATTAGTTCGTTCTCATAATTTGATAAATTTCATTTTTCTATTAATCTATTATGAAAATACTAAAATATCCTCCTTTAAAATATTAAGCATTTTCTATATTTTATTGTCTCTGTCCCTGTCCCTCTTAGCAGACGTTCCAGCTGATTGATCACTAGGCTCACATTAGATGGTAGGTTTTGGCCTACTCCCTTCACCATTGATCTAGAACATTGTTGTCCTCCTGCGTTTGGCAGTGGAACTTATCAATGGATGCTATACTGCTTCACTGGAGAAGGAAAACTCAAAATCTTGAATAGATTATCCAACTTTTTTTGGAGAGGACAAACTTATTAATGGTTGGTTGGCACGGTGCTGCATTTGGCTTATGGAGCTCGTGATGGTTCGGCTTCGACAACGACGCTTATAGTGCTTTGGATATGCTTCTTCGGGTTTGAAGCTTTGCCTAGCTTAAGGTTTCAATTGGGTTTAGGCTTTGGGCCTGATTAGGGTTTAAGACTATATAATAAGGCTCGTGTTGAGTTAATATCACTAACACTTTCTCTCTAAACTTAATGCAAATGATAGATTTTTTTTTTAAAATATTATATATAATACACATCTAATCAATAAGATGAATAAATCATAATTTGAAAAAGGCTTAATCGTGATTTTACTTAACGTGACATATACTCTATCAACTCAATTTATATCTTTAAATTAAATAATTATTTATATATTTAATTTTTAAAATTTATTTTAAATTTATCTAATATTGTAAAAAATGTCACTCAAATGAGCCTGGTGTAGTGGTGAAACGTACACTATACCAAATGAATTAGTCAATTATTTGATCTGTGAAGTCGACAGCTTGGACAGGATCTCACATTACATGTGTTCACAGGAGACCGAAGATAAAAATTATAAATTTAAAATCTAATATTTTTTTTTTTATAAAATACTTATGTCTATTTTAAATTAAAAATTAAAATTTTTTTATTAATTAAATAAAATATTTTTATTTCTTGAAATTTTAAAATTTAATATTTAAAATCTAAATTTAAAACCCAAATTAATGACTCCCAACACAATGTTAGACAGTTTGTCAAAAGTTTGGACTTTATTTTGGTTGTCATTATCTCTCTGGCGGCCTGCCCAAATTAATGACTTCCCCTCCAACTTTCATTCCAAAACTCGGTGCCGCTTCTTGTTTCTTTTATGCGACTTTAGTATTCACTTTGTTTTTTTTTTTTTAATAAATGTTATATATATATATATATTATAATATTATTAGCGGACCGCGTTGTTTGTACTCTATTAATAGGATTTTTTTGTCCAGATTTCTGGAATGGTTCTAACCCATCTCAGCATGGCGATATAGTTTAAAGCGCATCATAGACACACAGATTCACCGGGACTCAACCCAATATTAGGATAATAAGTAATCTGAATTTTTAATCTCTTAATTTATGATTCTTTTTAATAATTATATTTTATATCTCAAATATTCAATATCAATAAACTGTTATGTCGTTCGAGTTAAGAGTGACTAAAAAGTCATAATATTTTTTTATTTTTATTATGAATATTACAATAAAAATTATATATAATAAGCACTCTCTTTTTTTAAAAAAAATTAATAAAAAAAATTGACTATTTAAAAGAAGATTTATAATTATGTTTACACTTTCATCCTTAATAATTTAAAATTAAAAATTTTAAATTATTGAATTATAAATTCTAATTTCTCAAAATTGTATACCTTTTTATTAATTAATAATATAGAAACTAAAATCGTAATTTTAGAACAATGTAATTAAAATAAATATCAAAGGGTATTTTATTAAATCCAAGAAGATTCTCTTTCTTAAATCCTTCAATTTCCATTATTCTTTTTCTTGTCGATATGCTTACTTACTAGCCAACAGCATTGAAATTTCATACCATCGAGTAGTCAATGATGCAATACTTTATCTTTGGTGTTCTCATGAACAACAATTAAATTTTAATTTTAAATTAATTAAAATTAATTATATAAATCATTTAATTTTATATTAATATTTAATAATTATAATATTTTTAAGAATTACAAATTTAATTTTTTTAAATAAAAGAATTATTTTGTTGAAAGAATAAAATTTAAAGGATATAATTATTTAAAGTAAAAGTAGAGGAATTAATTTGTGATTTTTGAAAAACATGGAGCTAATTTATAATTTACTCTACAATTTTTTTTTATTATTATTTTCTTAATTTGACTAATAGAAAATTTATTGACTTTTAATGATATGAATATATTATTAATAAAACTAAAATTGAGAAATTAAATGATTTAAAATTAAAAATAAAATAATTTAATTATATATATTTTTTTCAAATACTAAGTCAAATTGATACAACTATTTTAATTAGAATTAAAATATTTGGAAAGCCAATTCTGTGGGATGTAGTCTTCAGAGATTTTCCAAAACAATCACATGCACATGGAGCATGTGCCTGCCATATTTTACTTTAAAAAAAAAAATAGTGGTTGATATTTTTTAAAATAATTTTATATTTGAAAAAATATAAATATAATTTATATAAATTAAAATAAATTTAATTTATTAAAAAATTTATAAAATAATATTTCTAAATATATCACATTGAATATTATTAGTATAATATATAATAATGGTTTGCCATAATCTTTTTGCTTTTTTTATTTTCGTTATGATTTTTACCATTTTATTTGTGATTTTCACTGAACCAACTCGTGATCTGTGACCGAGTTGATTAGATTGAGTTGATCGAATTTCACGGATTTTAAGAATAATTTGAATTATTTATTTAGCTCGATTTTTGAATTAATTTGGTTGGATCCGTGTGAATTTTAAAGGTATGATAAGATGATAGGAAGGAGAGAGGGAGACAAAACAAAAAGAGAGGTATTTTGGTAATTTCATACCTTATTAACAGCCATTATTCCTTAATTTGGATAGGATATTATTGTTAATAAAATTAAAATTAGGGGTTTAAATTATTATATTTTCAAACTGCGTAGAGAAATCTATAATTTTTGGTTATCATGTCATTTACCCTAAATATAACTGACAAGGAGAGGAATTAATTTTATTGGTCAAAACTACCCTTGGTCAAACACTCTCTTTTCTCGAGCACATCAATGTAAAATTTTCAAAAATCAAGGGCATTTTCGTACCTCTGCCTCAAGATTTTGGCAAATAAATGCACGCAGTTCTGCCTTTCACTCTCAGTCTCGGTTTTGGGCTTTGACAAGCCACTGACAAAAACAAAGAGAGCCACAACCTCTGCAAGACGTAAGCTCCTTTTGGACTCTTGATTTTTATCCATTTTTGTACAGAATCTGCACTTTTTGATCTCTCTCTCTCTCTCTCTCTCTCTCTCTCTCTCTCTCATGTTGTAGGCTTGTAGCTTAGTCCTTTTTTTTTTTGGGTGATTGCTATTGCTTTTGATTTGGTTCATTGGGTTTTTTCTTTTGTGTATGGACCATTAAATTTGAGGTTTTGGTTTATGAATTTTTGTGGGTTGTGAATATTTGGTGCTGTTGTGATCAGTTTTGGGGAGAAAACGATGGCTTCAGATTCCAAAATTCACAAATTCGATGAGGTTGCAAAGCACAACAAAGCTAAGGATTGTTGGCTTATCATCTCTGGCAAGGTATGGTCTTTTGTATTTTATTAGAGTTATGATTTTTGGGTTTATTTTTCGTTGTTGATCATAAGATTTGAAGATCATAAATCAACTATTGTGATTGAATTTCTTGCACTATTTTTGTTCATCTGCATAATGGAGAATGAAATTATGGTATGTTTGGATGATTGGTTGGTCTTCGTTTTGACTGTTTTTGTGATTCCAATGTCGAGAGCTTAGCTTACCAAGGAAAACCCAAAAACTGATGATTGGAGTACATATTAAGACCTTTTAAGATTATCTATAGGAGAAAATAAGAAATTTGACAGTAGCATCTAACGCATGCTTGTGCCCTTCGTGCTTGGTTCTTGTTTGATTGAGGCTCCAATTATTTTGTTATGGATGTTCTGAACTGGGAATGTCATCTTATCAAGTATCATACATACACTCATACAAAGAAGTTTGGTAGGTGAATTTATGTATGTATGTACAACTACAATATATGGACAAATCAGATCATAAAATAAAGGAATGCTGGTACATCAGTTACAGTCAGTTGCTATTTAGTATGCATGAGTAATAAATCTTTACCTTCAGTTTCAAATGAAGTTCTTTATTTTGGATGGCAATATCTGAGATTGTAATATCCCCCTTGAAGTTCAATTTGCATAAATGATGGAAAAGGGTATTTAAAGTACAAAAACTGGAAGTTTCTTGCACTTGCAAAAGAATGATGACGATGATGATGGTAAATCGGTTTTTTAAATTAAGAAGCTGGACAATCCATTTGTTATTTGAAATTTTATCTATATGCCTTATAATTTTAATTTCATATTATAGAGAATAATTTCATGCCGCATGCAGTACAAGATTTGTTCCTACCACACGCATGCACCCATTACTCTTCAAGATCAAAACATAGACCATATCTGTTCTGAGTACTTTATTTTATGGATATGAGAATAATGGCACCATATTTGCGGCATGAGATGGTTTCTTCGTGACTTTGAAAGTTTTTTTGCTTCAAATTCAGGTCTATGATGTCACCCCATTCATGGATGACCATCCTGGAGGAGATGAAGTTTTGCTGTCCTCAACAGGTAATGCTACATTAAGAGTCGTATAATTTTCAATTTAGCATAACAAGACCTAAATTCCAGTAGCTTATTTGAGAATGCACATGATTTTTTTTCAGGGAAAGATGCAACAAATGATTTTGAAGATGTGGGTCACAGTGATTCAGCTAGAGAGATGATGGAAAAGTACTACATTGGTGAGATTGATGCATCAACTATTCTGGCAAAACGTAACCACATTCCTCCAAAACAAGCTGCCTACAATCGTGATAAGAGCTCAGACTTTTTTATCAAGATCTTGCAGTTTCTCGTGCCTCTCTTGATCTTAGGCTTAGCCTATGCAGTCCGACACTTCACCAAGAAAGACTAGGCTAAGTACACTACAAATGGTTCCCCATGTTAAGGGTAACTGTGGACTGCATGACTTAAATTACGAAAGGTTTTTTATTCCCCCCATTAGTTTTCCCTGCAATGTCTGCCTAAAATTAAAGAATGGTTTATAGTTGGTCCCCTTCGGGCCTGTCTGGAAGTCTATTTGGACATCTGTTTCATTCGTGATAGGACAATGTTTGCCTTTTCTGGATTATAAGCAGGTTATATTTTCTTTTCTTGATTCTCTTGCTATCTGATCTACTATGATCAACTGGTCTGTCGCTCGCAAATTTACTTGAAGAATTTCTCAGTTTTCATCATTCTAAACATTTGAACGTATGATCGTACAGCTGCTTTACTTTTTTTTTTTAAAAGTCAATTCTACGTACCATTTTGCTCAATCTTGGAGGTAGACTGGAAGAAAATATTCAGAATAAATGTCTACGCATGAAATGTGCCATTTCCTGGTCAAATTGTCTTAAAATTTTGGTATAATTTAAAAAAGAAAAAACAAGAGATGATATAATTATGACATCATAAATTACATGATATCTATTTAATGAAAAATTAATTTTTATCCTCTAAATAAGAAACAGAACTGTACAAAATACATATTTTAAATTAATTAACATTTTTATTTTTATTTTTTTTTCTTGGGTTGCACAAAAAAAAATGTTTGTAACTGAGCAAACAATCGAGTGGACTCGGGTGATGTTAAATGTGTAAATTAAAAAAAAACCCTAGATTGGTAAATCATGATGTGATTTAAGAAAATAAAGAATTGCTATACTATGATTAAGCATTAAAACCATTGAAGGCAATTCTTTAGTATTAAATTTTTCAAGGCAATTATAGAATTGCTTCAAATAAATATCTCCCACCATCAGAATCCAGAATTAAAAACTTCTAGTTGAAGAAAAATAATTTGAGAATCATGTTATTGAAATTGAACCTCGTCCACCTTGGTACATAGGTCCATTATACAACAGGCCTTACCTGTTTGATATGCTATGGCAGTGAATTCAGAAGCTGCTGGCATTTCAGTACGTGCTAGAATCAAATGCAGATATCTAAATAAATCCCCTCAAGTCATTTGACCAGTAGCAGCCTAACAGAGAATTCAATTCACAGTAGACGATTGCTTGTTTAAAGCAAAGCACCAGACTAAACTAGCCCACGGAACAAGAGTTTAAGTACATAAATTAGTTAGCAAACTCGAAAAGCAGCCATCAGAAAGCGGTCTCTATTTTGTCGTGCAGGGTCATCACCAATTCATGTGCATCATCCAAGAGTTTCCATATATCTAGTTGCCCAGCCATGCTGTTGCACTCCCTTAAGATCTCCTCCATGCTGTTGTAACTCTGTATAATCAATTTCCTCCTCTGCAATACAGAAGCAGCAATAGCATAAAGCAACAAATCCTCTGTTGGTGGCACTCGCTGGCTTATCATGCTCCATGCTGACGTGCTAATGCCAGCCCTTAAGGCTGCCTGATCTGCCCACATCACCTCCCAGAGACACATTGTCTGTTCAAAAGTCAACTCCCTCCTGAACATCACCACCACCATCCTATAAACGAAAAAACAATCCTCAGCCTGTAGCTTCTCCAAGTGCTTGAAAAGGTGCAAGTCTTTAAATTTTATAATCTTGGAAACAATATTCAATTGCCTTCGAATTCCCACTTCGTCAAGCCTAAAATTATGGCGAGCCTTCTTCATGAATCCCACAAAACACCAGAATGCTTCAGCATCCGCTGTAATAACAGTAATAATCGGAGAAAGGAGATCACTCATGCCCTGACAGTAGCCAATTTCAGAGTCATAGATTGCATAGGCTTCGAGAATTTTAACTAATCGGGCAGCATGGAAAATCCTGCTGGGTTCCAGATGATCGTAGTCCTTTAATCCAACAGCCTTTGCAGCACGGAGTGCTCTATCCTCTGTCACTAAAGCCTGAGATCGGGAGAAAGGTATCCATTCTGCATTTGCACGCACTGCATCAACACGAATGATCCGCTGCCATGTGGCAAAATTCTCAGTGGCAGGTTCGTTTGATTGGGGCTCAGTCCCTTTCTCCTTGGAAGGCTGATTTTCTTCTTGGCCTTCTGAAGAAGGGGAACCCTGTATGACAGCTTGAGGGTCTACAGAGGAGTCTGAATCAGGTGATTCAGAGCCTCTATCATCCCCATTACTGAATGTTTCACCACTCTCCTTCAACTTCAAGCTCTCATCGCTGCATTTGAGAAGCTGCAGGCACTGTCTACGGAGCTCCTCATATTTCTTCCTGTAGCACACATTGTCAAGAAGGAAGCCAAGAATAAAAGCCAAAGAAAAAGGATACAGCATCTAGGACTGAAAAACTACCAGTCAACTTATCTTAGATTCACAGCATCTTAAAGGAAGAAGCGGATTGTTAAATGTACCTGTTCCGGTTTCTAATATCGTCTCTTTCTTTTTTTGAACTGTTCAAGTCATAGCTGTTTACAGAAAGTGAAGAAATCAGTCATTATATTGACATTCCCTAAGAAAAATGCAACAGTATAGGCAAAAAATAAAAAGCATCTCCAACGCAATTTTTCCGGATATGGCAATTCTTAATGTACAAAAATAAAAGTTTGGCTACAGAAAGTAGAATCTCACTATCAAAAATAACATTGTGCAGAACTGAAATAGATAAGGAGAAATTAACCGATAAGATGCTGCTTCCAAATGCCAGAACATATGCATAATTGAACCCTAATTCATAGTATCTGGATGTGGAGAGGAAATTGATTAAAACCCTCCCCAATGTAGTATCAAGGAGAACACCTCCTCCCACCACCAAAAGAAGGAAAAAAATGGCAATATTTGATATAACATGTTCAAGGGTTGATCACTGGAATACGAGACAACGGCAGCAATGAAAACAATTATAACAATATTTATAGGAATGAAACAGAGTTAAGCATGCTTACACTCCAAGGAGGAATGGCCAAACCTCTGCTCTAATACTTGGATCTACACCCTATATGAGATATATAAATGATAAATGTTCCCACTATAACAGCATAGCAAAACATAAACGTAAAACAACAATGATTACTCACTCCACTCCTGACTCTTTTTAAAAACTCAGTTCCACCATCACGGAATATCCCATCTGCTGTAAACAATCTTCTCCATTGTTGAAGAGTTAGGGGTTTTGGCCTTCTTACAGACCATGGTGACTTAAGACGGCGTCTGAAATGAAAGAACAATCATAATCAGCAATCCTAAGAACCAAGGAGCCAGTACTTATAAGACACATCATTAATAAACAAGGATAAGCAGATTTGCAAAGAATTAAACACAAAAATAACAAGAACAAAAGATAATTTATGGAAACGCACAAACAAGCAGCTCATTTTGAACACAATCCATCAAGTACCCTTGACCATAAGAAAAGGATTTGTATGGTTAATCATGTCCAATGCAAGCAAATTGGACTTTCATGTTATTTGCAGGTGTAACAACGAGAGTGTGAACTGCCACAAGAAATGCTTACACCACGAGTCCCAAAATATTCCGAAACTATTAGCTGAAATTCAAAGCAAGAAGAAAGAAAGGATATTCAACTCATTAAAGCCACTCCATTGTAACTACAAAAGAGGGATAAATCAAAAGAATAAACCAAGAAAATCCCTTCTTATTCACAACATATAACATTGAACCCATTAGTAAAGGGTGGAGAAGAAGAGAGCAAGAGGAAAATTGAACTGAAATAGATGCTGAAAAAGCGAAATATCCGATCTAGGGAAGAAAAAATAATCGAAGAACAACAGAGGACTCACCGATGAGAAGAATAATTACTAACAGTTAAAGGAACTGAACGCAAATAAATCCACGAAGACGATGGTGAAGATAACGAAGTGTGAATTCGTCTTAGAGCTTTCATTTACTTCAATTTTCTCTAATTTTCACCCTTCCTCACTACTTTGAAAACAAGAATCGGGTTTTCTTTATACTTGTTAGAAATTGCAAATTTTCTTCACAAAATCAAAGAAACTGAATTCTTCTTTTCTCATTTATTACCTAAAAGCCTTGTAGAATATGGCGAACACCGCAAATCCGGCCAAGGCAGTCACGGCTACAGCCGTTCTATTCTGAGGAGCTGCGACCACCGCCCACAAGAATTCTCCAGCAGCGCCTCCGCCGGAGCTAGGGATTCCATTGGGACTGTTATTGCCGGAGTTGAACATTGAGTAGATCGGAGAAATTGGTGGAATTGAATGCGGTTCTTCTTCTTGTTGTTGTTCTTATATAGAAGAAATTGACGTGAACGTATTCAGGTTTAGATTCTGAAGGGTTCGTTTCTTTCAACTTATAGTTTCCCACTCCTCAAGGAAGGAAGGGAAGAAAGATGAAAGCAGTGTAAACGAATCTGCCGGACGACGACGTCGGAGAGTACAAATTATTCGCCGCCGGTCATTAGCTGCAGAGGTCATTAGCTAAAGTGTTGATTAATTAACAAATTTTAGGAATTGAAAATGGTAAATTTGAAATAATATTTGATCGAAATTTTGTTTTAAAGCAAATCTCAGAAAATTTACATAATTAACCTAACATCAATTATTCATATCTTAAAAAATTAAAAATTATTTTTATTATTTGAAATTAATATTTTTTTTTGAAAGAGTAATTTTAATTTTTTATTTTTTTTATTTTTTATAATATGTTTTAAAAGAATCAAAATTTTATTTATAAGAAAATAATTTATATTTTTATTAATTAAAATAATTCAATTTTAATATATTTATTGTATTATAGATTTTAATTTTAATAATAATATAATATATTTAATAAATATTTTTATATCTTTAAAATAATTTTATTTTTAATTAGTCAACTCATTCTAACAGTAAAGTCTTAAATAGTGACAGGTTTGATTCGGTTTAAAAAAATAAAAATTTGAGTAAATTAAAATTTTGATAGATTATATTAAATTATGAAAAATTAAATTAATTTAATTAGTTAGATTTATTAATTTAAATTTTATTTCGCACTTATTTTAATTTTCATTTTAAATTTAATTTTATTATATTCTTTATTTTTTATTATAATTTAAGACTTAATAATTAATTAATTAAAAAATTATGTGATTTGATTTAATAAATTTTATTTTTTAAAAATAAATTAAATTAAATGGACTGATTTTTTTTTTCAAAATTTAAAACTAAACTAAATAAAATTATTGAAAAAATTAAATTAAATTTATAAATTAAATCAACTCCACAAATTTTTTAAATTTAAATTAAAATTTACTCACTTGCAAAGAGCAGCGAAAATATGACAATGTACCAGTTTGATGGCTTAATTACATCCTAATTTCTCAAATTATTTCAATAACTTCTTTTTAATTTTTATTTTATTTTGAAATAAATAATTATTTAATCATTAAAATTTGACATTATTAATTAATTAGTAAGTACTCCTATTTTTAAAAATAATAATTAATATTTATTCTGTTAACCATTTAGTCTTTCTATTTAATTAAATACTAAGACACTATTTATTTTAAAAAAATAATTTATATATGATAAATATTATTTAAAAAATAATTTTTATTATCTGGTTAAAATGTTAATATATATATATATATTAATAATATTATCAAAGCTTAAAAAATAAAAAATAAAATTTTTCTTTCAAAAGAAAAAGCATTTTTCTTAAAAAAAACATAGATGTTTGTCTTAACTTATAAGTTGATCAAATCAACTTATTAGCTCTCAATATAGGTTTGAGCTATTTATTTATAATAATTTTTAAACTTATAAGCTAAAAAAATAAGCTGAATAACATAATTTTTCATTTTAGCGCTTATAAACTAATTTAATTAAGTATTTTACTATATTATTTTTATTTAATTTTTAAAATTTCATAATAAATCTCATTTACAGCCTGTTTGACATTGATTTTTAAATACTGAAATTACTTTTCTGAATAAAAGCACAATTTAAGAGTTGAAAAAATTATTTTATTATTTTAATATTTTTATGACTAAAAATTATCAAATTTAATTTTTAATTCTTTTTTAATCCTTTCTAACTAGCATATTTAAAAAGATAATTTTGTTAATAACAATACCAAACAGTCCTTCAATATTGTTTTTAATCATTTTAATTATAAATATACTTATAACTTATTTTTACCATTGCTTCTCAGTTACTTATAATCATTTTAACTAAACATGCAACTAATTAACTTCACATCCTCCAGGAAGAAACATCTGACCATTTCATATCTGATTATTTCACTTAGTCCAAGAAGAAACAAGCAGGTTGTAACATCCCAAATTTTAAAATTTTTTATTTTGTGAGTAATATTAATATTTTATTTTATTTAAAATTTAGGAAATTATTTGAAAATTTTCGGTTTTGAGAAATCGGGTTTGATTTCCTGAAAATATAAAACTTTGATGATTTTTAAAAATTAATTTAAAGACCACGTGGCAAAACTAAAAATATATTTGGACCCTACGAATTTTTCTGAATTTTCTAGAACTTTTTCGAAATTTTTGGGCCTCGTTTTCGGTCCAAGACAGAGTAAAAATTTAAAATTTTGTATTCTGAATCGAACAGGACCTGATCGGACCGGTTGAATCGGACCGGCCTCCTCCTTCTTTTCTTCTCTTCCCTGCATGTCCCAACCCTTCTTCCTCTCTCTCCTATTTTCTCTCTCCTCCCTTCTCCCCACGCTGGCCAGCCACCGCCCCAGCCCCCCTAGCTCGCCGGCGCGCCGCCTCGCCCTTCCCTCTTCGCCGGCCGCCGCCTAGAACGCTGGGAAAGCGCGCGCGAAGACACCCGACACGCAGCGCACCGCTTCAGCTTCCTGGCCAGAATCCAGCCGATCCGACCACCGATTGGGCTAATTCTTGTATCAAACACCATCTACATCTCGAGAACTTTCCATAACACCAAGAACACCAAAATCCATCGAGCAATTTGTCCAATTTTGTCCGGGAAGTTTTAGCCAATTTCGACTTTTGGGCTAGATTTCTCGCAAATCGTGAACCCCACGAGAAAACTGAGAGTACCAGAGCGCTCCACTCGTCGAGAGCTTCGCGACAATATAAATTTTAAAATTTTTCGACATCGTTTTTCGATGGGTCCCACAAAATTTGTAGTATTTTTTCGAGTATTAAATGAACTTACAAAATTTCATAAAAATTATATACTAACCCCCGTGTTGTGGGCTTCGTGTATGTACATTTAATTCACGAAAATTTGACGGTTGTCCGGGTCTGTGAATTTGCGGCCAAACAGACCGGCTACGGAAAAAGTCTTGAAATTGGATCGAGATTTTGGCTACCCCACCATTGTCAGACGTTTTGAGGGCGTTTTCAAGATTGGAATCAGCATAGGTAAACCCGAACCTCACTTTTTCTTAATTTTCTAGTGCTTGAATGTGATTAAAAATTCATAAAATATTTGTGGTAGCTCAGAAAATTATAATTCTTTTTGCAATAGCTTAGTAATATTGCTAAGGACCACGAGGCAAAGTTTTAGAATTTTTTGAGCTTATTTGGGTAGTTTTTGCAAAAAGGGTCAATTATAAGGATTAAACTGTAATTTTACATATTGTGATTGATGACTGTTTGGATGGGCCTAGGAGGGGCTGTGTGATGTGATTGAGTTGTGGGTGTATGGTTTGTGAATATAGAAGTGTGTTTTAAGCCCTTTTGCAGGTTGGGTAGGTCCTAGGTATAGGGGAGACTCTGCCGGATTTCTGGCACGACTTAGGACATCTTTGGTCTTTTTCTTAGTTGTATTGAGTCAAATTTATTAAATGATTATAATAAAATTGTCAGGTAAGCTGGGACAACCTTCCTCTTCCGCCTAGCTGTCACAGTGACTGCGGTTAAGTCTGTGAGTAAAATATTAATTTTAATTGTAATTTCGATATTATTATATGTTCAAGCATGCCCATGTATCACTTATAAATATGTATCTATGTAGTTAAACTCTAGGCATAAAATTGTTAAAGTGCCATAGATGTTGTTGTGGTAATTTAGAGCAGTGTACGTGAGTTGGCGTGCGTGTGGTATGGTGTTGGCTATGGACAGGACGGGTAGACACGACTTGAGATCTTCACTGGGACCCGGTCCTTCGGGGTAGACACGGCTTGAGTTCTTCGCTGGGACCCCGATTTGGTTTATTAAGTGAAAGTCCAGCTTGAGTTCTTCACTGGCACAGGTTGGATTAAGAGGGTTGTATAGGGGATCAACTCCCATATATGTATTGTTTGACAATATCGGGTGTGTGAGTGCTCCAAATTGCCTTTTTGATGTGATTTGTATGAAAATTATGATGATGTTGCATTTCAGTTCACTGGGTGCATTGGCTTTAGATAGCTATAGAGATTATGGTTAAAATTGATATTTTACTCTCTGAGTCGAACGCTCACTCCTGTTCATTATTTTTCCAGGCTATAGGAGGATTATTATTGCGGTTAACCTGCTTTTCTTCTTCGCAGGTCGTTTATTTATGTTTGTATAATTCTGTTAACTCCTAGAATTTCTGCATGTGCTAGAAATATTTATTTGATTTGGGTCTGTAATATAATTTGCCATGTTGGACCTGTAAACTTATTATATGTATGTATGTTGGATTGGATGAGGGAGCTGAGCTCCTATTTGACTTTATGTTATTATGAGCATGTGGAGGGTGAGCTGAGCTCCCCAATTGATTATATATTGTGTTTACAGGTCGGGTGAGTCAAAAACTCCCCGTTGAAATATCCATTTTATGGCTGGACTCTGTCCGGTTGAATTCTTGAAATTGGGCCCAAATGGGCCTTAGAGTTGGGTCGAGGAATAGTTAGGCTTACTACGGGCCTCGGGGGCTTTAGGCTGGCCCAGGTCCTAGTGTCGGTCCAGCCCATAGGTTGGGTCATGACAAATGTGCTTCATTTCACTTCTATTCAAGTTAATTTCCCCCTTTTCTTTATTCATTGGATTTCGCTTCACCGGCGTTGAACTGTCAACGTTATTCTATTAATCTAGTTACTATGAGGAAATGACCTTGTAATTTTTTTTTTCCCTTTATGGAATTATCAGCTGCTATTCTTCTCGTGGTTCAAAAGACTTTGCTTCTATGTAATGCTGCTACCATGGAGGTAATTTCATGAACTTGCGTTGATTGTGGTGATTATGATAGTCATATAAATGGCAAGTTTTGAACATTTTTCAGTATTATGATGAATTTAATATTTTTTTAGAAAACAAATTTAGGGTTGGACTATGAAAGGCTAACAATTAATGAATGAAGCAAAAGTTAGAAGAACCTGCCATTATTGTGTTTCATTCATTGCCACCACTGCTGTTGCCATATATGGTAGGTTGTTTGTCATTCCTGCCTGGTAGTATGGTTTGCGTTGATGTAGTAATGCTAGCCCATATAAATTGGGTGTCAAAGAAGCTGAACTTTGTTTTGGTTTTATATGAAATTTCATATAAACTTATTTGGTGATAGGTTTCATCGCCAAGAAATTTAAGTTTTGAACAAAAAAATTTTAATCCATGAGGATAGATGAATATGAATTTTTCATAATTTGTTATTTGTTTACTTATTTAACGTGCAGACTATTATGGAGAAATAGTTATACACACCTTGCTACCCTAGTAAAGATTATATTTTGTTTGAAAATTTGCATGTGCAGGGCTTATGTAGAGTGTCACTCCACAAAAGTAGTCTCTCGAAGAAGTCCAATTTTTTTCGTGAGGTTGCCTATTGAGGGAGGTTCAGTAGGTGTAATTCCTTGCGGGGTGAAGGGAATGTGCATTATTGGGAGGTAATGTGTCTGGGAGTCAATTTTTGAGGCAAACGGGCCAACTGGGTGAGCTGGAGAGTTACTGAGAGGTGTAGGCCAAAATGAGACTAAGTCTGCCTACTGCACGCTAAAATGACGTTCAGATGGGCTGGAGGCAGGTTAGGCTGATGGACGGCCCAAAATGAGGTTCACGGGCCAAGTCTAGTGCACAATGGGCTTGTTGGGTGTGCGGTCCACGTGGGAGCAGCAGGCAGGCGAGAAGGGGCGAAACAAGGTTCATCGCGCGGGAGCAGGAGAGCGGAAGAGGCCTTCGCAAGCGAGGTTCAAATTGGTAGGTAGAAGCGCTGAGCGAGCGAGGGAAGCCAAGGCGCGTGAGGTTCAAACGGGCCCTGGAGGAGGCGCGTGGAATGCCAAGTGAGGGTGATGTTCAAACTGAGCCCAGGAGCTATGAGGAGTGCGCGAGTTGGGAGCTAGCCGCCCAAATGAGGTTCTTTCTGTGCAAGAGCCCACTAGAAATGAGGTTCACCCTCCATAATTGCCATTTCCACCCAGTTTTGAATTTTGGCCGCCAAACCCACTCTAAGTCTATAAGAAGGCCATAAATAGGGGTGTTTGGCCTTCATTTGGGCAAGTGAGACTTAGTTGATCACTCCAAAGGTTCTTTATACACTTAAGCCCTCTTTATTGCCCTCTTGCAAGCCTTAGGCTTGTAAAGCTATTTTTCTTGAGTTATAAAGATACTTTCCCTTTGCCAAACTCTTTCCAAGCGTGTTACTTACTTTCCTACTCACTTTCTCACCATTATTACCTTTTATCACCCTTATTAGTCTATTTATATAGACTTGTTGTGTGGGAAGGTTGATTTAGTCTTGGGGGAAGACTAAGGCCGCGCGGTTTGAAGTAAGTTTGAAGGTGAGCAAGCCTATTACTCTGTGACAAGTGATCAGAGCTTCGGTTGCTCTTGGAGGTGACAATGGTGGATCAAAGTGAGGTCACCCTTGGTGTGGATGTTACTTCTATGGGTGTGAAGCAAGAAGGCGATAAGAGAAAAGGTAGATGCAAGTCAAGGGAGCCTAGCCAAGTAAGTGAAGACTTGGGAGACTTTGAAACACATCTTGCCAAGGTTAAATTGCACCTCATTAATGGGGAGGAGAGGTTTGAAGAGATGGACGAGTCTTGGTGGAGCTCGATGAAGGATGGAGGAGCTTTAAAGGGATATGCAGGGTGCCTTGGACGTTGCAATCGATAAGCTAGCTAGCGAAGGTGAGTCCCTATGCCTTTCTCATATGGATGAGTATGCTTCCTTAAGGGATGAGAATAGGTCCCTAAAGGAACAAGTAGATAAGGTAGAGGAAGAGAATGCCTACCTTAGGAGAGAGTTGGATCGGGTCATGGGGAAGTTGAAAGAAGTAGAGCAGCAAGTGTCTCTTGTTGCTATGGCCATGGCATGAGGAGGAGGTGCCACCACTTCTGGGGCTAGCTTGGTTATCCCTTCGCGTGTGGAGGTTCCAAAGCCAAGTGTGTATAGTGGCGCTAGGAATGCGAAGGAGATTGATAATTTCCTTTGGAGCTTGGAGCAATATTTTAGGGCGATTGGCATTACAAATGATGCCAAGAAGGTGGTTCATATGCCCTTGTATTTGGTGGATACTGCCATGGTTTGGTGGAGATGGAGGCAAGGCGATATAGCAAAAGGGCTATGCACTATTGCCTCGTGGGAGGAGTTCAAGAAGGATCTCAAGAGGCAATTTTACTTGGAGTATGTGGCACATGAAACAAGGGCCAGATTGAGGCATCTATCACACAAGGGGAGTATTTGGGAGTATGTGAATGAGTTTATGGAGACTCTACTGGAGATCCTAGACTACCCAGATGTGAAAAGCTCTCTTTGCCTTCACTGATGGCCTGCAGAATTGGGCTTGAATGGAGATAGAGAGGTGCGGAGCACGTGATCTAGCTACCGCTATCTCCATAGCTGAATCCCTCATGAAGTTCTAGAGGAGCGAGAGGAGCAGATCCAGTCCACAGAAGGATAGGAGTGAGGGAGATGCCAACTGAGGCAAGGATAGAAGCTCCAGGAAGGAGGGGCACCTTAAGAGTCAAAGGGAAGATCGAGGTATGGAACGCCCTTTTCTTAAATGTTTTCTTTGTGATGGATCCCACCGAGCATGAGAGTGTCCAAAGAAGATCAAGCTCTCGACGTTGGTCGAGGAGAGGGAGGAAGCCCCTTTCTAATCGAAGGAGGCAACCATGGGCTCTTTGCATTTAAGCGCCCTTAAGGTCTAGGAGGAAAGGACCATGGAGGCTAAGAAGGGGCAATCTTTTGTCCAAATTAAGCTTGGTGGACAAGAGTTGCGGGCATTGTTGGACACCAGGGCATCCCACAACTTCTTGATGGTCGAGGAAGCTAAGAGGTTAGGCATCCCTTATGAGAAGGAGATGGGATGGTTGAAGGCAGTCAACTCAAGTCGCAACTCGATTCATGGGGTAGCTCGAGATGTTAAGGTACGCATTGGAGACTGGCATGGTACCTTAGATTTCTTTGTTGTCCCTATGGATAATTATCAGTGCGTACTTGGGGTTGAGCTTGTGGACCGAGTTAAGGCGATCCCAATGATATTCGCCAATAGCATGTGTATCACAAAGGGAGGTGGTACATGTGTGGTGCTGTTGTTGTGAGGGAAATCATTGCCATCCAATACCCTTGCAACCATGCATGTTGAGATGCATGAGCCTTCGTCAGCTGCTCATGAACGGGTAAAGGAGTAGCCTGCTAAGGGAGGAGGTACACCGAAGAGGGATCCAAAGGAGTGTAAGAGGGGAAACACTCCAAAGTTGCAAAAGGGGTGACCACCAAGAAGGAAGGTGGACTGTGCAATAGGGACCAAAGTAGCCAGAAGTCCAAGGGATGTGGCATCGCCGAGGCAGGAGGGTCCGAGGCAACGTAGCTCACGGAGGAGCAGGAGGAGGTGCAAAGCCTAGGGTAGAGCTAATGCACCTAGCCATAGGGACGAGGGAGGTATTGTTAGAGCACAGTTGGAGCAAGCTCAAAGCAACCATGTGGTGCATACAGGGAGACATTGGAGGAGGTCCAAATGACGAGGACGTCGTGCGGATTGAGTGGAGGAGAGTGTCACTCCACAAAAGTAGTCTCCCTAAGAAATCTAATTTTTTCCGTGAGGTTGCCTATTGAGGGAGGTTCAGTAGGTGTAATTCCTTGTGGGGTGAAGGGAAGGTGCATTGTTAGGAGGCAATTTGTGCGGGAATTGATTTTTGAGGCAAATGCGCCAATCGGGCGAGCTGAAGAGTTGTCAGGAGGCACAGGCCAAAATGAGGTTAAGTCTGCCTACTGTACATCAAAATGAGGTTCAGATGGGCTGGAGGCATAATGGGCTGATGGGCAGCCCAAAATGAGGTTCACGGGCCAAGTCTAGCGCACAACGAGCATGCTGGACATGCAGGCTGCATGGGAGTAGCGGGCGAGCAAAGAAGGGGCAAAATTAGGTTCATCACATGGGAGCAAGAGTGCAGGAGAGGCACGCGGGCAAGCGAGGTTCAAATTGGCAGGCGAGAGCACCGAGCGCGTGAGGGAAGCCAAGGCGTGCGAGGTTTAAACGGGCCAAGAAGGAGGCCCACGCAAGATGCCTGGTGCGGGCGAGGTTTAAACTGCACGCAGGAGCTGCGAGGCGCGTGGGGAAGCAACGAGCTGGCGTGGGTTGGGTGCCAGCCCACCCAAACGTAGTTCTTTCTGCGTAGGAGCCCGCTAGAAATGAGGTTCACTCGCCAGAATTGCCATTCCTGCCCAGTTTTGAATTTTGGCCACCAAACCCACTCCAAGTCGGCAAGAATGCTATAAATAGGGGTGTTTGGCCTTCATTTGGACAAGTGGGACTTAGTTGGTCACTCCAAAGGTTCTTTGTACACTTAAGCCCTCTTTATTACTCTCTTGTAAGCTTTAGGCTTGTAAAGCTATTTTTCTTGAGTTATAAAGATACTTTCCCTTTGCCAAACTCTTTCCAAGTGTGTTCCTTATTTTCCTACTCACTTTCTCACCATTATTACCCTTTGTCATCCTTATTAGTCTATTTATATAGATTTGTTGTGTGGGAAGGCTTATTTAGTCTTGGGGAAAGACTAAGGCCGTGCGGTTTGAAGTAAGTTTGAAGGTGAGCAAGCCTCTTACTCCATGAGAAGAGTCAATGGAGCGAAAGAAGCTGCAAATAGAAATAGGAACTAGACAGATGAGAGGTAAGGTGCTCTTTCCATTCCAATTTCAGGAGCTTAGGATTAAGTAAGGACTTTCCCCACTAGGGAGCAGAGTGAAAGAAGGTGAATTTCATTGCGGTCACTTTTTTTTTTCATTTTAATTTAGTATTACATAATATAAATTTTAAATATAATTATAATAAAAATATATTTTTTATTAAAATTATAATATTTAAATATATAAAATAAATTATTTTTAATAAAAAATAATAATATATTATCATATAGATCGAGTTATAAAAATTCGACGCAGGAATAGTGGGACTGGTGGGCTCATGTTTTAATGCAATTGTCCAGCTGCACGAATGCTAAGCAAGAAGATAAAGCAGTACAACTCAGGGCCATAACATTCCATAATAGCTGATTCTCGTTCTTCCAAGCTAATGGTTCCATAAATCCTCCAATGTGCTACGCTACCCGTCGCCACTGCAAGTATTCCTCCAAAATATCAAGGAGTTTTTTATTACATCTATTGATAAATGATTATTTTACAAGATTGACCAGAAAATTATTATATAATATTATTAGAGATGAAAACATATAAAAGACCAATGTAATTTTTTTTAAAAAATTTTCATTAATATAACCATTTCCACCATTTCCACCATGCAGAATTAGCAGGCTTCTCATCATCTCCACCATTATTACTAGATCTTGCTTCATTGGTCTGCTGGTGTGCACACCTAGAAACAAAGCCGATGGGTATTTAGAATCAGCAAAAAGTTGGGATAACAGCTCGGAGAAACTTCTGATTAATCCATGGTTTGACTTTAGCTTATATTGAATTTTTAATTAAAAAAAAGAAATATCACTTGCCAACTTAGGTGACAAATTTAACATTTAGTGAAAATTAATTTAAGGACTTCAATAAAATTGTCCTTAATTTGAAAAAACTAATTAGTCAAGAACATAAGATGATTCATGGAAAGGCACAAGCAAGTAGCTCATTTTGAACAATATCCATCTGTGTCCCCTTGTCCATAAGAAAAGGATTTGTCTGGTTAATCATGTCCAATGCAAGCAAATTAGACTCTTATCTATTTGCAGTTAAAACTTTGAGAGTACCACCCCAACTCCCAAAACATTCCAAAACTATGAGCTGAAATTCAGAGCAAGGAGAAAGAAGGATATTCAACTCATTAAAGCTACTCCATTGTTACTACAAAAGGCGGATAAGTCAAAGGAACAAACCAAGAAAATCCTCCCTTACACTATGTTTGGAGGAAAATTTTGAAGGTAATGGAAGGATTTTTAAAGTAATTAGATTATTTGGGGAAAAAGTTTTTAAAGAAAGTAAGTCAAAACCTTCAAAAAATCTGGTGGGTTTGAGAGATTTTTATACTTTATCTTAAATTATCTTCCCTTACCAGTAAAGTACGAAGAAGAAGAGAGGAAGAAGAAAATTGAACTGGCATAGATGCTGAAAAAGCGAAATATCCGATGTAGGGAAGAAAAAATAATCGAAGAACAACAAAGCACTCACCGATGAGAAGAAGAATTAGTAATAGTTAAAGGAACTGAACGCAAATGAATCTACGAGGACGATGATGAAGATAACGAAGTGTGAATTCGTCTTATAGCTTTCATTTAATTCAATTTTCTCTAATTTTCACACTTCCTCGCTACTTTAAAAAGAATAATCAGGTTTTCGTTATACTTGTTAGAAATTGCAAATTTTCTCTCACAAAATCAAAGAAAATGAATTTTTCTTTTCTCAGTTATTAACTATAAGCCTTGTAGAATATGGCGAACACCACAAATCCGGCCAAGGTAGTCAAGGCTACAATTGTTATCTTCTGAGAAGCTGCGACCACCGCCCAGAAGAATTCTCCAGCAGCGCCTTTGCTTGATACGTGTCTAATGTTGATTGGTGTGGTTGTAAACTGTTGAACAGTTAGGAAGAGAGCAGGGCTGATTGTAGGCTCTATAAAAGAGATTGAACCTTGTGTAATATGTGTGTTGTGATTGAATAATAACTGTTCTCCTTCTTAAATCTCTCTTATTCTTTTATCTTCTGTCTCTTCTTCCTCCTTTTCTATATTTCGTGCTAAAATCTTCTTAGGTTGCATCATTGGTATTAGAGCAAGTTGATTCTCGGCCATAGCGGATTTACATGTTTCTTTTCTTTTCTCTCTTTTCTTCCTTCTTTCCCTGAAATTCCTTCCATTTCTTTCTTCTAATTCTTTTTTCTTCTTTCTGATATTCTTCTGCTATCTAACTTCGTTTCTCCTTTCTTTCTAATTTTCAAGAACAATTTCTCTTTTTCTTTGTTTTCAATTTTACTTTTTTTCTTCAATTGTAAATCTGATTTTAGGGTTCATATTTCTCTTTCTTGCTACTCATTCCCTTCTAATTCTTCCTTCAATTTCTTTAGTTTCTGTAAAGTATGAACAACAAGCCATGGAATTAGAAAAAGATTATTCAAGGTATGCTTGAGATTATAGAAAGATGGGAAAAGAAAATAGAAATTTCTGAGAAGTCAGTTCAAGAAGAAACAAAATTTTAGGGTTTTGAGAATGGGAGAAATAGAGGTGAATTGGGATTACTAATTCAAGAAAGAAGAAGAATTTGAGAAGAATTAGGGAGAAATTGAGAAGAAATTGGGTAGAATCAGAAGAGAAAGGAAAAAAAAAGAAGATTAGAACCTGTAATTCCACCATGGCCGAGATTGAACCTTGTGTAATATGTGTGTTGTGATTGAATAATAACTGCTCTCCTTCTTAAATCTCTCTTATTCTTTTATCTTCTTTCTCTTCTTCCTCCTTTTCTATATTTCTTCTTGCTAAAATCTTATTGGGTTGCATCAATGGTATCAGAGCTGGTTGATTCTCGGCTATGGTGGAATTACAAGTTCTAATCTTCTTTTTTTTCCTTTCTCTTCTATTCTCATTCTCCCTGTTCTTCCTTTGTCTTCTGATTCTACTCAATTTCTTCTCAATTTCTCCCTAATTCTTCTCAAATTCTTCTTCCTTTCTTGAAATCTTAAATCAAATTATTCCTTCTCATGTTGTTTTTTTGTTCCTTCTACTATGTTCTTTAATTTCTCCTCTCTAGTATTTTAAGAAACTTATTTCTTGAAAGGGTTTCAATTTCTTGAAATTCTTCTCTATTCTTGATCCTTCTTCAATATTTTCTTTTTCTCTTTTCTATTTTCTTTCTTCAATTTCTTTGGTTTCTGTAAAGTACCAACAGCAAACCATGGAACTAGAAAAGATTATTCAAGATATGCTTGAAATTATAGAAAGATGGGAAAAGAAAATAGAAATTTTCGAGAAGTCAGCTCAATAAGAAACAAAATTTCAGGGTTCCGAGAATGGGAGCAATGGAGGTGAATTGGGATTACCAATTCAAAGAGGAAAGGTTAATGAAGGCCAAGCTGGAAAAACAGATCTCTGGCAATCAAAAACCAATGTTCATCTGTCAATCACAAAGACTCTCTTAGAATTAAATGAAAGAAGGGAGCAATGTCTTTATCTTTGGTGTGAAGAAAGGTATACAATGGATCATAGTTGTGATAGAGAATCAATGTGGGTTACAATTATAAATGATGTTGAAAATGATGTTGAAGATGAGGAAGTCACTGGGAAGAATGATGATGTTATTGAAGATTTCTTGTGGCCCTGTGAAGAGAAACAACAAATTCAAGTAAGCCTTGATGATGTAAAAGAAAGTGATGAGGAAGAAATTATGGATGTTGGTGCTGATGCGGTTGTTCAGGTTAAGGATATAGAAATAGTTGAAGATGGTTCATTTGAATCAAAACAAGGATGTGACATTGAGAAATATTTCATAGTACTAAAATCTGAAGCTGAACTTGTGAAGCCTATAATTGATAGTCTAGGTAGCAACCAGAGTAGGGAATCCAATCGTGCTATGTTACATGCAGCCGCAATACAGCAACAATGCAAGGTTATTAATCTTGGAATTGCTAGAGATGATAAAGATTAATGGACAAAGGTCTTTCTGCTGGAATTATAAATGAGAGTGCATTTGAGTTTGTAAAACATTTATGTGAGAGGATGGTGTCCTTGGATTCTTTCAATCAGGTATTTGATTTGGATAAAATTGTTCTTAATGAACTTGCAATCAAGGAAGTTGAAAAAGAAAGTGCAAATGTGATGTACCGTAATCTCAAGCCAGAGAATTTTTTGCTAGTTGGCAAGGATTAGGGAGCCATGTTGAAGGCTATTGATGTTGGATTAGAAATTAGTCGATGATGAGAAGATTAAGTGCAAGATGAAACCAATGTTCAGTGGAGATTCCATTGGGTATTTGAGTAGGGTCAAATGCAAGATGAAGTAAAATTTTACCTTGCAAGAATTTAGTTCAACCAGTAGGGATTCCTTGGAGAGCTTATTTCAAATTTTTTTCCTTAAGGACAAGGAAACTTGAGGGGGAGGTATTGATACGTGTCTAATGTTGATTGGTGTGGTTGAAAACTCTTGAACAGTTAGGGAGAGAGCAGAGCTGATTGTAGGCTCTATAAAAGAGATTGAATCTTGTGTAGTACGTGTGTTGTGATTGAATAATAACTGCTCTCCTTAAATTTCTCATATTCTTTTATCTTCTTTCTCTTCTTCCTCCTTTTCGATATTTCGTCTTGCTACAATCTTCTTAGGTTGCATCACCGCTGGAGCTAGGGATTCCATTGGGACTGTTATCCCCGGAGTTGAACATTGAGCAGATTGGAGAAATTGGTGGAATTGAATGCGGTTCTTCTTCTCCTTGTTGTTCATATATAGAAGAAATTGACGTGAGCGTATTCAGATTTAGATTCTGAAGGGCTCCTTGTTGCTACAATTTTTGGACCTCGTTTTCGGTCCCGAGGCAGAGTAAAAATTCAAATTTTGTATTCTGAATCGAACCGACCGAATCGAACCGGACCGGATCGGACCGATCGAATCGGACCGGCCTTTTTCCTTCTTCCCTTTTTCTTCCTCGCGCGCGTCGTCCCTCTCCCTTTTCTCTCTCTTTTCTCTCTCCTCCCCACCCCGGTGGCGATACCCACCCCCAGTCGGCCGCGCCGCCAGCTCTCCGTGGCCGCCAACGGCCGGAAAAAGCAGCGCGCCCCTGCGCCCGACTTCCCCGGCCAAATCCGGCCGATCCGGCCACCAATTGGACCGGGTCTTGTGTCCAAAATTATCTACTCGGTGAGAGCTTTCCATAGACACCAAGAACGCCGAAATCCATCGAGCGGATTGTCCGATTTTTGCTCGGGAAGATTTTAGCCCATTTCGACTTTTGGGCTAGATTTCTCGAAAATCGTGAATCCCACGAGAAAACCGAGGCCACCAGCACGCTCCATTCGTCGAGAGCTTCGCAACGACATAAATTTCAAATTTTTCCGACACCGTTTTTCGGTGGGTCCCACGGAACTTCGCAGTATTTTTCCGAGCATTTAATGAGCTTAGAAAATTCTGAAAAATTTATATACTAACCCCCGTGTTATGGGCTTCGTGTAGGTATCCTCGATTCGCGGAAATTCGACCATTGACCGGGTCTGCAAATTTCGGGCCAGACAGACCCGTTACCGGAAAAGTCTCCGAATTGGATCGAGGTTTTGGCTAGCCCCCCATTGTCAGACGTCCCGAGCGCATTCCCGAAGTCGGAATCGGCAAAGGTAAACCCGAACCTTGCTTTTTCGTAATTTTCTAGTGCTTAAATAGGATTAAAAATCCATAAAATATTCGTGGTAGCTTGGAAAATTACGATTCTTTTTGCAATAGCTTAGTAATATTGCTAAGGACCGCGGGGCAAAGTTTTATAATTTTTAGAGCTTGTTTGGGTAGTTTTTGCAAAAATGATCAATAATAAGGACTAAATTGAAATTTTGCGTATTGTGATGGATGACTGATTTGATGGGCCCAGGAGGGGCTGTGTGATATGATTGAACTGTGGATATATGGATTGTGAGTATAGAAGTATGTTTTGAACCCTTTTGCAGGTTGGGTAGGTCCTAGGTATAGGGGAGACTCTGCCGGATTTTCGGCACGACTTAGGACGTAATTGGTCTTTTTCTTTGTTTGTATTGAGTCAGATTGTATTAAATAATTGTAATATAATTGTCAGGTGAGTCGTGACCTTCTTCCTCCGCCGCCTCGGTGACCACCATCAAGTCGTGAGGAGTAAAATATTAATTTTAATTGTAATTTCGATATTATTATATGTTCAGCATGCCCATGCATCACTTATATGCATATATTTATGTAGTTAAACTCTAGGCACGATTTATGATGCATTGATAAATGTTAAAGTGCCATGTATGTTGTTGTGGTAATTTGGAGCAGTGTGCGTGCGTTGGCGTGCGTGTGATGTGGTGTGGACTATGGATAGGACGGGTAGACACGGCTTGAGTTCTTCATTGGGACCGGTCCTTCGGGTAGACACGGCTTGAGTTCTTATTTGGGACCCGATTTGGTATTTAAGTGGAAGTCCGAAATGAGTTCTTCCGGGCACTGTGTTGGATTTAAGAGAGTCGTATAGGGATCGGCTCCATATATTATGATTGATGTTACGAGTGCGTGAGTGCTCCAAATTACCTTTTGATGTTATGGTGTGAAAATGATGTGGATGTTGCATTTCACTCTACGAGTGCATTAGATTTAGATAGTTATAGAGATTATTGTTAAAATTGATATTTTACTCTCTGAGTCGAACGCTCACTCCTGTTCAATATTTTTTTTCAGGCTACAGGAGGATTTTATTTTGGTTAACCTGCTTTTCTCCCTCGCAGGTCAATTATTACTGTTTGTATAAACTTGTTAAATCTTAGAATTTCCGCATGTGTTAGAAATGTTATTTGATTTGGGTCTGTAAACTAAATTATTATTTTGGGACCTGTAAACTTAATAATGATATGCATGTTTGATGGATTGGATGAGGGAGCTGAGCTCCCATTTATTATTATGTTGATGAGTATGTGGATGGTGAGCTGAGCTCCCCAATTGACTATATATTGTGTTTACAGGTCGGGTGAGTCGAAAACTCCCCGTTGGTAAGTCCATTTTATGGCCGGACTCTGTCCGTTTGTTTTCTTGATATTGGGCCCAAATGGGCCTTAGAGTTGGGTTAATGAACAGTTAGGCTTACTACGGGCCTCGGGGGCTTTAGGCTGGCCCAGGTCCTAGTGCCGGTCCGGCCCATAGGTTGGGTCGTGACAAAAATTTTTTAGGAGTATGAATATAATAGTAGTTTTTCAAAATTAATATTTTTTTTTATTATTGTCCATCAAATTTTGATGGGCATTAGTCTTAATATTTTAAAATTTATAGAGATTTATTAGTAATTTTATAAAAAGAAAATCTAAATTTTTTATTAACCTTTATAAAGAATGAAATAACAATGAAGTTTAAAACTTTTTGCCAAAAGAAATCTAAAACATCAATGTATTTTAGGGTCTTTTTTTATTTTTTATTTTTATCAATTCTCTTTTAACATAATCAACAATTTCTTTTCTTTAAAATTTAAATTACTAAATAAAATTATCAAACAGAAATTTAACAACACATTCATCTTATCATTTTTTATCAAATTGACATTTTAATAATTTTTTTCTCATAATCTCATTGCTTTTATTGAGATCTCTCTCTACTCAAATTATAAAATAATCTCATTGCTTTTATTGAGATCTCTCTCTACTCAAATTATAAAATAATCTCATTGCTTTTATTGAGATCTCTCTCTACTCAAATTATAAAAAATCTTTCATAAATTAAAATCATGTAATTTATTTTATTTAATTTATAATTTTAATTAAATTTATTTTTTCATGATTACTTTGAAAAAAAATTAAATTTGAGATAAATTGGACAGATTTTTAATTTTAAGTTATCAATTTATTATAAATTCAATAACTCATATAGTTAAGCATTTATTATATATATATTTTAATTAACAACAACTTCTTTTAATTTTTATCTAGTCCGTTTTATATTTTGAAAAAAACACCCGTGTATATATATATTACAAATTATATATTTTAATTGATCTTCCTTTAATAAAATCACGGCTATAATAATTAACCTAATATGAATTATTCATATCAATTTAACCTAATTGATCTTCCTAATATGAATTATTCATATGAATTATTTTATTTGATCTTCCTTTAGGAATTGAAAATGGTAAATTTGAAATGATGTTTGATTGAAATTTGTTTTGAAGCAAATCTCAGAAAATTTAAATAATTAACCTAATATGAGTTATTCATATCTAAAAAAAAATAAAAAATCATCTTTATTAGTTTGAAATTAATAATTTTAATAATTTATATTTTAATTTTTTAATAAATAATTTAAGAGAATTATTTTTTTTGAGGGAGGGCAGAACGATCTCCACCTCAAAAGAATTAAATCTTAATCGAAAAGAAGAATATCTTTTATTTTTGTTTATTGAAATAAATTTATTCTATTTAATATATATCATTTGCAGGGCTCTTAAATTAAATTAAAAAATTATTTCAAACCTACAAAGAATCGTATTGAATTGAAATTGAATTAAAAATTAAATTTATACATATATTTATTTTTAATATAATTATATATAATTATATTTGTATATATAATTATAAATTAAATATAATTTATTATTAATATTATATTTTTTTATATATTTTTAATAATTTTAATTATAAGTATATTAAATTATTTTATAATTTTTAATTATAAATATATTATTATACTATATATATATATATTAATTTATAATTATATTTATATCATATAATTAAATATTACTTAATTAATAAATAGTTAAAATGTATATTATATATTATATTTAATCTTAAATTATATAGACATTTTATAATTAAATATTATGTAATTTAAAAATAATTAAAAAAATATTATATGATATATTATATATTAATAACTTAATTCAAAACTTAAATGTTAATTTGAGTATGACTTAAAAAAAATAATTATATAAAATTATTTTAAGAATGAATAACTGAATCATATTGAATCAAAAAATTAAGAATCGTACTGAATCAAAATTAAAATAATGAAAAATTGAACTAAAACCTTGATGTGTCCCAACCGCAAGTGCACGGGTCGTTCAAGTAGTATAGAAAAAGATATCGTTTCCACGAGGAGTTGTGTTAATGATTGAATTTTTAATGTAAAATAAAATATGTTAAAATTGTATTTTAATCAAATTAATAAAAGAAATTTAGGAATTTGAAGCAGAAGGTATGAAAATGCAAAACTAAATTCAAACAATGACTAATTTAATAATTCGCAAAATAAAGAAATTGATAATAATGAAAATTAATAAAATGAGATTAAACTAAACACTCAAAAGTAAAATTTCAAGCAATAATTGATGAAAGACGATTCTGGAGTTAAGGGTTCATATTTAAGTCATTTTGGGATTTTCCCTAGCTAGCCCAATCCATGAAATTTATGGGTTTAAAGGAGATTAATTCTAAAATCCTTTGAAAACTCTTTCGAGTGAGACAAAGGGTGCCTTAATTAACTTAATCCTACTTTCGTGGAGTTAAAATTAACCAAGACCCATTAGGTTCTTTAATCAATCTATTAAAACCCTCTTAACCCTTAGTCTATTTCTAGATCTAAGTTAATTAAGTCCAATTTCTTGATTAACTATCACTTGGTTTTCTCCTTTCGGTGCTTTAACCAAGGATTAAGAACATAACTTAATGGGGCCCTTCATTAAGCATGTGAATAAGCACAGAAGAAATGGATTAAACCTCATAAATTCATTAAATTGGGACTAACCCAGTTCAAATCCACAAAAATAACTAAATATTACATCCCTTACTCCAGAATCAAAGTAAACTACTCACTATCCATAATATTTACAAGATATTGTGAATTTAAATAGAAATAAAGCTTTAATCTAAGCTAAGAAACAAAAAGCTCAACACTAGAGATGTAGGAAATATGTAAGAAAAGAAAGAAATCTCCAAATCTGGTTGGAAATGGTGTGGAAAATGATTGTGTCTCTTCAGCTGCTCCTCTTTCTCCTCTTCCTTTCCTTTTCTTCTTGTCCCCCCTCTAAAATGGGAAATAAGGCTATTTATAGCATTTTTATGACATGGAGCCCTAAAATGGTGTGTTTTAGAAAGGATTTTCTGAGGGAATCTTCTGCCAGCTCATTAATGAAATCTTTGTGGGACTGCATAAGTGGACTGCATAAGTCATGCAGTCCCTTATGCAGTTTTCAGCTGGTTTCTGGCTCACTTATGCGAAACTGCATGACCAGGTGCATAGGTTATGCACAATTTCGTGAGATTGCATAAGGGGGCGTGAATCTGCATAAGCCATGCACTCTCCTTATGCACAATTCGGCAGGTATTGGAACAGTGATTTTTCTCCTTATGCAGATCTGCATGGCTTATGCGGCAAGTTATGCGCAATTTGGCTAATGCATATTTCAACTTTGAAACTTGTTTTTGGCATCTTTGGCTGGAGAGATTACTCCTCAATGGCAAAATTTCTTTTTAGTCCATCAAAAATACCATTTTTCCTACAAAACAAAGTAAAAATTATAAATTAATCCAAAATTGATAATTATGAAAAATTAATTAAATAACTAATGAAATTAGCTAAAAGTGACTAATAATCAAATAAAATGGCTATGAAATTAAACCTAAATGATTCTACAAAATGTATGCATCAAATACCCCCAAACTCAAGCTTTTGCTTGTCCTCAAGCAAACTTTAAAATGTGATGCAAAATTTTTAGGGGTGCCTTATCCAAAGAGCTATGAAAATCACCTATTAAAGTAACTTAACACACCTTTAGCCATACCAACAATCCATATACCCATCCTTTAAAATGCAAAGAATCTAATGTTTATCCAAGCTTTCACCGCTTAGCCATCAAGTCAATTATCATTCAAAATTCCCAAACCAACCAATTAAAAGAGAGAGTCATGCTCAGAAGGAATTCTTGGACAATCAATAGTCAAAGTGTCTCTATATAGAATGATGGAATTGAATGAATGGATAATTTTTCAATCCCATAGGCAAATTCCCTACTCCTATCTCCACTAATGTAGCAAGTACTATAAAGAGATCAAAGGTCTTTTTAGGGATGTAATGGGGCTATGGGGTTCAAAATGAGGCTAAGAAGAAAAATGGGTAAACAGGGTTCAAAGCATGAGAATATTTTCAATTTTGACAACATAAGGTACATTTCTTATTTTATTATATTTTTTTTCTTTTTTTTTATATTTATATGGGAGAGAGAAATATACAATGAGGATTGTCAAGTGCTAGCATAATTTACAAAACACATAAAAATGGAGGGACATTTTGATACTTTAAACTTGTATCTTGCATTTTCTTTTGATGATTGTCCCTAAAAATGCCACCCCCAAACTCATTCCTTTTAATACTTTGGGTGGATTTCTTTCAATTTGAATGACAATAATGAAAAACACATATTCTAGCACTTTTACAAGATGACAAGCATTTCTTCTCCCTTTTATTGTATATATTTTTTTCTTTTTTCTTTTCTTTTTCTCTCTTTTTTTTTTTATGTACCTAATATTCAATTATCCTCATGAAAAGGGTTGAAGTGTTTGGTTCATTGGCTAGGTAGCAATAAGGATTTCAAGAAAAATTAGGAATAAAAAGGCTCAAAGGGGTTTGCAAGGGTAAATTTTAATTAGGAAAAGGGCCAAAGGTTTAAAATGAGAAGGTTTAAATCAAAGAATGCCTAATCATCTATCTTTTCAAGTACAAGTTGGTATTTCTCCTCGAAAGGTTTAGAAAATTTGTTCTAGGATTGGTGAGACATCATTTGACTACCTTATATCTAATAACTCCCTCTAAACACTTCCATCTCTAAATGACTAGTTGGGTGGCTTTTTGGCTAAGAAGATATAGGCAAGGGATAGACACTTCAAAACCTTGCACCTCTTAGGAAACTTTCAATCCACAAACCCAACTAAAGGTAAGTCAAATCACTCTCATAGGCACATTTTCAATACTCAAGGGATTTGGCAAAAGATTTTAATGCATGATGCATGATTCCTAAAAATGAGCAATGCATTAACTAAATGGAGGAAATCTATTTGTGTGCAATGTGTACAATTTCTAAGTGATGTATAATGTGTGTGTAAATGTGTTATGTATATGTATGTATGGATATATATGTAAAATATTTACAATATATGTAAATGGAATGGGATGAGATGCTCCTATACTCAAAATGTGAAAAATGAAGCAAAAATCAAAATGTGCACCCCCAAACTCAAAATTAGACATTGTCCTCAATGTCTCAAGCAATGCATTGTGAATCAAAGCAAATAGTAATTACCAGGAATTGTGAAATTTAAGAGCAAAAAGAAAGAGTTACCTGGTATAGAGCAGATGAGAATTCAAGAGATAATAGGGATGCATAAGAAGCTGCACAGGTTATGCAGAATAAAGTGTTGTCCAGAACAGGTGCATAAGGAAGGTGCATAAGCTGTGCGGTTCTGCATGAGTAGCAATAAGGACTGCACAGGCTATGCAGAACATTTGCATAAGGGTATTCATAGCCTATGCAGTATATTCAAAAGCTGCTGCATGATGATGAGCAAGGGAAAATGTGCAACTACCAGTAGAAGCATGCAAATATATACAGAGTATGGACAAATATGCACAAAGTGAAAGATGCAGAGAAAAGTTAGGGCAAATGTGGCGAAAATAGGAGTGGAGAAGAAGAGGAGAGATAATGCCGGAATAAATGGACGTGGGGGGAAAAAGGAGTGAACAGGAATATCGGGAGGTGGAGGTGGGAAAATGGGTGCCGAAAACAAATTTTGATTTGAACAGGACATGTGTTAAGGCTGCATAAGGGAAAAATGGGTGTGCATAACTTATGCACTCTCTTATGCAGGTTTCGGTGGGTGATAAAAAGTGTGAAAAACTGATTATGCAAGAGTGCATAGCTTATGCGCTAACTTATGCAAGTTTCGGCCTATTTTGGATTTCAGAAAAATAGGTCATGCAGAAGTGCATAAGTCGTGCACTCTCCTTATGCAGGTCTCGGCAAGTTCTGGAATTCAGGGAGAGTGGTCATGCGGAAGTGCATAAGTCATGCACTATGCTTATGCACCTCTCGGCAGGTTTTGATTTTTGGGAGTTGTGGTCATGCAGTTGTGCATAAGCTATGCACTCTGCTTATGCACCTCTCAGCAGGTTTTGGTTTTCAGAATTTGTGGTCATGCAGTTGTGCATAAGCTATGCACTCTGCTTATGCACCTCTCGGCAGGTTTTGATATTCAGAGTTGGTGGTTATGCAAAAGTGCATAAGTCATGCACTCTGCTTATGCATCTCTCGGCAAGTTTTGAATTTTGAAGGGTTCGGTCATGCAGAAGTGCATAAGTTATGCACTCTGCTTATGCACCTCTCGGCAAGTTTTGGAATTCAGAGTTTTTGGTCATGCGAAAGTGCATAAGCTATGCGCTCTCCTTATGCAGATTTCGGCAGAGAGAGAAAATGCAGGATTTGAAGTCATGCAGCAGTGCATAAGGTATGCACCCTGTTTATGCAAGTTTCGGCAGATATGAAATTTGACAAAAATGTGGCTATGCAGAATTGCATAAGCTATGCACTCTCCTTATGCAGTTTGCAATAGAGATGAAAATGGCAAGAATTGTGGTTATGCAGGATTGCAAAAGCTATGCAGTTACTTATGCACAATTCAACAAGATTGAGAGAATAATTGAAAATGATTTGCAAGTGTGAGAAATACCCTAGAATGCAGAAATATAATTCTATGAAGCATAAATCATGAGAAATTGTCATAAAAAACACATCAATATATACAAAGTCCATCAAAATTGTATCACATAAACTTATAGAAGTGAATCCTGCATAAAAGCCTTTGTGAACCATGCCATTTTGACTCAAATTCCGCAAATCAACATTTAACACATAAAACTCAAGAAAATCTGCATAAAGTTGCATTTTTTCACAAATGAGAAATTAACTCTCCAAGTTATGCCAAGAAAATGCAATATGTCCACCTTGAATCTCACAACCCAAATAGGCTCAAAACTACAAAGATGACCCACTTACCACCATATTAACATTAAAAGCACAAATACTTAAAAGTTACACACCCAACCTCACCAAGAAACATAAGTCATCTGCTGCAGACCCCTCCTTTGCTGCAAAATTTCATTTTTTTTTTTCTGCATAAACCAGATAGCAACCCTGCACAGATTATGCAGTAAAAATCAATCAATTTTGGGAGAGTTGAAGGACAAAATTTCAGGTTAAGAATCACTCCCCAGCAGTTCACCAACCTTCCTCCATTGAAATACATCTACAAGGGACAAGATTCAACAATGTCAAAAATTGAATTTGGGGAGATTTAAGATAAAAACAAAAGCAATGTAAATAAAAGTAAATCAACAAAAAGGAAAATAAAAGAACTTGGAGTGCCTCACAAGAGCGCTAATTTATAGTCCTTAGCTGGACTCTTTTCATGTTTCATGGTGGCTGAAATTGGAATTTATTGCCTCTGTTTCCAATAGGTGCTTCAATGAATCTATACTTCATTTTCTTTCCATCACATGAGAAGATCCTTGTTGCTTTGTCTAAAAATCCGACCATTTATTTCTTGACAACCTTTGGTGCATCTTTTTCTTTGAGAGATGGTTGTTTTACTTTACTTTTCTCCACTTGCTCAACTTGAAAGATTGGTGCCATAGGACAAGGTGGATTACTATTCAAATGTTGTGCAAATGCAGCCTCTTTTGGATTTTCATCATTGATACTCCCTTCATGGATAAGACAACTTTTAAGAGAAGCCTTTAGATAGCTCTTTCTAAAGTGCTCTTTTGCTAACTCATCAACTATATCAATTCTCAAACAAGAGTCTACATCTTTATGTTGCTTCTTCTTATCATTGCCAATGTTGAAGACTAAATGATCCTCTCCGACTCTAAGAGTAAGCTTTTCACCTTTCACGTCAATCAAAGCACCAGCTGTAGCTAGGAAAGGCCTCCCCAAAATGATTGGCATATGAGAATCCTCTTCCATGTCCAAAATGACAAAGTCAACTGGGATGTAAAATTTTCCAACCTTCAGTGGTATATTTTCTAAGATCCCTTCTGGATATTTAATTGATCTGTCTGCCAATTGAAGAGAAATGTGGGTTGGCTTAAGATCTCCCACGTTAAGCTTCTCATAGATGGAGAGGGGCATAAGGCTTACACTAGCCCCTAAATCACATAAAGCTTTTACAGAACATGATTCCCCAATGTGGCATGGAATTGAAAAACTCCCTAGATCCTTGAGCTTTGGAGGAAGTTTCCTTTGGAGGATAGCACTGCATTCCTCGATTAAGGCTCTGATCTCATAATCTTCAAGTCTTCTTTTGTTTGAGAGAATTTCTTTCAAAAACTTAGCATAAGAAGGCATTTGGGAAAGAGCATCGATAAAAGGCACATTTATATATAGCTTCTTCAAAACCTCTAAGAACTTCTCAAATTGCTTATCAAGCTTGGCTTTTTGAAATCTCTGTGGAAAGGGAAGCTGTGGCTTGTAAGGCTCTGGAGGTATATATTTCTCTTCTTTCTCTCCAACCTCCTCTTTACCTTTTCTTGCACTCCCTTTTTCACTCTTTTGTTTTTCATCTCCCTCAAAATCTTCCTCATTTTCTCTCTTTTCAACTTTTTCACTCTTCTCATTATACACTATTTTACCACTCCTCAGTGTGATGGCATGACATTGCTCTCTTGGATTTTCTGTTTGACTAGGAAGTTTCCCCATAGAATTGGTACTTGATGAGCATGCTTGTTGTGCAATCTGATTTTCCAGCATCCTATTGTGTGTTTGCATTTGTTCCAGCCTTGCTTTCATCTCTCTCAATTCTTCATCACGCTTAATTTGATTAGCAAGAATTTGTTGTAATAAAGCCTCTGTGGTGGAACTTTGTTCTTGCTGTCTTGGTAAAGGTGCAGGATTTGCATTCTTTTGCTGAAAACTAGGTGGTGGTTGCCTAGGTTGTTGATATTGATGCTCTTGTTGTTGTGGTGGAAAGTTCTGAGTTGAAGCTTGATTTTGCTGATTCTCCCATGAAAAATTGGGATGATTCCTCCAAGCATATGAAGGATGATCTACTCCACAGCTCATTGTTCCTTCTGCATAAGTAACTTGTTGAGAGCTTCCAGAACATGATGATGAACTGACTAGCATACTTAAATCCTCCATTTTCTTAGCAAGGACATTAGCGAGTGCATCAAATTTGGCATTGATCATGTTGAATGGATCAAGCTCATACATTCCAGCAACTTGCCTTTTTTGAGTTGGAGTTGACCCTCTTGGACTACTCCATAGATGACTGTTCTTTGCTATTTTCTCTAATAACTCATAAGCTTCATCTTCATGCTTAATGATGAATTCCCCTCCAGTTTGAGCATCAATGATTCCTCTGATAGCAGGAGTGACATTTGTGTAAAAATTCTGGTTTATCATCCATTTAGGAATGGCATGATGTGGACATTGTCTCTCCAATTCCTTCCATCTCATCCATGACTCATAAAGAGTCTCATATTCTCTTGGTCTAAAAGCAATCATTTGATTCCTCAACTCTTGAGTTTTTCCAGGTGGTAAGTATTGGGCAAGAAATGCATCAGTGAGCTGCTCCCAATTTGTAATTGAGTTGTGAGGTAAAGAATCAAGCCAATCCAATGCTCTATCTTTCAAAGAGAATGGAAACAATTTTAGCCTTGCTGCATCATCAGATACTCCTGGTTGCTTTTGCATGTCACAGATCATAACAAACTTCTTAAGATGAGTATGAGGATTTTCTGAAGGATGACCTACGAATTGAGAATTCTGAATCATTTGTAGTACTCCAAAATCCATCTTATAACTATTTGCATCAATTATTGGTCTTGCTATACTCTCTCTTAAATCATCAAAATGAGGAAATGCATGATCCATCATACTTCCCTTAGGCACATTAGCATTTACAACTTCTTCACCATGAGTTGCATTTTCATTATTTCGATCATTTCCAACATTACCTCCACCAATTCTGATTCTTTCATCAGCCATGTCTACTTCTAATTCAGTTTCTCTCAATGCTTCTTTTCTTTTTCTGGTTTCTTTCTTGTTGGCTTTACAAAATTTCTCAATTTCAGGATTGAGCAATAAGGATGTGTCACTTGTGCTTCTAGCCCTTCTCATAAAAGATTAAGAGTACCTGAAAAAGAACAAACAAACACAAAATGAAAAGATAACAAAGATAAAACTAAAAACAACTAAATTAATCAAGAATTCAATCTTAAATAAACAACTCCCCGGCAACGGCGCTAAAAACTTGATGTGTCCCAACCGCAAGTGCACGGGTCATTCAAGTAGTATAGAAAAAGATATCGTTTCCACGAGGAGTTGTGTTAATGATTGAATTTTTGATGTAAAATAAAATATGTTAAAATTGTATTTTAATCAAATTAATAAAAGAAATTTAGGAATTTGAAGCAGAAGGTATGAAAATGCAAAACTAAATTCAAACAATGACTAATTTGATAATTCGCAAAATAAAGAAATTGATAATAATGAAAATTAATAAAATGAGATTAAACTAAACACTCAAAAGTAAAATTCCAAGCAATAATTGATGAAAGACGATTCTGGAGTTAAGGGTTCATATTTAAGTCATTTTGGGATTTTCCCTAGCTAGCCCAATCCATGAAATTTATGGGTTTAAAGGAGATTAATTCTAAAATCTTTTGAAAACTCTTTCGAGTGAGATAAAGGGTGCCTTAATTAACTTAATCTTACTTTCGTGGAGTTAAAATTAACCAAGACCCATTAGGTTCTTTAATCAATCTATTAAAACCCTCTTAACCCTTAGTCTATTTCTAGATCTAAGTTAATTAAGTCCAATTTCTTGATTAACTATCACTTGGTTTTCTTCTTTCGGTGCTTCAACCAAGGATTAAGAACATAACTTAATGGGGCCCTTCATTAAGCATGTGAATAAGCATACAAGAAATGGATTAAACCTCATAAATTCATTAAATTGGGACTAACCCAGTTCAAATCCACAAAAATAACTAAATATTACATCCCTTACTCCAGAATCAAAGTAAACTACTCACTATCCATAATATTTACAAGATATTGTGAATTTAAATGGAAATAAAGCTTTAATCTAAGCTAAGAAACAAAAAGCTCAACACTAGAAATGTAGGAAATATGTAAGAAAAGAAAGAAATCTCCAAATCTGGTTGGAAATGGTGTGAAAAATAATTGTGTCTCTTCAGCTGCTCCTCTTTCTCCTCTTCCTTTCCTTTTCTTCTTGTCCCCCCTCTAAAATGGGAAATAAGGCTATTTATAGCATTTTTCTGACATGGAGCCCTAAAATGGTGTGTTTTAGGAGGGATTTTACGAGGAATCTTACGCGACTCATTAATGAAATCTTTGTGGGACTGCATAAGTGGACTGCATAAGTCATGCAGTCCCTTATGCAGTTTTCAGCTGGTTTCTGGCTCACTTATGCGAAACTGCATGACCAGGTGCATAGGTTATGCACAATTCCGTGAGATTGCATAAGGGGGCGTGAATCTGCATAAGCTATGCACTCTCCTTATGCACAATTCGGCAGGTATTGGAACAGTGATTTTTCTCCTTATGCAGATCTGCATGGCTTATGCGGCAAGTTATGCGCAATTTGGCTAATGCATATTTCAACTTTGAAACTTGTTTTTGGCATCTTTGGCTGTAGAGATCACTCCTCAATGGCAAAATTTCTTTTTAGTCCATCAAAAATACCATTTTTCTTACAAAACAAAGTAAAAATTATAAATTAATCCAAAATTGACAACTATGAAAAACTAACTAAATAACTAATGAAATTAGCTAAAAGTGACTAATAATCAAATAAAATGGCTATGAAATTAAACCTAAATGATTATGCAAAATGTATGCATCAAACCTTATTAAAATTTTGATTCAGTTTTAATTTTTAAGTAGAGCCGAGCCGAACCAAAGTTACACACATATATGTATATATATATATATAATTTTAATTTCTTTGCTCCTTGTTTGATCTTAATTGTGTAAGAAAATGAAGAGAAATTAAAAAAAAAAAGAACAAAAAGAAAAGAAAAGAAAATTTATGTTTTATTATTTGGATATCTTACTAAAATAGAGGAGAAATAATTTTTTTTTCTAAGTAAAATTATTTAATTGTCATAAATAAAAGAGCCCTTCTTGGAAGTTTAGACTATCAAAGAGGCATCATTGAAGGTGCCTTTCGTGCTTTTGATTTGATATAACTCTCCAAAATATATATATATTGACTCAATAACTTGATTTTTCAGATAGCTTATAAGCCTAAATATATTTAATGGTTCAACTATGGATTCGTTTAGTTAGTTCAAATACTGTAAGACCCACTCAATAAAAGAAAAAAAATATTAATCAAAGATAAGCAATTTTAGTAGGATTGCTAAATATAGTAATGCCTATAATTATGCACTATAAATAGAAATATAATCATATAATTATACTAGTTAATAATATCCATATAATTACATAATTGACTTACCATAACTAATCATTATCTATATTATATATAAAGATATCAGATCATCTATGGAGGTATATTTTTTTTTTCCTAATCAATCTAATACACTATTCTCTCATACTAGAGTGTCAAAGGGTCCTCATTGGGTCCATACCCGATAAACCATTGATCCATTTATTTTTTATTTTACAGGTTTATACCTACAAGAAATTTCTATGGACTGCAACAATGACATCGTTTGTGAGAACCGACACAAGAATATGTGTCTCTTCCTTATATTTTGAAGTCAAAATGGCATAATGAACCAAGTAAAAGGATGGCTTATGTTTTGCAACAAACCAACCAAAAATTTTTTATCATGCTTAAAAAATTTCTAAATTTATTTAGATATAATCTAAAAAATTTATTTATAGTCACATAAGTTTTGTTTTAAATTTATTAGAAGACTTTATATCCTATTGGATGATCCACCAATGACATTCTTCTTGTAGTAAATATAAATACTTTATCATTACGTCATTCTTTTTTCTTTGCTATTATACGCCTATGTATAACCTGTGCTTTAGGTTATATTTTTATATTTTATTTTACAAAGATTTGACAGTAAATAAATAAACATAAGAACCAAATTATTACAGGGGGAATTAAATAAATAATGGAGCTGTAGTTTTGTCTTATGGGAAAGATTTATCAATATTTAGACGTATTAAATTTATAAAAGTTAAATTAATTAAAATTATAGTGCATTTTATTTAAAATTATAATAAATTATGCATAAAATTATAATATAATAACTTCTTACTAATAAAAAGTATAAAACAGATGACACTTCATATAGGTAAAATTTTCCTTTGTCTTATTCATAAATTGGCAGTAGAGTTAAGAAGCCAATTAACAAATGCTTAGCTCTTTTTATTATAATCATTACTCAAAAATTCAGATAATTTTTATACTTGCTTGAACTTTATTTCATAGTTTATTTTTGTCCTTTAATTTTAATTTATTATTAAAAAATCTTTATTCTTTAATTTTATTTTACAAAAAATCTCTCTAACCTACAATAGTAGGTTTTCAAGTTAAAAAATATTTTTAAACTACAATATGTCTTCTATAATATAGTTTTAGCACTTTTTGATAAGGGTAAATCCTCTTGTTTTTCAAAAAGCAGATCATTGTGATGACATTGGTATTTTTGTGATAAGTTCAAATGGTAATTGAAACAACTAGTATTTTTTTAGTGTGAGAGGAAATGAGTTAAATTCATTATTTTTTAGTAATGTTTTTTAACAAACAGGCACCCTATGTTTATTGTTATTTGTGAATCTCAGAATTTTATGGCTAACACCGTTAACTAATGCTGAAGTGGTATTTTTTAATAATTCACAAAAAATTAAACATTTTAAATATAATAGAAAATGAGACTCACAATTGAAAATATATTCCCTTACTCTCCTTTACCTTTTTTCCTTTCTATGAAACCCTAGTTGATTTATGCTCGGCCACCTGAGAACTTATTACTCTACAAACTCCGCCAAATTAAGGCCAATCATGACTGCTGCTACTTTTAGGCTCGACAATCTCATTTTTGTAACCTCTTTTGTAGCTAAAGGTGGTGATAAATAGCCATACTCTAGCTAATTCCAACCTAAATCGAGCACATGATATCCTATACTGGCAGGAGTTTTTCTGTGCATGCGATCATGCAAAACTCTTCTACTTCACTGGCATTAAACATGGCACTATCAAGAACGATTTTAGAGGTCTATTGCTAAGCCATTGTTAGAATGAGTCAAACTCATGTTGAGTCATAAATAGTGCTGGGACTCAGTGTTCCAACGAAAGCTTTGGGATTCTAGAGACATTTTTGGATCTTGATTGTTGTTTGTAGCCAAGAGGCAATAGCTTTACCCACAGGTCCAGCTTTGATTGCGTGTTAAAGGGCTTAATTCTGGTTTGATTGCATGCGTCTCTTGATCTGCAGTTCACCATAGATGTTGGTGTTGTTGTAGATGTTGATTTTTCTCTTCATTTGTATAATTTAGAGGTATTTTGAGAAATTGTTTTCTAAATTTTAGATTTTGTAGTTGACTTTGAGAGAGAGAGAGAGAAAGATAAGTCAAATAAAGAAAAAATTAGAAAATGTGATATGGCATGCCATATGATAATTTACATATAAAAAGATAAAATTTTGAAATTAATTTTTAAATTTTGGATAAAAATCTTTCAATTTTGAAAGTTGTAATTAAATTGTCTAAGATTAAAAGTTTTAGATATAATCAGCAATTAATGTAAATATTTGAATTTATTTGATCAATAGGTCTTTAAAGTATCCCTTTCCTTTTCCTTTTTTGTAGCAAATAAAAGATAGAACTTTTATTAAATTAAAATAGAATACAAATTTAAAATACAAAAATTCATACTACTACAATTTTGTATAAGAAAAATTAAGTTAAATCATTTATACAAAATATATTAACAATTATCTTTATTTGAAGGATCTGATAGTGTAACACCCCAAATTTTATTATTTATGAGTATTTTTGATATTTTAATTTTATTTAAATTTTAGGAATTTTTTTGAGATTTTTCAGATTTTAAAAATCGGGTTCGATTTTTCGAAAATATAAACTTTGATGATTTTTAAAAATTAATTTAAAGACCACGTGGTAAAACTAAAAATATATTTGGAGTCTACGTATTTTTCTGAGTTTTACGGAATTTTTTCGGAATTTTTGGACCTCGTTTTGGTCCGAGGCGATAAAAATTCAAAATTTTGTATTTCGAATCGAACCGGCCGAATCGAACCGGACCGGATCGGACCGGTCGAATCGAACCGGCTCCCTTTCCTTTTTCTTCTCCCGCGCGCGTCGTCCCTCTCTTTTCTCTTTCTTTTCTCTCTCCTCCCCTCCCCTGCGCGCGCGCGTCGCTCTAGTTTCTCCGACCAAATTCGGCCGATCCGGCCACCGATTGGACCGGGTCTTGTGTCTAAAATCATCTACTCAGCGAGAGCTTTCCATAGACACCAAGAACGCCGAAATCCATCGAGCGGTTTGTCCGATTTTTGCTCGGGAAGATTTTAGCCCATTTCGACTTTTGGGCTAGATTTCTCGGCAGTGAATCCCACGAGGAAACCGAGGCCACCAGACGCTCCATTCGTCGAGAGCTTCGCGACATAAATTTCGAATTTTTCCGACACCGTTTTTGGTGGGTCCCACGGAACCGCGGTGTAATTTCGAGCATTAAATGAGCTTAGAAAATTCGAAAAATTTATGTGCTAACCCCGTGTTATGGGCCGTGTAGGTATCCTCGATTCGCGGAAATTCGGCGATTGGCCAGATGCGCAAATTTGGGCGAACGGACGATGGCCGGAAAAGTCTCGAATTGGGCGAGGTTTTGGCTAGCCCCATTGTCGGGCGTCGGCGGCGTCCGAAGTCGAATCGGTAAAGGTAAACCGAACATAGTTTTACATAATTTTCTAGTGCTTAAATAGGATTAAAAAACCATAAAATATTCGTGGTAGCTTAGAAAATTACGATTCTATTTGCAATAGCTTAGAAATATTGCTAAGGACCGCGGGGCAAAGTGTTATAATTTTTAGAGCATGTTTGGGCAGGTATTGCAAAAAAGATCAATAATAATGACTAAATTGAAATTTTGCGAATTGAGATCGATGATTGATTTGATGGGCGGGAGGGCTGTGTGATATGATTGAGCTGATGTATGTATTGTGAGTATAGAAGTGCGTTTTTAGCCCTTTTGCAGGTTGGGTAGGTCCTAGGTATAGGGGAGACTCTGCCGGATTTTCGGCACGACTTAGGACGTAATTGGTCTTTTTCTTTATTTGTATTGAGTCAGATTGTATTAAATAAATGTAATATGATTGTCGGTGAGGACAGACCTTCTTCCTCCGCCCGGCCGCCACGGTAATTTGTCGTCAAGTCCGTGAGTAAAATATTAATTTTAATTATAATTTCGATATTATTATATGTTCAGCTTGCCCATGCATCACTTATATGCATATATTTATGTAGTTAAACTCTAGGCACGATTTATGTTGCATTCATAACTGTTGATGTACCATGGATGTTGTTGTGGTAATTTGGAGCAGTGTGCGTGCGTTGGCGTGCGTGTGATGTGGTGTGGACTATGGATAGGACGGGGTAGTCACGGCTTGAGTAATTCGCTGGGACCCGTTCCTTCGAGTGGTAGTCACGGATTGAGTAATTATTTGGGACCCTCGATTTGGTTATTAAGTGGAAGTCCGAGCTTGAGTAATTCGCTGGCACCAGGTTGGATTTAAGAGAGCTGTATAGGGGATCAGCTCCCATATGTTATGATTGATACTACAGGGTGTGTGAGTGCTCCAAATTACCTTTTTGATGTTATGATGTGAAAATGTTGTGTATGTTGCATTTCACTCTACAGGTTGCATTAGTTTCAGATAGTTATAGAGATTATAGTTAAGATTGATATTTTACTCTCTGAGTGACGCTCACTCTGTTCAAAAATTTTTACAGCCACGGGAGGATATTTTGTTGCAGGTTAACTCGCCTTTTACCTCGCAGTTTGTTTATCAATATTGTGTAATTTTAATTACTCCTAGAATTTCCGCATGTGTTAGCAGTAATTATTTGAAATTGGTCTGTAATATTATATTCATGTTGGACATGTAAACTTAATATTTTAAGTCTGTTTGATGGATTGGATGAGGGAGCTGAGCTCCCATTTATTATTATGTTGATGAGTATGTGGAGGGTGAGCTGAGCTCCCCAATGGATTGTTTATTGTGTTTACAGGTCGGGTGAGTCGAAAACTCCCCGTTGGAAAGTCCATTTTATGGCCGGACTCTGTCCGTTTGTTTTCTTGATATTGGGCCCAAATGGGCCTTAGAGTTGGGTTAATGAATAGTTAAGGCTTACTACGGGCCTCGGGGGCTTTAGGCTGGCCCAGGTTCTAGTGCCGGTCCGGCCCATAGGTTGGGTCGTGACAAATGTGGTATCAGAGCTTAGGCTCCAGATTCCTAGGGAAAAGTTGTCTAAAGTGTTGGGAAAAGTCTAATAGGAGTCACATGCGGAAAAATAGGGTCCATATTCGTCTTGCATTATCGTCTTTGCTTCTAGTTTCTGCTCCATATGTTATGTATAAATATGAGTCTATAGAGCTGTGTAATGAGCAGTTTTGAATTTTTGTGGGCTAATGCTGCTGAATTTCAGGAAAATGCGTAGAAGCAGGAGAGCTGCCACTGCACCAGAACCAGATGTGCCTGACGAGGTGTCAGCACAGGATGAGGCGCTTTGCCAGGAGGCGGGGTAGGAGGCCTAGAGGCTGCTCAAGTAGAAGAAGCGACTACCCACGGTCGAAACGATCTTTCATGGCACAGGGTCCCATGGACCCCATGGCAGCTACTCTAGCTGGTATGCAGAGAACCATCGACATGATGGCACAGTATATGGTCCAACCTCCACAGCAGCAGCAGTCCACCGCACCAAGAGGGGAACCTTACAAACAGATCATAAATTTTAAGAAGTTGGTGCCTGGTACCTATGATATGTCAGACGATGCATATCGGTTTTTGGATTCTATGACGAGGCGGGGAAAAGAATTCTGATTGGTGATAGAAGATTGATAGAATGTATGCAGCACGTCATGGGGCCCATGCCTAGACAATGGATGAATGACTATGTGTTACCCCGGATGGAGGGTTTGACATGGGCTCAGTTTGTGGAACTGTTCATTAATCGGTTTGTGCCAGAAAGCTTCAGAGATCAGAAACAGTGGGCCTTTGAGGCCTTAAGACAGAATGGCAGGTCTGTAGATGAATATGCTACAGAATTTCTGGAATTGAGCAGATATGCCCCTACAGCAGTATCTACAGAAACTATGAAGGTGAAGAGGTTCCTAAAGGGGCTTGATAGGAGGTATGCGAACCTGGCCATGATGTCGGATCAGTCTTTTGACGTGGTAGTTGATCGAGCCAGACAGATAGAGATTAGCTATGCTGCGGATGACAGTGGAAGAGCAAAGAAAAACAGAGCAGAGGGTTCCTCAGGTGTCCCTTCCATGGGTACTCCGGACAGTGGTGGCCAGGGTAATTACAGAGGAAAGGGTAGGAGCAAGAGAAGTGGTTTTAGACACAGACCACGAGGATTCAGACCAGGGTACAGATCCAGCAGTGGTCACAGTTCGAAATCTGGCCGATTGGTGCAGTTCAGGATCCTCTTTGGCACCGTGTGCACAGTGTGGAAGAGGACATTCAGGACCTTGTTTGATGGGGTCAGGAGTATGCTTCAGGTGTGGCCAATCAGGTCACTTTGCTAGAGAATGCCCCATGTTTAGCGAGCCACAGATGGGGTCACAGGGTTCTGTTGCAAATGTTCCTCGCCAGTTGTATCCGGGTGCTTCCAACATGGCGGCGATCGATTCGATAGCCAAGGCCGAGGACAAGGGGCGTGTATTTGGAGGCGGTCAGAGGTAGAAGTCGATGTCGAGTTACGCCACTCAGGGTAGGGTCAAGCTCGAGTTTTCACCCTAACCCACCAGGATGCTCAAGCTTCAAATGCAGTTGTGGCAGGTATTCTTACAGTGCATTCTTATGAGGCTCGTGTTTTGATAGATCCGGGTGCTACGCACTCATTTGTCTCCCCTGTGTTTGCCATGAGGTTGGGTAGAAACCCTACAACCTTAGAATGCCCTTTGTCGGTAGCTACCCCACTTAGTGACAACATAGATGTAGACATGGTATTTCCGGGCAGCCCAGTGGTAGTGGATGGAAAGATCCTCCCAGCAGACTTGGTTCCTCTACCAGTAATGGATTTCGATGTAATCCTGGGGATGGACTGGTTGGCAACTCATTATGCCACCTTAGACTGCAGGAACAAAAAGGTATACTTCCACATACCTGGTGTGGAAGAGTTTAGCTTTGATGGTGACAGGAGCGTGGCTCCATATAATTTGGTGTCAGCAATTAGTGCCAGAAAAATGTTGAGGCGTGGATGCTAAGGGTATTTGGCATTGGTGAGAGATACATCTGTAGAAGGTGTCAGCATGGAAAATGTTCCTGTTGTCAGAGAATTCATGGATGTCTTCCTGAAGAGCTTCGGGGTTGCCACGAAGGGAATAGAGTTCTGCATTGATGTTATTCCGGGTACAAACCCCATATCGATGCCACCTTACAGGATGGCACCAGCAGAATTGAAAGAGCTGAAGGAGCAACTACAGGAGCTCTTGGACAAGGGTTTCATACGTCCGAGCACTTCACCCTGGGGTGCTCCTGTTCTATTTGTGAGAAAGAAGGATGGGTCATTGAGGTTGTGTATCGACTACAGACAGCTGAACAAGGTGACTGTGAAGAACAAGTATCCACTTCCTCGGATCGATGATTTGTTTGATCAGCTCCAAGGAGCTAGATTCTTTTCCAAGATAGACCTGCGGTCAGGCTACCATCAATTGAGAATCAGGAATGAGGACGTGTCCAAAACGGCTTTCAGGACAAGATATGGTCATTATGAGTTCTTGGTGATGTCTTTTGGACTTACTAATGCACCAGCAGCCTTCATGGACTTGATGAACAGGGTGTTCAAGCCATTTTTGGACCGTTTTGTCATCGTTTTCATTGTTGACATTATAGTTTACTCTCGGACCGAGGAAGAACACGTGTGGCACTTGAGGATGGTGTTGCAGACTTTGAGGGAGCACCAGCTATACGCCAAATTTTCGAAATGTGAATTTTGGCTAGAAAGCATCTCATTCTTGGGACACGTGGTTTCAAGTGACGGTATTCAAGTGGATCCCAAGAAAATTGAAGCTGTAACTGATTGGCTTAGGCCTACAACAGTCACTGAGGTGCGAAGTTTTCTGGGTTTAGCTGGCTACTACAGGCGTTTTGTGCAAGATTTCTCCAGGATAGCGGCTCCCCTAACTAAGTTGACCAGGAAGAATGTTCCATTCATTTGGACAGATAGTGTGAGGTGAGTTTCGAGCTCAAGGAGTGTCTAACCACTGCCCCTGTGTTGACACTACCTGTGAGTGGTGAAGGATACGCCGTGTACTGTGACGCCTCCAGAGTTCGCCTAGGGTGTGTTTTGATGCAGAATGGAAAGGTAGTGGCTTATGCTTCAAGGGAGCTGAAGAAGCATGAGCAGAACTACCCCACCCATGATTTGGAAATGGCGGCTGTAGTCTTTGCACTTAAAATCTGGAGACACTACATGCGGTGAAGTGTGCGAGATATACACCGACCACAAGAGTTTAAAGTACATCTTCCAACAGAGGATTTAAACTTGAGACAGAGGAGATGGATGGAGCTTACGAAAGACTATGATTGCACCATCGGTACCACCACAGGAAGGCCAATGTTGTGGCAGATGCCTTGAGCGAGAAAATCTTACGCGGTTTGGCGCACATTTCAGAGAAAAGACCATTGATTCGGGAAGTACATGCGTTGATGGATCAAGGTCTAATCCTAGATCTTTCGGATGAGGGGTATTGTTGGCTCACTTTTCGGTGAGGCGGACTTGAGGGACAGAGTTAGAGTTTCCCAGCACAGAGACCAACAATTGATGAAGATCATAGAAAGAGTACAGCAAGGTGAAGGTGGTGAGTTTGGATTTGCCAATGATGGCGCCCTAGTGCAAGGTTCTAGGATATGTGTGCCCGATGTGGACAACCTCAGGAATGAAATCATGCAAGAGGCACACTATACACTGTACAGTATCCACCCAGGTTCCACCAAGATGTACCATGATGTGAAAGATAGCTATTGGTGGAATGGCATGAAGAGAGACATTGCAGACTTTGTGTCCAAGTGCTTGACTTGTCAGAAGGTGAAGTTTGAACACCAGAGACCGTCAGGGAAGCTGCAAGAGCTCCCTATCCCAGAATGGAAGTGGGAAATGATTACTATGGATTTTGTGACTGGGTTGCCTCGTACCACGCGAGGATATGACTCGATATGGGTAATTGTAGACCGCTTGACCAAATCAGCTCACTTCTTACCTGTAAAGACTACATACTCTGTGGCACAGTATGCCCGGCTCTACATTCGAGAAATAGTCAGATTGCATGGAGTTCCGGCTTCCATAATATCTGACAGAGGGCCCCAGTTCACTTCTCGGTTTTGGAGAAAGTTGTAGGAGGCACTTGGCACACAGTTGAACTTCAGTACAGCCTTCCACCCTCAGACAGACGGACAGTCCGAAAGGACAATCCAAACACTGGAAGACATGCTTCGCATGAGTGTCTTGGATTTTGGAGGTCAATGGGATGAGCAGCTAGCTCTGGTGGAGTTTGCCTACAACAACAGTTATCACTCCAGCATAGGGTTGGCACCCTATGAGGCATTATATGGAAGAAAGTGTAGGTCTCCTCTGTGTTGGACAGAAATGGGGGAAGCGAAAGTGCATGATGTAGACCTAGTGCAGTACACTTCAGAGGTAGTTCCTTTAATCGAGAACGGCGAGGGCAGATTTCAAGATGGCGAGAAGAGTTATGCAGACCCCAGACGGAGGGATGTGGAGTTTGCAGTGGGCAACTATGTATTCCTGAAGGTTTCTCCAATGAAGGGAGTCATGAGATTTGGAAAGAAGGGCAAGTTGGCACCTCGGTATATCGGACCTTTTGAGGTTACTGATAGAGCTGGAGCAGTTGCCTACCGGTTGGAGCTACCACCCAACCTTTCTCACGTTCATCCCGTGTTTCACATCTCCATGCTCAGGAAATACATTCCTGATCCTTCTCATGTCACTGTTAGGATGTGATAGAGCTAAAAGAGAACTTGACATTTGAGGAGCAGCCTGTAGCCATAGTGGACTACCAAGTGAGACAGTTGAGATCCAAACAGATCCCTATGGTTAAGGTTTTGTGGAGGAGTCAGTCAGTGGAAGAGTGCACCTGGGAGTCAGAGCGGGACATGCATAGCAAGTACCCTTACTTGTTCAATGCATAATCATGTGTTTTATTCTGCCTTGTGTAAAAATTCGAGGACGAATTTTCTGTAAGGGGGGAAGAATGTAACACCCCAAATTTTATTATTTATGAGTATTTTTGATATTTTAATTTTATTTAAATTTTAGGAATTTTTTTGAGATTTTTCGGATTTTAAAAATCGGGTTCGATTTTCCGAAAATATAAACTTTGATGATTTTTAAAAATTAATTTAAAGACCACGTGGCAAAACTAAAAATATATTTGGAGTCTATGTATTTTTCTGAGTTTTACGGAATTTTTCGAATTTTGGACCTCGTTTTGGTCCGAGGCGAGTAAAAATTCAAAATTTTGTATTTCGAATCGAACCGGCCGAATCGAACCGGACCGGATCGGACCGATCGAATCGAACCGGCTCCCTTTCCTTTTTCTTCTCCCGCGGGCGTCGTCCCTCTCTTTTCTCTCTCCTCCCCTCCCCTGCGCGCGCGTGTCGCTCCAGTTTCTCCGGCCAAATCCGGTCGATTCGACCACCGATTGGACCTGGTCTTGTGTCTAAAATCATCTACTCGGCGAGAGCTTTCCATAGACACCAAGAACGCCAAAATCCATCGAGCGGTTTGTCCGATTTTTGCTCGGGAAGATTTTAGCCCATTTCGACTTTTGGGCTAGATTTCTCGAAAACCGTGAATCCCACGAGGAAACCGAGGCCACCAAAGACGCTCCATTCGCCGAGAGCTTAACGCGACATAAATTTCGAATTTTTCCGACACCGTTTTTCGATGGGTCCCACGGAACTTCGCAGTGTAATTTCGAGCATTAAATGAGCTTAGAAAATTCTGAAAAATTTATGTGCTAACCCCCGTGTTATGGGCTTCGTGTAGGTATCCTCGATTCGCGGAAATTCGGCGATTGACCAAGTCTGCGCAAATTTCGGGCGCACGGACCGTGACCGAAAAGTCTCCGAATTGGGCCGAGGTTTTGGCTAACCCCCCATTGTCAGACGTCCCGAGCGTCCCTGAAGTCGGAATCGGCAAAGGTAAACCCGAACCTAGTTTTTACGTAATTTTCTAGTGCTTAAATAGGATTAAAAATCCATAAAATATTCGTGGTAGCTTAGAAAATTACGATTCTTTTTGCAATAGCTTAGTAATATTGCTAAGGACCGCGGGGCAAAGTTTTATAATTTTTAGAGCTTGTTTGGGCGCTTTTGGAAAAATGATCAATAATAAGGACTAAATTGAAATTTTTGACATTGTGATGGATGATTGATTTGATGGGCGGGAGGGCTGTGTGATATGATTGAACTGTTGATGTATGGATTGTGAGTATAGAAGTGCGTTTTAGCCCTTTTGCAGTTGGGTAGGTCCTAGGTATAGGGAGACTCACCGGATTTTCTACGACTTAGGACGTAATTGGTCTTTTTCTTTATTTGTATTGAGTCGATTGTATTAAATAAATGTAATATGATTGTCGTGAGCCGACAGCCTTCTTCCTCCGCTCCAACCGCCACGATAATTTGTCGTCAAGTCTGTGAGTAAAATATTAATTTTAATTATAATTTCGATATTATTATATGTTCAAGATGCCCATGCATCACTTATATGCATATATTTATGTAGTTAAACTCTAGGCACGATTTATGTTGCATTCATAATCATGATGTACCATGGATGTTGTTGTGGTAATTTGGAGCGGTGTGCGTGCGTTGGCGTGCGTGTGATGTGGTGTGGACTATGGATAGGACGGGTAGTCACGCGGCTTGAGTAATTGGGATCCGTTCCTCCGAGGGGTAGTCACGGCTTGAGTAATTCTGGGACCCTCGATTTGGTTATTAAGTGGAAGTCCGAGCTTGAGTAATTATTGGCACCAAAGTTGGATTTAAGAGAGTCAGATAGGGATCGGCTCCCATATGTTATGATTGATACTACAGGTGTGTGAGTGCTCCAAATTACCTTTTGATGTTATGATGTGAAAATGTTGTGTATGTTGCATTTCACTCTACAAAGTTGCATTAGTTTGAGATAGTTATAGAGATTATAGTTAAGATTGATATTTTACTCTCTGAGTCGAACGCTCACTCCTGTTCAAAAATTTTTACAGGCCACAGGAGGATATTTTGTTGCAGGTTAACTCGCTTTTTACCTCGCAGGTTGTTTATCAATATTGTGTAATTTTAATTACTCCTAGAATTTCCACATGTGTTAGCAGTAATTATTTGAAATTGGTCTGTAATATTATATTCATGTTGGACCTGTAAACTTAATATTTTAAGTCTGTTTGATGGATTGGATGAGGGAGCTGAGCTCCCATTTATTATTATGTTGATGAGTATGTGGAGGGTGAGCTGAGCTCCCCAATGGATTGTTTATTGTGTTTACAGGTCGGGTGAGTCGAAAACTCCCCGTTGGAAAGTCCATTTTATGGCCGGACTCTGTCCGTTTGTTTTCTTGATATTGGGCCCAAATGGGCCTTAGAGTTGGGTTAATGAATAGTTAAGGCTTACTACGGGTCTCGGGGGCTTTAGGCTGGCCCAGGTCCTAGTGCCGGTCCGGCCCATAGGTTGGGTCGTGACAGATAGCATTTGAGTGGGCCATTTGTAGAAAGTATGCTCTATTAGGTGCAACGATCTTTTTATGGTCCAATATAAAAACCATCAAACTTTGATATGCTCATAAAAATAACATTTATATTTCATATCATTGCACTCTTACTCAAACAACAAAAACCAAACACTTAAAAAAAATCCTCGCAATAGAAAAAATAATAAATCTTCATAAATGGGGAAATACCAAATCTTTACAAAATAGAACATAAGAAATTCTCTAAGAAAAGGAGACAAAACTCATATAAATTGAGAATAAACATAAATCTATTAAAAAAGGATACAAATTTAGAGATTATTAAGAAAAATAAAAAATAAATATAAAAATTAAAAAAAAAAAAGAGAAGAGATAACTACGAGTGAAAATACTTATTAGTGACCACTCCAAATAGCTCAAAGAGGGGAGAGGGAGAGATAGGATCTTTCCTTTTCATTCTAACCACATGCAATACAAATTTTTTTTTTTAATTTTTTTTGTTGAAAAAATTCTTTAGAATTCAATAAATTAACCTTTGCTTGGATTGGAGTAAAATGAAAGAAAAGAAATGGGAGAAAAAAATGAGTGAAATACTTATTCTTTTTTTCTTATTTAGATAAGGAAGGAAAATTGTAAAGAAAAAGAAAATAAAACTTGCTTTTCTGATATACTGTTCTCGAAGAGAAAATAAGAAAGAATTAAGAAAAATTACTTATTTATTCTTTATATTTTGAAATTCATTTAAAATTTAAAGAATATAATTATAAAATTATAAAATTTTTCTTTTATCTCTACAATTTTTGCTCTTTCAAACCAAATTAATAGATTTTGATTTTGAATCAAACCAAATTATAAAATTTTTCTTTGATTTTGAAACAAACCAAATTAATAGATTTTGATCCAATTCAAGAAGAAAACATTAAAACAATATAATTTCAACCAGTTTTGATCTGAATATAAGTCCGAACCGGGCCTTGGCCACGCCTGGTGAAGGGTTTTATTTTGCACCAACTATTTGCGGGCCCAAACCTCCATAGCATGGCAATGACAACAAGAAGAATAAGAACGGTATGAAGCGAGAAAAGAGTCATTCTCTCATTGTTGTTAGAACCCAGTAGATGGAAGGCTTTTTTTTGTGCCAATCCTGCAAGCAAAGTCCAACTTAAGAGGAGTCTTTTCAACTCTGAATATACAATTCATTTATTTTATAAAATGGTAGTTCTTTTATTTATTATTTTTAACATTTTACATCTGTAAGTTACGAAAATCCAAGGAAAAGCACAGCATAGACATAAGTTAGTTGGAAAGGAATCTCTCTCTTCAAGAATTTATAGCATTGCTATCTGCTGCACTATTATTCAGCATTAAAATCATTCAAGACAATCTTATTTAGCTGTTAGAAGAAGCTAAAAGCACCTAATCCTGCTTTAATTAAATAACTCCTGCCAACAACCAGTTACAAAGAGAATCCAATATTGAGAATCATATTGTCCACATCTTAATATCAGGCCCTACTGTTTGGAGACTCTGGTTCCAAAGAATGGTAGAATTAGATGCAAACAAGCCTAAATAAATCTTCTTAAGTATGCCATTTGAGAAGTAACTAGCATAATTGAGAATGAATAGCCACTGTTGTGCTTGTTTGAAGTTGTGACAAGGAGACTTGAAATATCCCAAAGAAGAAAAAGAATTAACATGAGTTAGTGGACATAATTGAAATGCAGACATCAGATGCATGTCTCTTTCTTGTCGTGCAGGGTGACCACCAAGTCATGTGCATCATCTAGCAGCTTCCACAAGTTGAGTTGCCCAGCCATGCTATTGTTAGTGTACGTGCACTGCAACCAATATATTAGTTGCATGTGTGATCACTTAATACATGTATATACTTTATTCTTAATAAAAGGCTGCTTTATTTTAAATGTTTAATTTAATTGTAATGAATATTAATTAATAAAGATAAAGTCCATGTGACTTATATATATAGCAGTGTAAATTATAATTGTATTATAATTATGAGATTCCGATTGCATTATAGCATTGTTCCAAAATGTTCCTGGTCAATGTTATATCGAGATTGGACATTGATATAACTGAAGGAGCGAAAGTATGAAAACACAAGTTTATATCATTGAATTAAAAAATTTTCACCTAAGGTCACATGCATCATGCAAGATTTATTTTTATCTATTTGATTTCAATGATAAACAACATATTAAAACTCTTTTAATATGTTTTTGGATCTGTATTTGCCATTTAAGATTTTAGAATTAATCAGATTAATTTTAGAATCCTAGATTAGATCAAGAACAAGTGCACTAACCTCTTGATGCACTGCAGTGTGTTTGGCACCTTTGGGATGCGTCTTTAGGACACCAGATGTTCTCCCTCTAGCTTGTCCACACTAAGATCACCTATGGCAGCACTTGAACAGCTTCTAAAGCTTTTTCTATGAATTAGAAAATCAAGTTTTGCCTTTTGAGAGATTAAATATGTAAACAGAACACTAGAAACAATTTCTAGTATTTTTAATTCAAGAGATTATTTGTTAATCTCTTGAAATTGATAAGAGATGAAGAAGAAGAGAGGATGGCAGCCTCAAGGGTGGCGGCACAAAGGGAGGCAGCAGCTGGTTGTTTTGTTTTCTTTTCATAACAACACTTATATAGCTAGGTCACTCTTAAAACCCTTGCCACATGTCACCTTCTTATTAGCTCTAGGTTTAAATGACCCAATCACATTGTGCCAAGTGTCAAACCTATATTTAATCTTGACTTTGATCATCTTACATGATTAAAAGACATATGGCAAGCTTCTATGTAGTGCCATGTGTCACCATCTCATTGTGCCACATGTCACCCTGTGAAATGACTAAAATACCCCTGTGTCTTAATTTTGAGTTCTCAACCCAAAATAATTATTTCTCTTTTTCTAATTAATTTATATCAAATATAAATTAATTAATTAATCTCTATTAATTAAATTCTCATTAATTAAATTCATATTTAAACACTTTAAATATAAATTTAACTTATACTATACATCCAATAACCTAGATTTGGTTTCAAGCCATGCTAGGAACTTTGTAATCTAATTGCAAACCAAACCTATTTAATTAATCAATTAAAGCCTTTAATTAATTAATTAATCATATTTAATTTGGTGATTACTTGTGTATGTGTGTGACTTACTAGGCTCATCACTAATTGGCAATGAGACATGATATCAACTCTTAATATCATCAGAACTCTTTCTTACCATAAATGATTTCTCTAAATCATTTTATGCACCTCATAGACTATAGTTAACACCTAGCATAGCATGCCATGGCCACCCAATTAGTAATAAGGTTTACTTTAAATGAACCTATAATCATATGTTACCATGCACTAGAATCTCTCTGTTACAAAACCCCAACTCAAGCTGGGGTCATGGTTTATGTCAAACCCTATTTGCTATGAATATTATGTTCTCTTTTAATTCCAGTTCTTAATTAAAAGATTTTTTTTTCTCATCAGAAACTCTTTTCTGATTAAATCTATCTGTCCTGGCTAAGAAATTGAAACGTCAAGAATAATTAAATGAACATAGGATTTTATCCCTATTTACTTAGAGGAACAGATTCCATCTTGATCAACATCTACCTCCATATATAACTAGTAAGAGCCAACACATGCCCATATACCCATACACAGTACAAGTATGAAAGCAGTATTAAACTCAAACTACCTATATACAAGATAACTGTGCCATCTCAGGTCTAAAGATTATATGCACTGATATGATTTATGACAATACATTGACAAGAGTAAACTCCATATGCTTGTCATAAGTGTCACTGGTTTGACCTACTTATCATGTATAAGTGCCTATCATGTTTGTCATATGGCATGAGACGCACCATTCCATCTTATTTATATCTCATATAAATAACTTGGGAACAAACATGAATACAATCTTTCTGGATAAGTCATGTCCTCATTGTGAAGTATCCTCGATTGTGAACCTATTTATGATACTTTGTACTAGAAATACTGTCACTCATATTCTTAACAACTTAAGAATAGAATTTCTAACAAAATATCAATGAACCTTTTCTATTACACATAAATATATTATGTAAATAGAAAAGTAAAATTGCCTTTTATTAATAAAAACATGTACAATATACATACTAAATGATATGTTCTAGGGCATACTACTAACAATAATTGTTGAGACCAGTACACGTTGCATTCTTTCCTTTATAAAAGGAAGCAACAGTTCTCATTAAGCTAAGGTATGTGAGATACCTAGAACCAACGTGTAAGTGCTTGTGGTGACAAGTTTACTGAACTGACCCGCACGAGGATTCCATATGGAAGTTTACCTGTGTCTATGGAAAGACTCACGTGACAGTCGTATAAATGATCTTTAGACTTGAGACATTAAGTTATCTTATGTAGGAATTACTGTATTTTGATACTGCTCACATGTCATTCTATATAAGGATAACGAATGTGGCAGCTGTTGGATATAATATGAACTACGTGGAGATATTTAATTGTCAAGATAGAATTCATCACCTTAGGTAATTAAGGAAAATATTTTGTTCTTGGCCAGAATGGATTGTTAAATCCTTGCGCAAGGTGAAATAAGATTGAGATCTTATTTAATTAATCCATCATACTAGGAGGACAGAAATGATTTATACATAGCAGACACATTCCATGCATCAATGTATAAATCGAAATATTATAATGAAAGGATATTAATTACACTGACAGACTGATCACAGAAAGGTTAGTCAAACCACTTTGACGAATTTTAATATTTGGGTGGTTGTTACACATTGCTAAATGTCAATAATAATCTACAAATATAATTAATCAATTATGAATTGATGATAAAATTAAAGTATTAATTTTATTTAATTATATTTGTGGCCAACATATTAGGAACCTAATGGGTCACACACATAAAGACTGTAAGTGAAGAATTAAATTGGATTACCAAGTTGGACTTGATAAAAATAATTCTAGAGACTTAAGGACTGAAGTATAAATTTTATTTATGTTGCTTAATGTCCTAATAATTAAGTGTAGACTTAATTTAAAGTTTCCAGAATTATAGGAATTAATTATGTGAATTATAATTCCTATAAGGAGTCAATTTATAATTAATAGATTTAAAGGATTAAATTTATAATTATAAAAAGTTGTTCCCTATAAATAGGGAAGCTTGTCTTCCATTCTTGATAGTGTAAGAAAAAAGAAAAGAGTTAGTACTCAAAAACTCTCAATATTCTCTAAGAGTATCTTAGAGAATTTCCTCACAACTGGTCTATGTGGATACCATTAGAGGCCGAACATCTAGACTGCTGGTGGTTTGCTACAAACCGGCCCAGAAAATTCCTCAAGCTGTTTGAAGTAATTTGCTAAATAATAAAACTTTAATTATCACAATTCCATACTTAATTAAAATTGATCTTATTTAATTGAGAATTAATGCTTCTTAATAGTGATATCAGAGCCATTTTAATTAATTATGGAATAATTTATTGTTGGTGTTAATTTGATAATTAATTTCATGTGATTGTATTTAGTTCCTCCAATTATTTTTCTGCTCAAACTTGGTTCTGAAATTTTGAGATTTTGAGATCTAAGTTTTGTTGTCTTAAAATTTTAGATCTATAAAATCAATTTTAATTAAAGTAAATTTTTGAAAATTTTGAGATTGAACAAATCTGGAGATTTTTTGCATAAAACCCATTTGAGCATCCATGAAAAATTACCGGTGAGGATTAATGGCCACCCAGCTGTGCAAGTGGATGTACCCATCAGCCAGCTGGTGACCAGCACTCCTCATGGCTGGTCTAGTGGCTTCCGGCAGCAAAAAAAAAAATGGAGGAGATCAGGCTGCCAAACCGTGTGATCTGTTGTTCTAGATCGCACATGGTGGCTGGACGCATCTGCAAGGCTGGCGGAGATACCTCTGTACGTCGTCGGCCTCGTGGCAGCATGGGCTGGCTGCTGCGAGGGCCATCTCTGGTGCGGCGACGCTGGTGGCCTCCATGGCTGCTTCTGGTTCACGATGAACCAGATTGAGAGAGGGGAAGGGTGTTGTCTGCTCACCCAGTTTTTTTTTGGCAGAATTACAGTTTTGCCACTGTGTAATGCTGCCCTTGCTTTTGCTTGTAATTGTAAAACTGCCACAACTATTTATTTACAAAAATGCCATCAGTCATGTGGCTGTAAATAAGTTCTTATTTTGGCAGAATTTACAATTATGCCATTATGAATTCCTTATTCCAGTTTTGCCCTTAAACTTCCAATTTCTAAAAATGGAGAATTACATAATATTATTTTATTAAAAATTAATTCTAATCTTAGTTTTCAAATAAATAAAATTGTGATTTTATTTTAGTTCAATTGGAAGATAAATTAAAATTGTTTGATTTGATATTAATTTGGAAAATTAGTTTCTAAAATTAATATAGGGCATTTGAAATAAAGGAATTTATTGAATTAAATTGTTTAATTCAATATCAATTTTGGAAAATGTGTTTTCTAAAATTGATGCAAATTATGGGGCATCTAAAATTTTTTTAGATTTTAATTATCTAATTAGACTAGATATTGAATTAAATTGTTTAACTCACATGTATATAATATTAGAAAATTGTTTCTAAATTATATATGGCATTAGGTAGCATAAAATTTAATTTAATTGTTTTGTTAAATTAATAGATATTTAATTGTGATTAAATTACTTATTAATTAAAGGAAATTGTTTCCAAGAAAATTAAATAGAATTATTTAGTCGGAGGAACATTATACATATTTTTGATTTAATATTTTTAATTGTTAGAAATATTATTTTAATTACACATGAAACCAACAACAACAATGAGGATGCTTAAATTTATTTATGCATTTCAATTTGATTATAATGCATGATGGATGGTTATGGACTAAAGACCAATGTGATTGCTCTTTATATAGTTGAATGCCTGTATATTCATAAATAGGGACTGTGTTCCCTGCCTTCTCTTATATTCCATGTTGTAAATTCTTTTCTCATCTTACATTCGAGGTTTCTATTTCTGAAATATGTAAACGTTATATAGTTTTAGAAAGAGTAGATAGGAAAATTATTTGTAACTGTAAGCAGAAAGAGGAGCTAATGAATATACTTTAAGGAGCTGCTGAGAAGACTTATGAAGTCCTACATTACTACTACCTAGGTTTTTGACCCTATAATTCTCTCAAATGGCTCGAGAGAATTATTTAGTAAAGTCCATAATCATCCAATTAGAAATGCATGCTAGGGGTGTATGTTATATATATATATGATGTATGATATTGCTAGCATGTTAACTAATGAGACCTAAAAATTGGCATAGGCCTAAAATCCCTCATTCAAATATTAAGTACATGTTATGAACATGATGCATTCCATTGTTATAGCATAAAACTGAGTTTTATATTAAAGTTAACTTGTTGAGCACACTCAAGGTTGCTTTTCTCTCGAACATGTTTATGGCTATGAAATATTGGATATTTCTGAATAATGGGTTTTACTTAACTAATTTACATGATTTGGATGAGCACACTCATGATCATGTAGAATCAGAGACATAGTTAGGAGAAACATAAAATTATGTTTAGACAAATAGTTGTCACCTAATTGATCTAGGAGTCACGTAGAGATGTGATTGATAAATAGTTATATACCTAATTTAATTTTATTTTGATTTGTTGAGCACACTCAAGGTCAAATAAAATTAAATGGGGTCCTAGCCCACTAAGGAAATTAATGCGTTAAACTTCCCGAATTAATGGTGAGGGCTATTAATTTGGGAAAAATAGTGGGAGACCAAATGGATATTAAAGACCTTATATTAATTTGGTTAATAAAATTATATACATGAAATTAATACAATTTCATCTTTGCATTTGTAGATCACTAATATCACAATGAGTAACAACCATTCCCTACGCAGCATACTGGATGCTAATAAGTTGACTGGACCAAATTTCTTAGATTGGTATAGAAACTTGAGAATTGTTCTCAAGCAAGAAAAGAGGCTATATGTCCTTGAATGTGCCAAACCCAGTATTCCTCCTGTTGATGCTCCTGAAGAGGTACTGAGTGAGTACATTTGTCATACAGATGATGATGAGCAAGCCACATGTGTGATGTTGGCTAGCATGTCTCCTGAACTTCAAAGGCAGCATGAGAATATGGATTCTCGAACTATCATTTTGTATCTCAAGGAGTTGTTTGATTCAAAATGCAAAAATGAGAGGTATGAGGTATCAAGGGAATTGTTCCGCTGTAATATGACAGAAGGATCTTCAGTAAATGTTCATGTTCTGAAGGTGATTGGCTATATTGAAAAATTAGGCCAATTGGGTTTTGTCATGGATCATGAGTTAAGTATTGACTTGGTCTTATAGTCTCTGCCTCCTAGCTTCTCATAGTTCATAATGAACTTCAACATGAATCAGTTAGAAACTACATTGCCTGGACTGTTGGGTATGCTAACTACTGCTGAAAGGGGAACTTAAGAAGACCAAGTCCCCTGTTCTTATGGTTTAATCTTCTAAGACCAAATTGAAAAGGTCCAAGAAGAAGAACAATAAGAAGAAAGGGACTTTCCCTAAAGCACTTAAGCCTACTGGGGGCATTAAAAAGGACAAAGGTACCTGCCATAACTGTAGCAACGAAGGTCACTGGAGGAGGAACTGTGCTGATTATCTTGCTGCACTGAAGGAGAAGAAGCTTAATGAAGCTTCTACTTCAGGTATGTTTATGATTGAGATAAATTTATCTATGTCAAATTCTTGTTCTTGGGTATTAGATACCGGATGTGGATCTGACATTTGTAATAATACGCAGGAACTAAGAAGACCTAGACCTTTACAGAAAGGTGAAATGGACCTATGGGTTGGAAATGGAGCAAGAGTTACTGCTTTAGCCGTAGGAACATGTATTTTGTCTCTGCCTACGAGCCTTTTGCTTGAACTTGATAACCATTATTTTGTTCCAGTACTAACTAGAAATATCATATATGTATCTTGCCTAGCACTGAATGGATTTAAATTTATTATTGAAGGCAAATGTTGTTCCTTTTATAATAATGATATTCTCTATGGATCTGGTACTTATGCAAATGGTTTGTATATACTTGATCTTGAAAGGCCTGTTCTTAACATAAATAGCAAGAAATTAAAATCAGATAATCAAAATCCATCCTATTTATGGCATTGTAGATTAGGTCATATAAATGAAACAAGAATCACAAAGTTACATAAGGAAGGATATTTTGATCCTTTTGATTATGAATCATATGAAACATGTGAAGCTTGCTTAATGGAAAAAATGACCAAATCACCCTTTACTGGAAAGAATGAAAGATCTACTGAATTGTTGGGCATAATACATTCAGAAATATGTGGGCCAATAACTACCTATGCTATAGGAGGGTACTCATATTTCATTACATTTACTAATGACCATTCTAGATATGGGCATATATATCTAATGAAATATAAATCTGAATCTTTTGAAAGGTTCAAAGAATTCAGAAGTGAAGTGGAGAAACAAACTGGAAAGAGTATTAAAACACTCTGATCTAATCAAGGCGGAGAATACTTAAGTCAGGAGTTTCAAGATTATTTAAAGGAGAATGGGATTCTTCACCAGTTGACACCTCCTGGAATGCCACAACACAATGGTGTTTCTGAAAGAAGGAACTGAACCCTATTAGATATGGTGCAATCCATGATGAGTAATGTTGACCTTCTAGTTTCTTTTTGGGGCTATGCCCTACAAACTGCTGCATACCTTCTGAATAGAGTTCCATCCAAATCTATTGAAAAGACACCATATGAGATATAGATGGGCAAGAGACATTCACTATCACATATAAAGATTTGGGGATGTGATGCTTATGTGAAGCGTCAAATATCTGATAAGCTATGTTCTAAATCAGATAAATGCAAATTTGTGGGATATCCAAAACAAAAAATTGGATATTATTTCTACCTTCCAACGGAGCAAAAAGCGTTTGTCTCAAGGCATGCTACCTTTCTTGAAAGGGAATTTGTTCTCTATGGTAGGAGTGGGAGTAAGGTAGTTTTTGAAGAAATTGAAGAACCACAAATTACCATCCAAATGGAACCGATGAGTGAGACTGTAGCATCAGATGCACAACTTGAAACTCAAGTAACACAGGAACTTCAAAAGTCTAGAAGAATACGTCATGCTCCTACAAGATTGGATCTTTTAACAGAAGCTGATAATGACATGTCATTCTTACCAGAAGAGCCTACCAACTTTCAGGAAGCAATGTGTGACATTGACTCCATGAAATGGCTTGAAGCCATGAAATCTGAGATGGATTCCATGTACATCAACCATGTATGGACATTGGTTGAACCACTTGAAGGGATAAAACCCATTGAGTGCAAGTGGGTCTTTAAGAGAAAGACTGACATGGATGGCAATGTACAAACATATAAAGCCAGGCTGGTTGCTAAAGGTTACAGGCAAAGGCAAGGCATTGACTTTGATGAAAACTTCTCGCCAGTAGCCATGCTAAAATCCATAAGGATTTTGCTTGCTATAGCTACATACCATGATTGTAAAATTTGGCAAATGGATGTCAAAACTGCATTCCTAAATGGGAATTTATATGAGGATGTATACATGACACAACCTGAGGGGTTTGAATCCAAAGAATTTCCTAACAAAGTATGCAAGCTTCAAAAGTCCATTTATGGACTAAAGCAAGCTTCACGAAGTTGGAACATTCGTTTTGATGAAATAGACAAAGAGTTTGATTTCATAAAAAATGTGGATGAACCTTGTGTTTATAAGAAGGTTAGTGGGAGTGGAATCATTTTCCTTATTTTATATGCAGATGACATATTATTAATAGGAAACGATGTACCATTACTCCAATCTGTAAAGATATGGTTATCTAAGAAATTCTCCATAAAGGATTTGGGAGAGGCAGCCTATATTTTAGAAACTAAAATCTATAGAGATAGATCCCGAAGGCTCCTTGGTCTCTCATAATCTGCGTACATAGACAAAGTGTTAAAACGATTTAACATGGAAGAATCAAAACGAGGATTCTTGTCTATATCATATGGTATTTCTTTTTCCAAAGACATGTGTCCTAAGACACATATTAAGAAAGAGAAAATGGATAGGATCCCTTATGCCTCAGCTATTGGATCCATCATGTATACGATGCTATGTACAAGACTAGATGTATCTTATGTTTTAAGCATAACTAGTAGATACCAAGCTAATCCAGGTGAACATCACTGGACAACAGTAAAGAACATTCTTAAGTACTTGAGAAGAACTAAATATATGTTTTTGGTCTATGTAGATGGTGAACTGGTAGTTCAAGGGTATTCCGATGCCAACTTTCAATATGACAAAGATGATAGCAAATCCCAGTCTGGTTATATTTTCATACTTAATGGTGGTGCTGTGAGTTGGAAAAGTTCCAAACAGGAAACTACAACAGACTCTACAACTGAAGCTGAGTACATCTCTGCATCTGAAGCAGTAAAAGAGGCTGTTTGGATCAAAAAGTTCATCACTGAACTTGGTGTGGTTCCTAGCATTGTTGATCCAGTAACTCTGTACTGTGATAACAATGGAGCCATAGCACAAGCTAAGGAACCAAGGTCTCATCAACGATCCAAACATGTACTTAGGTGATTCCATTTGATTAGAGAGATCATTGAGCGAAAAGATGCAATGATAGAAAAAGTCCCCACTGAAGAAAATCTTGTAGATCCTCTTACTAAGGCATTGTTGTAACGATCGGGCTCCAACCACTAGAGGAATTGTCCGCTTTGGCCATAAGCCTCACAGTTTTGTCCCATAGGTAGAATGGAGAACTTCCCAGGAGGTCACCCATCCTAGGATTCTTTCAAGCGAGCACGCTTAACCCTTGAGTTCTTCCAACTCTCCAGGCTATTCCACCAAAAGGCGCTTCTAGTGATTAGTTCCCCCATCTTATATGTCATTACCTTTTGAGCCCAAGACCATCTTCGTGCTTTGCCGAAGTGGGATTTGCCTGAGGGACCTTTCTCCCCACCTTCAGGACTCAGCGTCCTCGCTGAGGTTTGCCCCACCATTGCCCAAGAGGACACGCGAGCAGCTCTGATACCAATTGTAACGATCGGGCTCCAACCACTAGAGGAATTGTCCGCTTTGGCCATAAGCTTCACGGTTTTGTCCCATAGATAGAATGGAGAACTTCCTAGGAGATCACCCATCCTAGGATTTCTCTTAAGCGAGCACGCTTAACCCTGGAGTTCTTCCAACTCTCCAGGCCATTCCACCAAAAGGCGCCTCTAGTGGTGCACAACTAATAACTTTAAAATTTAAAATAAAGTAAAACTTGTTAAGGTATAATAAATCACATCCTTCTTAAGCATGAAAACATCACAATAGTTCTAAGTTCATAAGAGCCATTTATTGGAATAACATTTCAAATAAGAAATCACACTTCATAAATCACAATTCACAAAGCATTAGTGTTGCCAACATCAACACACAGTTCAGGCCATGACACAAAATTTTATGATCAGTGCCGTGTTGTACACCACGACAAAGCAATCTCAACCTCACTAACCATTATTAATGAGGGAAGGACTAGCTAACTAATGAGTACTCATGTAGTCTTACCCCACTAACCGTTATTAATGGGAGACATAATCATATCAAATATCAAACTCCAAGTAGCTGTTACTACTGAGAAGTTTCGAAGGGACTGTCATGCTAATTGTGATTTCAAAACAACTTTCAAGAGTTTATAAATCAATAATCACGTTTGCAAAATAATAACATATTCAAATCATCATAAAACCCATAAAAGGGGTGGCAACACACAAATTTCTCAAATGAAAGAGAAAAACAATACCTCATTCAAAACAAACTCATTTCAAATCAAACTCATTCAAATAAACTCATTCAAATCAATTTACAAAGTTAAAACAAAGAAAAAGGTTAGTTGTGCACAAACCTTCAATGCTCTCCTTTCTCTTTGCTCACTATTCCTTGTCCATCCCAACCTCTTTCTCTACTAAAAATACACAAATAGAATATCTTAATACGCATCTCAATTGCTGCCAAGAACTCATTACATGAATGTCTAATGCATCCCAAATTAGCTTTGCAAATTTTAGAGAGTTTTGGTTTTGAACAGCTTGGTACCCCATTCTTTGAACCCAATTTTTACCTAGTTTCGATCATAATTTAGTGAGGCGTTCTTCATGAAAATTGTTCATCTGGGTCTTAACTTTATTTTCCTTTTTGAATTGTCTAATTCGGAGCTGTATAGCTCAAGTTATGATCAAAACAATGTTACTGTTTATGTTACTATTCACCCTGCAGTTTCAGTTCTAACAGATTTAACGATCCAACTTCGTTCAGCAATTTGATCAAGTTAGGTCCATAATTTGGTCTAATGCTCTTCATACAAAATGTTCTACTATGTCTTAGGTTTTCATCGGTTCAAGAATCGCCTAAATTGAAGTTTTCTAAAGAGAGTTATGGCCATGCAAAATTTACTGTTCATATGGTAAATCTGCAGATTTCCAGATTTCTGTAGATTTGGTGATTCAACTTTTGCTTAGCAAATTGATTGGGTTAAATCTATAATTTGGACTTAAGTTCTTCATTTGGTCAATTTTAGGTGCCCAGATTCTAGCAAATTCGGTGACCCGAATTCGTTCCACAATTTGATTGGGTTTGTCACACCTTACCCCTCTGTAAGGCATAACATAATCCCGTAGAATACCTAATGAACTACCAAACTTCACCTACCGATAACTCATTAAGTACCCTACAAGGGATTTTAAAATAATTTTCTTACTTTTATAAGTGGTGAGCATTTTCTAATAGATATTAAAATCATTTATTCGAAGTTTTAAAATTAGTAAAAATTTTTATCCCATTTTATTTTTTTGGCAAATTTTATAGAAATTTCGGCAGAGTGCCATCTGTATTTTGAGAAAACAGTTCTTCAAATACCTGTAAAAAAGCACTTCCTATGATTTATCTCAACTATTTCATCAATGCCACAATCAATCCCAACAAATTTCAACAATCATCAAAATACTATTAATCAATTTTATTCAAATTAAAACGAAATACTTCCATTCATATTTCATTAAAGATAAAACAATTTATATACATCATTACAAAAATTTACATTAGGAAAAATCCAAACTAAAATGTATTACAAACTTTATACAACTCTATACAACTGCTCATAACCAATTTTACATGTCCATACAGTTACATACATCAAAATAGTTTTTACAATTAGGGTATAAAATATACCCGATAGACTTCAAGGCAGGTAACTCCTCAATCCTCAGCAGCTTACTCTGCTGCTCATCTAAAATCTAAATCTGCGATAGCAATAACAGCCATTGCTGAGTACTAGAACTCAGTGATGCACAACATACTAAAATAAACTTTATGTGAAATTTAAATCACATTTATTGAAAATTTAAATTGAACATGAGCAATACATTCAAAACATGACTTATAAAATTTTAATCCAAACAATTTCATTTCAAAAGTCTCAAAACACATTTCATAAAAATACACAGTTATATCATGCCATTCGAAACAAATATAATCTCAATAGCCAGAGGCTAAGGAGAAGTCACATCACAAGGCTAGCTAGCTCAAATATATGGATATTCATTCATTTTCTTCTTCTACTGGCACACACCTCAACACTTCAGCTAAAGAAGGAATCAAAATTCAAAACTGATTACCCCCACTAGTCATGCTAGTGAGGTGTTCAAATATATGGTCATGACACTGTGGTTTTAAAACTTATCTTAATAATTTACTAAATATTGCCAATTCAAATATACACAAATAAACTTTCAACAATTCAAAGCAAAAGTAAAATACACATTTCATGCACTTGTAAATGAATTTTAAAGCATGTTGATGTTGTGCACAAACCTTAAGCGAGTTGCCTCTTGGCCTTGACTCGATTCCTCGGGTTCTTTCCCGGTGTTCTTTTCCATTGAAACACACAGTTTCACAGTGTTTCAGTATCATAACTCATCATTAATCTAAAAATAAATTCAAATTTACTTATACCTAGCTTAAATATGCTAAAATTGACGTTCTTTAAAATTTGTGTTTCGGGGTTACTATTCACGACACTATTCAAGTCAATTTATTGACTTTCTAAGGCTTAATAGGTATGAGAATTCCAACTTCACCCACATACCACATTTTGGTTACTAAATTTATTGGTTTTGGTTGTTTACTCAAAATCTAAGTCTTTTAGGCAAATTTGCAAATTTTCAGTTTTAGTGTCTTATATTGTACTGTTCCATTGGTCATTTTTCTGTTAGAATTTGGCAAAACTTTATTCATAGAAAATGTTCCCTATTGTCTTAACTTTATTCTCCTTTTTGAATCACTCCATTTGGAGTTTTTTAGCTCAAGTTATAGCCATTTGAATCATGGCTGCCGGATTGGACTAAACCCAGATTTCTGGGCACCAAACTGGTTCTGACAGTTTTAGGTCACCAATTTTGGGTGGCTAAATGACTTGGTTAAGGGCATAATTTGGGTTTGTGTTCTTCATGAAAGTTTTAGGTCTATATCTCAGCTTTTCACTGGTAAAATTTCAGGTCATTTAGACCTGCCTAGCCCAAGTTATGGCTAAATGAATAAACACTATTCATTTGGTCATTTTTGTACAGGTCAGATTGCCTAGGTCCGGATTTGGTCAATTTGTTCACTAGGTTTTGGTCACTTTTTGGGCATGATTCCTAAATGAAAAAATGTTCCATTTTGTGTCTATTTTCATTCCCAATTGGTCTCATACCAATTGGACTTATAAATTTTCAGTTTTGATCCCTGAAAAGGACCTTGGTCATGCTGCCTGCAACATGTTCCTAATCAATCTGAATTTGAACCTAATTCTAACACTTCCAACATACCTCAATTGGTCACAAATGACCATTTTTCAGCTCAAACTAGGTCAAACACACCATTTGACCAATTCTCCAATTTTTGGCTTACAAAACCCTAGGTGCCAAAACCCTAACTACACTAATAGTTACATTTAACTAATTCAAAGCATACCAACATCAATCCATAGTTTATATTCAATATTCAAATTCAACAACCATTTAAATACATTAAATTCACTCATTTCCAACCTTAAGCTACTGCTGGCCAAATTCCCACTTCCTCCCCTATCAATTATTTTCTTTTCATTTAAGTTAAAATCTAAGTTAATTAGACTAAACATAAACAATAGGCTACAAATTCCAAGTTTAAATGACTAACCTCAATCTTTGATGCCCAATTCTTTAATTCTCTTCTTTTTTCTTTTTCTTTGCTTTTTCAATCTTCTTCTCAAAGCTCAAACACAAGGTTTTATGAAGTGGTTATGGGAGAAATTAGGGTTTAGTAGAGATTGTAAAGCTTGAAACAAGCTTTAATGGTGAAACAAAAAATGGAGGAGTTAGGGAAGGTGGCTACCGAATTTACATGGGAGAGAAGATGAGTTTTTTTTTTGTTTTAATTTTTATGGATTTTGTCTTTTTTAATTTTTAGGTCTTTTATGGTTAATTTTGTGTAATTGAGTTAGTCAAATATGGTGGGAAAATAAATTTTTGACTTATGATGTCATAATTGTGAGGTGAGGGTGATGTAATAAACTTTTTCTTTTCTTTTCCTTTTTTTTTCATTAGTTTTTTAATTTAATTCTTGATCCTGAAATTTTATTTTCTCCAATTTTATTGGACAGTTAGGTCAGGAGTCAGATTCAGAAGTCAATTGACCAAATTGCCCCTCATCGGTTCGACCCGGTTTATAAATAATTTAATATTTCTTCTGGATCCCTAACCTAATTATTTGACCTGCTTAATAATTCTTTTTCGTGATTTTCTCTTTTCCACTGTGTTCGCAATAGTCCTAAGGACCGCAGCGTCACATTTTACTGTTCGAAATTTGAGTTTAAATCGACTTTGCAATCCTTACCGAGAAGGTCACCCATCGCTGTGACTCTCGGCTTATTTAACCTCTTATTTTCTGTTTTTCTTATTTATATTTAACTAATTGACAATTACTAATTATCTATGTTCAAGGCTTATCTAGTTATCTTAGATGTGGTTTTAATCCCCTTAATTGTCCGGACCGACACCGGTCACCGGAATAGTGAAATATACCAGGCTATACAAATAGGGGTGTTACAGGGTTAAGTTCATAATTTGACCTAATATTCTTCATATGAAATTTTCTACCATATCTTAGGTTTACATCGGTTTAAGAATCGCCTCAATTAGAGTTTTCTAGAGAGAGTTATGGCCATGCAAAGTTTACTGTTCATAACTCGGAGGTTCGGGGTGTTACAATTGTCCTAGCAAAGACACGATAACCACCTGCTAGGTTATGGTATTAGATACATGGGTGATTGGCTTTAGTGCAAGTGGGAGATTGTTAGTGTATGTGCACTGCAGCCAATATATTAGTTGCATGTGTGATCACTTAATACATGTATATATTTTATTCTTAATAAAAGGCTGCTTTATCTTTAATGTTTAATTTAATTGTAATGAATATTAATTAATAAAGATAAAGTCCATGGGACTTATATGCATAGCAGTGGAAATTATAATGTTATTATAATTATGAGATTCCGACTGCATTATAGCATTGTTCCAAAATGTTCCTAGTCAATGTTATATCGAGATTGGACATTGATATAACTGTTGAGACCAGTACATGTTGCATTCTTTCCTTTATGAAAGGAAGCAGCAGTTCTCATTAAGCTGAGGTATGTGAGATACCTAGAACCAACGTGTAAGTGCTTGTGGTGACAAGTTTACTGAACTGACCCACACGAGGATTCCATATGGAAGTTTACCTGTGTCTATGGATAGACTCACGTGACAATCGTATAAATGATCCTTAGATTTGAGACATTAAGTTATCTTATATAGGAATTACTGTATTTTAATACTGCTCACATGTCATTATATATAAGGATAACGAATGTGGCAACTGTTGGATATAATATGAACTACGTGGAGATATTTAATTATCAAGATAGAATTCATCACCTTAGGTAATTAAGGAAAATATTTCAATTGTTCTTGGCCAGTATGGATTGTTAAATCCTTGCGCAAGGTGAAATAAGATTGAGATATTATTTAATTAATCAATCATACTGGGAGGACAGAAATGATTTATACATAGCAGACACATTCCATGCATCAATGTATAAATTGAAATATTATGATGAAGGGATATTAATTACACTGACAGACTGATCACAGAAAGGTTAGTCAAACCACTTTGACGAATTCTAATATTTGGGTGGTCGTTACACATTGCTAGATGTCAATAATGATTTATAAATATAATTAATCAATTGTAAATTGATGATAAAATTAAAGTATTAATTTTATTTAATTATATTTGTAGCTAACATATTAGGAGCCTAATGGGTCACACAAATAAGGACTGCAAGTGAGGAATTAAATTGGATTATCAAGTTGGACTTGATAAAAATAATTCTAGAGACTTAAGAACTAAAGTATAAATTTTATTTACACTGCTTAATGTCCTAATAATTAAGTGTAGACTTAATTTAAAGTTTCTAGAATTATAGAAATTAATTATGTGAATTATAATTCCTATAAGGGGTCAATTTATAATTAGTAAATTTAAAGGATTAAATTTATAATTATAAAAAGTTGTTCCCTATGAATAGGGAAGCTTGTCTTCCATTCTTGATAGTGTAAGAAAAAAGAAAAGAGCTAGCACTCAAAAACTCTCAATATTCTCTAAGAGTGTCTTGGAGAATTTCCTCACAACCGATCTGTGTGGATACCATCAGAGGCCGGACATCTGGACGGCTAGTGGTTTGCCACAACCCGGCCCGGTAGTAATTTGCTAAATAATAAAACTTTAATTATCACTATTCCATACTTAATTAAAGTTGATCTTGTTTAATTGTGAATTAATGCTTCCTAACAGCCATTGCACTCCCTTAAAATTTCATCCATGCTATTATACTTTTCTATGATTAATTTCCTCCTCTGCAATACTGAAGCTGCAATAGCATAAGGCAACAAATCATCTGTTGGTGGCACTCGCTGCCTTATCCTGCTCCATGCTGACTTGCCAATGCCAGCCCTTATGGCTGCCTGATCTGCCCACATCACTTCCCAGACACAAATTATCTGTTCAAAAGTCAGCTTCCTCCTGAACAGCACCACCGCCATCCTATAAACGAAAAAACAATCCTCAGTCTGGAGCTTCTCCAATTTTATGTTTGATAAGTAAATTCACTTCATATAAAATAAATAAATAGATGCAATTATATTAGAATGATATCAAACTAAATGGGTTGAAACAAAATAGAAATTTTGATACTCACATCAAACTAAATATATTGAAATAATTTCTACATAATTAATTTATTAAAATTTATGCTAACGAAGTCAAAGAAACAAAACAGTATCCATGCAATAAAGCAACAGGAATTTTAATTATTTACCTAATTTATGAATTAAAAATCAATTTTCGATTAAAATCAACAAAATTAGAATAACATAAACAAGAGCTTTTCCAATAGATTTAGTGGGCTGTGTTGGATTTTTGATCTTGGAATAACGAGAACCAAGCAAAATTTGGGAAGATTAAGAGAAGGAATGAAAATTAGAGCAATGGGCGACGGCGGGAGAGGGAAAGGCTTTGTTGGACACTCTTTTGTAGGGTTTAAAAAGCTTCTGGACACTTTTTGTGAGGTCAAAATAAGCTTTTTCTTTGATTAATTGTGGGTCAAAATAAGTTAATAATAAATAATATATGAGAAAAAAATGGTTTAATGGGGCCAAATCTATGCATGTGGGGCCCATTGCTTACCACGTCATCACCTCTAGACCACAATTATCTTTGTTCAAAGATGCAAGCATGTTTTCTATTGGCTGGTTCTATACACCAAAGTGTGCATAAGAATTTTCCCTGTTGAGTACAAAAGTTTAACATTGTTCATTATAAAGAAATATTTAGTTGCTGAACTACAAGTCTTTTGTCCTACATTGGAAATTTTGCTGAAATGGGAGGGGCAGGCAACTTTATAAAAGGAGAACCCTTTTGTGCTTCTTTAAATGGTTTAAAATTAAAATAAAAAAGAAAGTATTGAGACTTATTTAAATTAAGGTTTTATTTAAATATCTATAATGACTTTTTAGTATATAATTTTTCTTTAATTTTAACTTATTTATAACTTAAATGAATCGAGCTTAATCTTGACTTATTTATAATATAAATAAGCTTGAGACGAGTTAAACTCGAACGGTAATATAAACCTTGAGCCAAAAATAAAAAAGATAATTAATCCAGTCTTAGTTATTCAAAACTCGGCTCAAGTCGATCTTTTATATTTTTTTTTAACATGCTAACTTGCATTAAAAGCCCATAAAAGGGCAAGATGTACGGCTTGGGTCAAGATACAAAAGAGAAAAGGAGGCTAAATCTAATGGTTACAGCAAGCCCACCTAATATTCCAAAACCAAACCAAACTCAAACAAATCAAACTGACCCATCCTTAATTAAATAAAACTAACCCACTACCATAACCTTGCCCACCCTAGAACCCCAGGACAAACAAAGAAGAACCAAATATGCAAACGCCACTAATCACCTCTTTGCTCAACATTGCCGAAAGAAGCTAAATCTGATATTGAATCCAAATAAGAAGACCAACATTCCAAAGAGATCAAACATTGTCCATCCCAGATCAATACTTGTGACACCCCTTAACTGTTTACAGTATAGTCGAGTAAGATATGTCACACAATATACCGGAACATCCTTTTTTTTTCTCAATCATTTTTATTCTTCCTTAATTTATTTTTATCATAGTTATGAAGTACAATATATTTCATTTAAGTCATTTATTGAAATTATAATTTATTTGAGGTTCCGCAAATTTTATAGAAAATCCGACAGAGTACCGGCTAAAAATGGATAAAACAGTTCTTTGGAACCTGTGAAAAATACTTCCAAAATTTTCAATCAATCCCAAACTCCATTTCATCAATAAAATCTCAATATTTTTCAACAATATTTCCATTTCTCATTCATTCATTACATAGGATATTCATGTACAAGTCATAAATAAATATTCACTTTTTCATTCATAAACATAATTTCCACTATTTACATTGATAATAAAATATATTACATGAGTCTCAATTTCATATGATAAAATAAAAGTTAATTACAAAATACCCAAAATGAAACCTAGTGTCCTACCAATACACTGATGTCAGTGAGGTGACGCGGACACTATGCAGATCTGCAGAAGGTCTCACCTAGTCTACTGGGCTCTCAGTCGGTCTCTCCAGAACCTACACGTAGCAAAAAGCGATGCGCTAAACAATAATGCTTAGTGGTGCCAATAATAAAATAAAAAGAAATAACAGAAAGTAAATATACAGTGCATGTTTTGATGTCTTATACAGATAATTTTTCGATCATTATTGGTAATCTTATTTATTATGTACCTGTTCTATTCATTATTTCATTAAATTTGTTCACTTTCATTTTTGGTTGCCCAAGTAACCTATACTGGATGACTGGACTGGATAAACGGGTAAACTGGCACTGGGTATCAAGTACCTTGGGTCGTCACACCATCGGTCACATATATATCTCCCGGTGTGCAACAGAACAGCTAATAAGCTGTAATAATATTAGGCACAAGGCCAAGTATCAACATAATGTCAGAATGGCTAAAAGCCATGAAATCATAGAATGGCATAATGCCATGTGCAGTATTGCTAACTGAACCCTATTAGCATGCCAACCTATCCAAACCAATCTTGCTAGGTGTACTAGGGCATATTATACTTTTAAATTTTACAATTCTTGAAATTTAAGTTTAGGTGTTACTATTCATTTCATTAGTTAACTAAAATGTTGACTTTTGCATAGACAATAGGTACATTAGTTCTAATACTCTCAACATACCACATTTTGCATTCTAAAATTGTTGGTATTGGTTGCTAATACCATTTCTAAGCTTAGTGTTAGTTATTTAAAATTTTCAGATTTCAAGCCTCATGTTTACTATTCCATTGGTCATTTGTACAGTAGGAATTTAGCAAAATTGTCTTCATGAAAGTTGTTCCTTATTTTATCTAGTTACATTTCCTTTTTTGAATCACTCCATTTGGAGTTTTGTAGCTCAAGTTATGGCCTAAAAACCATAACTGGCCGGATTGGACAGAATCCAAAATTATGGGCAAAACTAGTTCTGCCAGATTTAGTAACCTAAGTTTGGTTGGTAATTTGACTAGGTTATGTTCAAAATTTGGATTTGTATCCTCATGAAAGTTGTAGATTTATGTCTCAGCTTTCTGCTGGTAAAATTTCAGGTCAATTGGACCTTTCTAAACTGAGTTATAACCAAATGAATAAATACTGTTCATTTGGTCATTTTGCCTAGGTAGAATGCAGGTCACCCGGATTAGGGCAATTTTTAGGTCAACTTGGTTTGGTTTTCTGGGCAGGCTTTCTATATCAAAGTTGTGCCATTATGTGTCTAGTTTCATGTCTAATTAGCCTTGCACCAATTGAACCTCTACAACTCCATTTATAACTGTCAAAACTTGTTGGACTCATGCTCAGTCCTGCAGGTCAGCCAAGGCAGCTCACCCACACTCAATTGCCAAGCCTCAACTCACTTCATTTCCTCATCATACACAGCCAAATGGTCACTAATTGACCATTTAAACTTTCATTCACTAACACATGAGCAAAACCCTGGGTTTTGCCCAAACCCTAACTCCATCAACTTCAATTCTTCATCACATGCAATCCATGAATTAAGACATTTAATTCATAATCAATGGCAGACATGGACAACTATAAATTAATCTAATCAATGAAATCCTAACATACTCTAAGGCTGCCAAAATTTTGAAGAGTGCATACTTATAGTTTTCTTTCCAATTCCTTGCAATTTTTAAGCTCAATCAAGTCCTTAAACATATATTGAAAGAAAGGAAGAGAGATTGGTCACTAACCTTTTGAGCAGAATTTTTCCACTCAAAATTCCTTCACTTTCTTTGGCTTTCTTTGCAGCCAAACACTCGCTCAAGATGTAGAGACAAATTTTGTTGAAGTGGACTTAGGGTTTCAAGTGAGATTTGGGTGGGTTATAAAGCTTGGATAAGCTTTAATGGTGGTAAGGGTTAGGAGAAGTGTTTCGTTTGGCTGAAGGAAGGAGGAGAACTGAATTTTTTCTTTCTTTTTTTTTGCCCATTTAGTCATTTTAAATAAGTTAATGCCATGTGTCAAAGTTTGATTGGGTGGGAGGATGTTTAATGACATCATAATGATGTCATAAGTCCAATTTCTTTCATTTTCTTTCCTTTTTTTGTCTACCTAATTTCAATTTAATTTTTAGCAATATTTATTCATATTTTGTGTCATAATAATTATTTACTTAACTGGACAAGTCGGCCAAAAATCATCTCTGAAGACGAAATGACCAAAATGCCCTCCATTGGGCTTAACAGACCAAAATTGTTTGTACCGATTAAAAAATTTTTCTAAGCATTTTCTTGGCATTCTAATGCCATAGAAACCTCAATGACCCTTATCTGGAGTCCCAAAAATTATTTTATAAATTTTTCCTCAGGTCTAGGGCTCCTAGTTGCAAGAACCGCAACTTTCCACTAGGTTACCCATCGCTAGGCTCATTTAAATTGGTTGTATTTTATTTCTAAAATTTTTAAAATTTTCTTATTAATATTTGAGTTAATTATGGTTCCTCACTTTAGTTTAAATATTTTTTCGGACGTTCTAGCTGTCCGGACCGACATTGGTCACCGGAACAGTAGAATGTACGGAGTTGCTACAAGGAGGGTGTTACAATACCTCTCAAGCTTAGACCATCCATAATCTCAACCAACATGGAACAGAGCTCTGAAAGCCGAAGGAAGGAGGCTGCCGCAGAGCTCATCGACCTTCAATGGCCAACAGGATGACCTCCCTAGCCGTAGTTTAGGAGCAAGTTCTGGAGATACCGAATTGCCAAAACAAGTAATATCCTTCAATTAAAATAGAGCAACCATATTGACCCAAGAGTAGATAGCACTAAATAGTTCCATAAGCACAAGCAACAAATAACCATACCCATAAAGCTAAACCAACAAACCTAGGATACAAACCAACCCAAACCAATGAATAATAGCTTCCTCCTTGCAGAACATCGCCATAAACCCTCACCAGGACATGATCCAAATCTGCAACATACCTTCAAAAATGAACTTTACAAAATTAAACAATGGTGGGAAAGGGATCCAAGCCTAGCTGGTGAAATCACTCTCCTTCCCTTGTCCCGAAGGATAGAGGAGGGACACCTAAAGTTAAAGATATGTCATAGTCACATATTTAATTGTACTTTCTCCTTCACTTTTTCACTAAAAATGCTCCTTAATCCCCTGAGCACACGCCATAGAGATTGTCCTCTCTTTTCACTTTTGTCCTTCTTGCACCATATGCAAGAGATGTTACAGAAATTCTCTTCAATTAATTTAAAATATTCATTTTCTTTTTCATTCTAACTTTTTGTTCTTTATACTTTTCTTTTAAATTCAATAAAACTGGTACCGTCATGGTGGATAGGACCGATTGCAATCACCCTTGGTTTATAGTACTTCTCTAATTTTTTGTTCTCCCACAACATGTATGGAACCCTCTGTATCCGCGTTTTGACAGGCTTTTCACCTGCCTGCTTCAGGGAGTCCAACCTCTCCAGCAAATGCTTTCCATGGATTATGATATCGCTCAGCTCCTCGGTCACCCCAATGGTTTGGTAACGGCTTCCACTTGCTTCGTCCTCCATATTTATCAGGTCATGGCTTCCACATGCTTGATCTGCTTCTGGTTTGACAACCATTGTTGCTTGCACTTCCATAGCGGAAATCGCGTCACTGGAAATTTTGTGTAAGGAATTAAATTCGTATTTTGCAATTTTGGGATCGATGTAATGCTTGATTAGAATATATATATATATGTTGACCCCACAAGCTCAAAGGAGCATAGATTTTGATGATACCAAAACTCAACTAGAATCAAACTAACATTGTTTTAAGTGTTGTGTATCTCAAAGAAAAAGGACAAAAGAATTTCATGATGGATTCGTGCTTCTGAAGAAAAGATGACATTCTAAGGATAACATAGGACGAATCAAAGGAGATCAAAGAAGAAAATGTTACCTTCCAAGGCTGCATTGAAAATCAGAATTGAAGGTACATATAGTATAGAAGTTAATTTTATCTTTTAGGATCTCTTGTGAAAAGAATTGAGGAGTAAAAGTCAATGATACTTATTTTTAATCCCTCAAAAGATTTTCTTTTAAATATCATTATTGGCCTAAAAAGTGTTTGACTATGATTTGGTGTAAAGTTTTATAGTTTTGAAAGTTATGCAGAAAAGTTTTCCTGGTATGCTAACTGGTTTGCTACTTATTTTAGTATGCTAACTGGTTTGCTATTTTCTCAAGTATGCTAACTGTCTCAACTCTGCACAACATCGCAGAAAACGACAAAATAACGGCTATTTTCTTGAAATTCGTATCTGTAACGTTCAAATGAGTTCTGCAACGGTAAAAAACGTTCTAAAGCTATAAATACACCTTCCTTTGGCCATTTTGCACTTAATGAAAGTCCCTCTACTGTTCAAAATCTTTAAAGCTTTCATTCAAAGTGCTCAAAGTGATTTATTGCTCATCATTGGCTTATTTACTCAACTCTTCTTTATAGATTCTGTTGTAATTGAGTGAGAGTGAGTTTTTAACACATTATTATCATTTGTGAGAGGTTATTCAAGCACCTATTGAAGCTTGGTTGTGATAAGTGTTTGGGATAACACTTGGTAGAAGTGTGAAGCTACTTGTAAAAGCTTTGTTGAGAAGATTTATAAAGGGCTTTGTCTCTTGCCTTGAAAAGAGAAGAATAGTGGAGTGAAGACTCAAAGTGGGATCTTTGAGAGAGTGGATGTAGGCTAGTTAAAGACGAACCACTATAAAAATTCCAGTGTTCATTTTCTCAACCCTTGCTCTTTACATTTATGCAATTTAACTTTATGATTGATATGCTTTTGCTGATTTGAAAATTGATATCATAAGCTGTTGATCTTGCTGCAGACTGAGAAAATTAGTTTACTGCTAAATCTGCTTTTCGCTAAAATCCGATATCCGATTTAATCGCATGTTGTTTGATTTGTCGCCGTTGGAATATTTGGTATCTCGCTCGTTGTCGTGGTTAAAAACGTATTCAGACATCGATATATTTACTGAATGCTTATATAGTCTGTTATATCAGTATACTGATTGCATATAGCTTAACCTTGAGTCAACTTGTCAATAGAGCTATATTGTTCATATTTCACATTAGTCAATTTAGTTGAACCTAGCTGCAATTTTCAAAGGTTTTGAGCAAGAACCGAAAATTATTTTTAAAGTCCAATTCACCCCCCTCTTGGACATATTTTGGGACATCAATTTGGTATCAGAGCTTGTCTCTCTTGCTTGAGGATTAAACCCCTTAGAGTGATCCACACACATGGCTAGTTCATCTAGAAATTCTGGTATACTCCGCCTCTTAGTGAAGGTTATTCCATCACTAGACCACCACTTTTTAATGGCACAAATTACTCCTTTTGGAAAACTAGAATGAGAAACTTTATACAATCTGTTGACATTGATGCTTGGAGAATAGTTAAAGATGGTCCTTATATTCCTTATAAAACCAGTGAAGGAACTGCATAAAATTCCTAAAGCTGAAGTTGAATTTGATGATAATGATTGGAAGAAAATTTCTACAAATGCCAAGGCTATTAATATTCTTCATTGTGCTCTTGATATTAATGAGTATAATCGTGTTTCAGGATGTCAAACTGCAAAAGAGATATGGGACAAACTAGAAGTCACATATGAAGGAACTGATGTGGTAAAAGAGTCAAAGGCAAACCTCCTCATCCGTGATTATGAATTATTTGAGATGAAACACAGTGAAACTATTCTTGAGATGAGTACAATATTTACAGACCTTGTAAATCTACTTAAAGCTCTTGGAAAGAGATTTGAAGAACAAGAACTTGTAAAGAAAATTCTGAGGTCTCTTCCAAAGACGTGGGAAGCAAAAACTACTGTTATTCAAGACACCAAGGATTTCAGAAAATACACCTATGATGAGCTAATTGGTTCTCTCATTGCACATGAGATGATTTATAAGAAAGATGAGAATGAAGGTGATCAAAAGAAAAAGAAAGGGATAGCTTTCATATCCGAAAAAGTAGATGAGAAAAAGAAAAATGTTGTTCTTAAAGCTAATTCAAGTGATGATTCAAGTGCTTCAAGTGATGATGATGAAGACATGGCTATGATAGTCAAAAGATTCAAAAGAGCATTTAGAAAAGGTGGAAGCAAATACAAGAAGTTCACAAAGAAATATGCTCCAAAGACTCCAAATCATTCAAGTGAAATAGTTTGTTATGAGTGTAACAAACCAGGCCACATTAAGCCAAAATGTCCTACTTTGAAGAAGAAAAATAAGTTTAGAAAGGACAAAAGTAAGAAGGCAATGGCGGCAACATGGAGTGATAGTGACTCTTCATCAAATGATGAAACAAGTGACAAAGAGGCTGCAAATACTTGCTTGATGGCAATTGAAGAAAAAGGTGAAAGCTCACACATCGAGGATAGTGAAAATGAGGTAAATCTTGAACTTTCTAATGTTGATGAATTAGAACTTGCATTTGTGAAGACATATGATAAGTATAGAACGTTTAAAAAGAAATGCAAAATTTTAGTTCATGAAAATTGTGCTTTAAGATCAGAAAATATTTCATTGAGTATGGTTTCAAAGGAAAATGAATTTTATAAATCTCAAATGAAATTATTTAAGGAAGTTAATAATGAGCTTCAAAGATCAAAAGAAGTGTGTGAACAACTTCTTGAGAAAAACAGAATTCTTGAGGAAAAAGTTGAATCTTTGACAAGAGATTTATCTAAATTTACAAAAGGAAAAGAAACACTTGATATACTTCTTGGGAATCAAAGATTTACAAATGAAAAATCTGGAATTGGATATGATGGATTTATGAAGTATGGAAAATACAAACAATTTTTTGTTAAAGATACATCCTTTTCTCAACCAAGTATTACATGCTTTTATTGCAATCACAATGGTCATATGATTAATGCTTGTCCTATTAGGAAAGGAACCTTTAAGGCAAAGAAAGTATGGGTGCCCAAAGGAACCCTACCTAATGTTACCAACATCCAAGGACCCAAAGTTGCTTGGGTACCTAAGAACGATTAATCGATTTAGTGTCCGCTAAGGAGTATGCTGGAAACAGAACATTGGTACATTGATAGTGGCTGCTCTAGGCACATGACAGGAAATAAAGGCAAGTTTTCCTCTCTTACCTTGAAAGAAGAAGGTTATGTGAAATTTGGTGATAAAAGTAAATCTAAAATTGTTGGATGTGAAACTATTGGTAAAAATCCTTGCATTGAGAATGTTGCATTAGTTCAAGGATTAAAGTATAATCTTTTAAGTGTTAGTCAATTATGTGATAACGGTTTTAAAGTGATTTTTACTTCTACACACTGTGAAATTCATGGAAATAATGTTATGTTTGCTGGTGCTAGAATAGATAATATTTACTTACTTGATTTAACAAGTCTTGAAGAAAATTGTGAAACATGCTTTATGACTTCAGATGATAGTGCATGGTTATGGCATAGAAAATTAGGACATGCTAGCATGAGTACACTTGCTAAACTTTCTAGAAAGAACCTTGTTAGAGGACTTCCAAAGCTAAGATTTGAAAAAGAATTTCAATGCAAAGCTTGTGCACTTGGTAAGCATACAAAATCATCTTTTAAATCAAAAAATGTTGTAACTACGTCTAGACCATTGGAATTATTACATCTTGATCTTTTTGGCCCAATCACACCTAGAAGTCTAGGAGGCAAGGCTTATGCATTTGTAATTGTTGATGATTTTTCAAGATTCACATGGACTTTCTTTCTTGCTCATAAAGATGAAACCTTTGATATATTTGAAGCTTTTTGCAAAAGAACTCAAAATGAAAAAGGATATTGCATTACATCTTTGAGAAGTGATCATGGAAAAGAATTTGAAAATAATTTGTTTGAAAATTTCTGCTCTCAAAATGGTATTTATCATACATTTTCAGCTCCTAGAACTCCACAACAAAATGGAGTTGTTGAAAGGAAAAATAGATCTTTGCAAGAAATGGCAAGAACAATCTGAATGAAAGCAGTTTACCAAAATATTTCAAGCGTGTCAGAATACAGCATGCTACATTTTGAACAGAGTTTCCATTAGAGCTATTTTAAAGAAAACTCCTTATGAACTATGGAAAGGAAGAAAACCCAATATTGCATATTTTCATGTCTTTGGTTGCAAATGTTACATTTTGAATAACAAAGACAGCAATCTCAAGAAATTTGATGCTAAATCTTGTGAAGGAATATTTCTAGGGTATTCAACAAATAGCAAAGCATATAGGATTTTCAATAGAAAAACATTGACCATGGAAGAATCAATGCATATACTTTTTGATGATGCTAACACTTCCTTGCAAAGGAAAGATTCTTGTGATGATGAAATTGAGCAGATTCTAAATTCAAAGAATTCGAATAATGATGAGCTTGAATCAAAAGAACAAGTGGAGGATGATCAAAACGACAAAGAAGAAGAACTCCCTTGCTCCACAAATGTTGAAATTCAAGATGACTCTCAACCAAATGTGGAAGAACTACAAATTGAGGAACCTCAACATTAAGATATTCCACAAGAATGGAGGTACCATAGAAATCATTCCAAAGATGATATTCTTGATAGTCCATCACAAAGAATGATGACAAGAGCTCAACTTAGAAGATATTTTGGTAATGTTGCTTTTGTTTCTCAATTTGAACCCGAAACATATGATGATGCTCAAAATGATGAAAATTGGCTTTTTGCTATGCAAGAGGAATTAAATCAGTTTGAAAGAAACAAAGTTTGGAAACTTGTTCCTAAACCTAAAAAGCATTCTGTTATTGGAACTAAATGGGTATTTAGGAATAAGATGGATGAAAAAGGACATGTAGTTAGAAATAAAGCTAGACTAGTAGCTCAAGGATACAACCAAGAGGAAGGTATTGATTTTGATGAAACCTTTGCTCCGGTTGCTAGAATTGAAGCTATTAGAATGTTGTGTGCATTTGCATGTTTTAAGAATTTCATGCTTTATCAAATGGATGTTAAAAGCGCATTTTTAAATGGATATATTGATGAAGAAGTTTATGTAGCTCAACCTCCTGGTTTTGAAGACCCTCACTTTCCAAATCATGTTTACAAGCTTACTAAAGCTCTCTATGGTTTAAAGCAAGCTCCTAGAGCATGGTATGAGAGACTTAGTAAATTCTTGCTTCAAAATGATTTTAAAAGAGGAAAAGTGGATACTACTCTTTTCATTAAGAAAATTGGAAAAGACATGCTTATTGTGCAAATTTATGTAGATGATATTATTTTTGGTGCCACTAACCATTCTCTTTGTAAGAAATTTTCCAACATGATGAAAAGTGAATTTGAAATGAGTATGATGGGTGAACTTACTTTCTTCCTTGGATTGCAAATTAAGCAAATGAAAGATGGAATTTTTATAAATCAGTCCAAGTATATAAAGGATATGCTAAAGAAGTTCAAAATGGAGGATATGAAGAGTATTGGAACTCCCATGAGCTCAACAATTAAATTGGAGAAAGATGAAAAAGGTAAAGAGGTAGATAACAAATTTTATAGAGGTATGATCGGTTATTTACTCTACTTAACAGCATCTAGACCAGATATTCATTTTAGTGTATGTTTATGTGCAAGATTTCAGTCATGTCCAAAAGAATCTCATCTTGTAGCAGTTAAGAGAATTTTTAAATACCTCATTGGCACTCACAATATTGGCTTGTGGTATCCAAACTGTGAATCATTTGATCTTATTGGTTATAGTGATTCAGATTTTGCTGGTAGTAGATTGGATGTAAAAGCACTTCGAACTTGTCAATTTCTAGGTCATGCCTTAGTTTCATGGCACAAGAAAAGCAAACCTCTGTTGCACTTTCTCTGCAAGTTGAATATATTGCACTGTGGAAGTTGTGTTGCATGATTTTGTGGATGAAACAACTTTGAAGACTTTGAAATTAAATTTGATCACATTCCCATAAGATGTGACAATACTAGTGCTATAAACCTATCAAAAAATCCTGTTCAACACTCTAGAAGCAAGCATATTGAAATTAGACATCATTTTATTAGGGATCATGTTCAAAATGGTGATATTCAAATTGAATTTGTCCCTTCAAAAAACGACTTTTTGCGATATTTTTACAAAGCCACTTAGTGAAGAAATTTTCTGCAAAATAAGAAGAGAACTTGGTATGATTGATGCTTTTGATTAAGTTTTGATGCATTCTCATGTTTTTATATGAAAATGAAGTGATATATGTTGGTTTGTAGTGTTAAAGATGCATTCTGATATTTTTGGTGCAATTTGAAAAATTCTGGATCATATCAGATATGAGCGATGTCTGCAGAATTTGATCTCAGTGGCATACTAATCCGTTTGCTAATTTTCTTGTTTGCTAAATGCTTTATCACTGCTCCTACTTTTTCGTTGGCAAACTGGAAGTCAGGTCTGATTGCTCTAAAACTCTAAAATTATTTTTTTTTCGAGCGCCTATTCTGCATGTTTAAAGCCCATATTACTTAAATACCCCTCTACTTAAAGTATTGCATCATTATGTATTTAAGGGCAAAATGGACTTTTTAACACTTTGATTTGTGCGGGATTCAATTTTTCTTCTGAACCATCAGTCTTCTCGCCGTCTCTCCTCTGCTACACGCTACCTATTCCCTGCAAAAACCTACAGTTGTGTCTTTTCAAGTTTTAAAATTCAAAACTTCATTTCTTTCCGTCGCTCCGTCTCCCAGAACCCGAACGGCTGTGTTTTTCCTTTCCACCTGCAAACCCATTTCAGTCGCACCATTCCAAGCCATCGTCTCCCTTCATCGTTCTCAAATACTTCCGAAACCCATTGGCAGTGAATCGATTAAATCGATTGTTTGCAGATAAAAAATCCCTAAAGTTTTTCGTTTCCTATATTTCTCTAAATCTGCCGAAAGAAATTATTTGCTGTTGAATATTTTTCTTTTGCCTGAATCGATTCGCACTCTCTGTTTCAGTATATCTCAGGTATAAAATCTAAAACTTAATGGAATCATGTTTTACATTTTGTCTATGCTTGTTTTATTTGCTTTCGCAATATGCTGATAATTTTTTTTTATTATTCTGCTTGATTTGCTCTCGCCTGTTTGTTCTGTTTTAGCGCTCAGTTGTTAATTTTTTGGGCATTAACATTTCGTAAAATGTGGTATATAATAATAAATTGATTGCCATGGATTCGTAAGAACTCAAATATCTCTTGCTGTCTGTTCTAATTTTTTTTTGCCATTGCACTCTGTTGTGCTAAATGAATGATGATATGCTTCGATTGATTATATATATAAATATATATTGGCTGCTCACATCGCTGAATTTATAATCTCAGTCTTCACTGTCCTTACGGCCTATTTTGCTTCTGAGATTGGTTATGGCGCGAGCCAAAGGAAAAGGGAAAGCCAAAATCCCCACATATTCATCATCGGACTCAACTGACGCAAGTGTTCCTGCGTCACCTCCTCCGCAAAAAGATGCTCCTCTGGTAATTGGTAAACCAAAAGAAACACCCAAGAAAAGAACCAGTGAGCCAGTTCAAGAAAAGGGAACGAAAAAGAAAAAGACTTCAAAAGCTCCAGTTGTACATATGGAGAGGGCTATTCATGAGCCAAGGTATATTCACTGGCCTGCTTTTATTGAAGTTTCTGTTCCTTTGCAATCCTTGTTTGAGTATCAAAAATGGGATAAACTGTGTTCTGACACTGAAGGAGTGTATGTGGATTTAGTGCAAGAATTCTATAAAAATTTGAGGGTTGATGATTCTGACAAAGATGAGTCTTTTAAGGTGAAAATGAAAGGGACAATTTATGAAGTGACAGTAGCTAGATTAGCTAAAGCCCTAGGAATTCCAAACAGTGGGAACAAAATCTGCTCCCACAAAGATGTTTTTGCTGTTGGTGGATTTAACAAAAGAGATTTTGAGGGTGAAGTGTTTAAAGGGGAAGTGAAGGATAAAACTAGCATTACCCATGCTCATCAACACATCAAAATTCTTCATAGTTTTATCATTTATGTGTTGAATCCTAGAACTGGCAGTCCCAACTATTTGAGTACCCTTGACCTCTGCATAATTTGGCATATTGTGAACCAAATTGAATTTAATCTTGCCTATTTTATGCTGAAGCAAATCATGAAATGGAAGCCACCCTATAAGCTACCATATGCCCATCTTCTAAATGGTCTGTTTAGAGATTTTGGGATACCTTTGGAAACCAGAAACTTAGGACCAATATGATCCCAATCACTAGTTTGCAAAAAGATGATGATGGTAGAAAGCTTAGATTTGAGCAAGGTGCTAGCTCCAAAGATAGTGCAAGTGGTACTTTCAATGTTGAAGGTATTTTGGAGGAAGTAAACAACTTGAGAGAATTTGTTGAAATGGAACTTGGAGAGCTACAGAAATTTAGAAGTTTTCAAACTGTTCTTATGAATGCTCTTGACTCTAAAGTTGATGGAACTTTGATGTTGATGTACAAGATTGTGGAAGAATTGTTTAAAATCAAAGTCCATTTGGGTATTTCAACCACTGAGGCTGGAGAAACCAAGAAGGTCACATCGGTTCTGTTCCTCAAACCGAGAAAGAAAAAGAAAAGGAGGAAGTGAAAGAAAAAGAGGAAGAAGAAGAAACAGAAGAGGAAGAGGAAGAAGAAACAGAAGAAGAGGAAGAGAAAGAAACAGAAGAAGAAGAGGAGAAAGAGGAAGAAAAGGAAGAAGAGGAAGAAGCTGAAGCAGAAAAAGATGAAGATGAATCTGATGATGAGAATGGTAATGGAGGCAGCAAAGAAGGTAGTGGGAAGGATATGAGTGACTCAGAGTCTGAGGCAGAACCCGAGACACCTGCTCCTGCTGCTCCTGCAAAAGGAAAAGGAAAAACAGCTCAAAAGGACCAAAGAAGCAAACAAAAGGAGGAAACTGGTAAACCCTCTGGCAAAAAGACTAAAACTGGCAAAAAGTCTGCAGCTGAGTGCGTACTATCATTGCCATCGAGCTACCAGCTGGGCCTATTGTTCCTTTGACACCCGGAACTGAATTGGCTGCTGCAATTCTTCAAACCTTGAGTGACAAACCTGTCAAGCCCAAAAAGCTGAAAATGGGTGCTCCAAAACCAATAAGGAGAAGTTCCAGGCTGAAAGGATAAACTGAATTCTGATTGAATTTTGTCTAACAGTCTGTCTGTTAGTTTGCTACTTAGTTTGCTACTTTTAGTTTTTCTGAACTTTAAATTAGTCTGCTATATCAGTTACTGTTTTGACTATTTATTCACTGCACTTAAACTGAATTTTGACTTATTCACACATGCATGATTTCTCCCATATTCTTTTGATGCTGACAAAAAGGGGGAGAAAAGTAATGAATGAGTAATCTTGTTGATATTACTTGTGGTTGATATAGTTTGTGAATAGTATATTGTTGATATAACTTTATGGTGTGCATATTGTTGATATCACTTGTGAATGATATACAGTTTGTGATTAGTGTGTATATTGTGCATACTTAGTTAGTATCTTTAGTCACACTTGACTCCTTAAGAAAATGCTTATGAATATTTTATTGAAAGTATTAAGGGGGAGTTATTTGTGATTAATTGTTGATATAAGCACATACATAGGGGGAGTTATTCTCTCATATACATTCATACACATACTCACACTTATCAATATTTACATGGTGATTCAATTGAGTTTTGTCATCATCAAAAAGGGGGAGATTGTTGACCCCACAAGCTCAAAGGAGCATAGATTTTGATGATACCAAAACTCAACTAGAATCAAACTAACATTGTTTTAAGTGTTGTGTATCTCAAAGAAAAAGGACAAAAGGATTTCATGATGGATTCGTGCTTCTGAAGAAAAGATGACATTCTAAGGATAACACAGGATGAATCAAAGGAGATCAAAGAAGAAAATGTTACCTTCCAAGGCTGCATTGAAAATCAGAATTGAAGGTACATATAGTATAGAAGTTAATTTTATCTTTTAGGATCTCTTGTGAAAAGAATTGAGGAGTAAAAGTCAATGATACTTATTTTTAATCCCTCAAAAGATTTTCTTTTAAATATCATTATTGGCCTAAAAAGTGTTTGACTATGATTTGGTGTAAAGTTTTATAGTTTTGAAAGTTATGCAGAAAAGTTTTCCTGGTATGCTAACTGGTTTGCTACTTATTTTAGTATGCTAACTGGTTTGCTATTTTCTCAAGTATGCTAACTGTCTCAACTCTGCACAACATCGCAGAAAACGACAAAATAACGGCTATTTTCTTGAAATTCGTATCTGTAACGTTCAAATGAGTTCTGCAATGGTAAAAAACGTTCTAAAGCTATAAATACACCTTCCTTTGGCCATTTTGCACTTAATGAAAGTCCCTCTACTGTTCAAAATCTTTAAAGCTTTCATTCAAAGTGCTCAAAGTGATTTATTGCTCATCATTGGCTTATTTATTCAACTCTTCTTTATAGATTTTGTTGTAATTGAGTGAGAGTGAGTTTTTAACACATTATTATCATTTGTGAGAGGTTATTCAAGCACCTATTGAAACTTGGTTGTGATAAGTGTTTGGGATAACACTTGGTAGAAGTGTGAAGCTACTTGTAAAAGCTTTGTTGAGAAGATTTGTAAAGGGCTTTGTCTCTTGCCTTGAAAAGAGAAGAATAGTGGAGTGAAGACTCAAAGTGGGATCTTTGAGAGAGTGGATGTAGGCTAGTTAAAGCCGAACCACTATAAAAATTCCAGTGTTCATTTTCTCAACCCTTGCTCTTTACATTTATGCAATTTAACTTTATGATTGATATGCTTTTGCTGATTTGAAAATTGATATCATAAGCTGTTGATCTTACTGCAGACTGAGAAAATTAGTTTACTGCTAAATCTGCTTTTACTGCTAAAACTGCTGATATCTGATTTAATCTGCATGTTGTTTGATTTGCTGTCAGTTGGAATATTTGGTATCTCGCTTCGTTGTGTTAAAAACGTATTCAGATTACTGATATATTTACTGAATGCTTATATAGTCTGTTATATCAGTATACTAATTGCATATAGCTTAACCTTGAGTCAACTTGTCAATAGAGCTATATTGTTCATATTTCACATTAGTCAATTAAGTTGAACCTAGCTGCAATTTTCAAAGGTTTTGAGCAAGAACCGAAAATTGTTTTTAAAGTTCAATTCACCCCCCTCTTGGACATATTTTGGGACATCATATATATATATATATATATATATATATAAGCTTTACTACTTACTACATGGAAATTTTAGAATGAGAGGAATATTATATCTCTTTAACTTTACCACGATATAGAGTTTGGTATCATAATTTTATTGAATTTAAAATAATTTTTTAATACAAAAAGTAGAAAAAGAAAAAATGATGCATCACACATGGATATAATGAAAAAGAAAAGGAATATTTTAAATTAATTGAATAGAGATTGAACATCTCTTGCATATATATAGCGTCAGAAGGACAAAAGTGAAAAGAGAGGCTAATCTCTATGAAGCGTGCTCAGGGGACTTGAGATCATTTAGAAGTGAAAAATAAAAAGAGGAGTACAATTTAATATTTTTGAATGTGATTATGTTTTTGGCAGATTCCACTTTTATATATATATATATATATATATATATATATATATATATATATATATATATATATATATAATTATCGCCACATATGAATTTAAATTTTTTTAAGTGAATTTTTTAATAACAAAAAAGAGAAAATTACTATTATAACCAGATTAATAACTTGATCCTTATATTTATTAAAAAAAAAAAAGTTAGTTCTTAAATTTTAATTTCATCATACATTTTTGTCTCTTCGTTTATTTTTTCAAACTTTTACTGTCAAGGTTAAATGCGTTCATCTTAGATTTACCATAATAAATATTATTGTCCATGAGTTTTTATCATTAATAACATTTTTATTCCTTATTAATTACCTTTTAGTTCCTTCAATAAGGATTAAACCGACAAAAATGAATGGATGGATTAAATAGTTAATGAAATCAAATGTGAGGGGGTAAATCATATATTTTTTAAAAATATTAAAACTAAATAATTAATTTTAGGAAAATTTACTGTTTGATCCTTAATTTTTTACCCCTAATAACAATTTGGCCCCTAAATTTTGGAAATTGAACATTTTAGTCCCTGACTTTTGTTTTGTTAAAAAATGCAAGTCCCTCCATCGATTCTATCATGAATATCTCCCCATTTTCAATGGTCATAAGAGAGAAATTTTAAATGACTATATTACTCCTCTCTATTATCTCTATCTCTTTTTTTTTCTTCTCCCCCTACAGATTCTCTTTCTCTATCCACCATTCTCTCTCTCTCTCTCTCTCATTTCCCCTTGTTCTCACCCCCCCCCCCCTCTCTCTCTCTCTCTCGTCCCCTATTTCTTGCTGCCCCGTCCTTATATCTCCTCTCCCCCTATTTCTCCCTATCAGAACTTGACCCATGAAAACATTTTTATTGAATCAAATCAAACCTGTAAAACTAAAAGCTCACCGTTCTCAAATCCTTTTCAAGCAATTGGGATAGCAAATTGCTTTGGTCACCTGGAACCCACAACATTCATCCCCTTATTCACATACACACTCAAACTCTCACCTCCCTCATAAATCATTGTCATGGTCGACAGGTTATAGCCACTGGAACACCACCCCACCCCCCCATCACCTCCACCCACCAAATTGACATCATCTCCACCACTCCTGCCACTACAACTATAGCCTATAACAATTAAACAACTTGTCGAAAATGAGAATGCCACCTCATTTTTGGCAATTTTTTACTTCTCTAATTTCTGTCCACAACCACAATTATCCAATTCATCAATTATACAATTGCAATTTATCCATTTACTGATTTAAAATGCAAAGGAAAATCACGAGAAATAGATAATCATTAATGATACAACAACTTACTATTGAATTCCAGCAAGATTACTCGAACATGGAAGCTTATTTCCTTTACCCAGTGACCCTCAACCTTATCGAAAGTCTAAACCAATAAAGTAGAGGAAGACGATAAGTAACTATGACCACTAAAATCCACAATAAAAATCATTGGAATTACTTTGTAAAAATCAAATATGCTCAAATCTCAAGTCCCAAAAGTTCAAAAAAAGGCGTAATAATTCTTTTATATTCTGATCAATATCCAAGTATTTGTACATGCATATATAGCTAAGTTACAAGAATTGGTAGGAGCTAATTTTTAGCTATTGACCCTACAATCAAGGACTCAAATTACAAATTCCTATTTTACAAAGAATACTAAAAACAAGCCAACAGATCACTAAAATCAAGCATAAACTATCTCTACACTCCCCCTCAAGTTGGTGCATAGATGTCACACATGCCTAATTTGCTTACCACTTTGAGAACACTTGACTAGAAACTGCTTTAGTAAGAACATCAGCCAATTGATCCTTTGAATGAATCTTAGGTAACTCCAGTATCTTCTCATCCAATTTCTCCTTAATGAAGAATCTGTTTACTTCCACATGCTTCATACGATCGTGTTGAACCGGATTATGAGCAATATCACATGCAGCCTTATTGTCACAATATAGTTGAATTGGTTCCTTAGGTGGATAACCCAAATCCGTTAAGAGAAGTCTCAACCATAATGCTTCACATATTCCAAGTGCCATTCCTCTAAATTCTGCCTCCGCACTTGAGCATGCAACAATATTTTGTTTTTTGCTTCTCCATGTAACAAGATTTCCTCCCACAACAGTGAAATAACTAGAAGTAGATCGTCTATCATTTATAGCTCTAGCCCAGTCAGCATCTGTATATACATTTATGCCTTGAGGGTCTGCAAATTTTGTGAACAAAATTCCCTTTGCTGGAGCAGATTTTAAATATCTCAGAATACGCATAACTGCATTCATATGTTGCTCTCCGGGATTATGCATAAATTGACTTACAACACTTAAGGCATAAGCAAGGTTTGGTCTTATATGTGCTGAGTACATCAACCTTCCCACAAGTCTTTGGTATCTCCCTTTATCAACTGGAACTTGATTAGGTTCAATACACAATTTCAAACCTTCTTCAACAGGTGTATCAGTTGGTTGACAAGCTGTCATACCAGTTTCCTTTAACAAATCTAAAGTGTATTTTCTTTGGGATAAAAAAATTCCTTTAGCTGACCTAGACACTTCAATCCCAAGGAAAATCTTTAATAAACGAAGGTCTTTCATCTCAAATTCCTTAGATAAGTAGCTTTGAAGAGCTTTCCTTTCTTCAGGATCATTTCCAGTCACCACCATGTCGTCAACATACACAATAAGTGCTATGATCTTACCTTGTTGTCTCTTTAAGAACAAAGTGTGATCTGCATTACTTTGACTATAGCCAAATGCCTTCATAGATTTTGTGAACCTTCCAAACCATGCTTTTGGAGATTGTTTCAGCCCATATAGTGATTTCTTTAACTTGCATTCTTTATGATCTTATGCTTTTGGTATCATGCACCCCGAAGGAAGATCCATGTAGACTTTGTAAGACAGCTCACCGTGTAGAAAGGCATTCTTCACATCGTATTGTTGTAATGGCCAATCCAAGTTTGCAGCTAAAGATAATAAAACCCGAACCGTGTTGATTTTGGCAACCGATGCAAATGTCTCCGTATAGTTAATTCCATAGATCTGAGTATATCCCTTATCCACCAATCTTGCTTTAAAGCATTCTATTGTACCATCTGCTTTGTACTTGATTGTATACGCCCATCGACATCCAATTGTTTTCTTTCCTGGTGGACAATCAACAATCTCCCATGTATTATTTTTCTGTAAGGATTTCATCTCCTCATTCATAGCTGCTTTCCACCTCGGGTCAGCTAAGGCTTCCTGCACATTGTTAGGAATAGACACAACAAATAATTGATTTATAAATGACTGATTTGATTCCGATAAACGATGATTAGACACATAATGACTCATTGGATATCTAGCTTTACTAGGAATTTCGGGTTCATAAGTGGGTTTAGGGGTACCTCTATTGTGTCGTGGTGGTAGTTGTTTCCTTGTTGGTTCAGATACAAACTCAAGAGCATCCTCAGTTGGCGACGAATTTTTTGGTACATCAGTTGCTTGTGGTGTGAGGGATTCAGGCGATAGTGAACTCACTACTTCAATTTCTTGATTTTCAGAAATACCCAAATCTGATTCTACCATATCTTGGTTACCTTCCAAATCTTGATGTTCACCACCATAGATTTTTATAACCTGGTTATTAGGCACAGAAAGTCCCACTTCTTCATAATTTAAAGAGAAAACTTCCTTTTGGCTCTCACACTGAAGTTTTGGCTCAGAAGAAAAATACATAGAAGCTTCATGGAAAACAACATCCATTATAACAAACATTCATTGGGTTGGAGGATGAAAGCATCTGTACCCCTTTTGATGAGCAGCATATCCCAAAAAGACACAACGCAATGCACGAGGAGTTAGCTTATCTCGCTGGTGCTTATGAAGATGTACATATGCCACACAACCAAAAACATGAGGAGTTAAATTTGAGACTTCTGGTGTAATAACTGCTTCAGAAAGAGCTTGTGATGGTGTTTGAAAATTAATGGTGCTAGAAGGTACCCGATTGATCAAATATGCTGCACAAGCGAGTGCTTCTCCCCAATAAGATAATGACATATGAGCTTCTATCAATAAAGTACGGATAGCTTCTAACAAATGACAATTTTTCCTCTCAGTTACTCCATTCTGCTGGGGTGTATTAGGATAAGTTGTTTGATGAATAATTCCTTGTGCTTCCAAATATTGTTGAAGTTCAAAGCTGGAATACTCTCCCCCATTGTCATTGCGTAGAACTTTTACCTTTGCATTATATTGTGTGCAAATCCTTTTATGAAACTTTTGAAACAACACATTCACTTCACATTTGAACCTCATCAAGCACACCCAAGTCATTCTGGTACAATCGTCTATAAAAGTGACAAACCATCGTGATCCACCTAAGGTATTCACTTTGGATGGACCCCAAACATTAGAATGTATAACCATAAAAGGAATTGAACTTTTATTCATACTTGGTGAAAAAGACACACGGTGACTCTTTGCAAGTTCACAAACATCACATTTGAAACTAGAACCATCAAATTTTGCAAATAACCTAGGAAATAATTTCTGAAGATAGCCAAAGGAAACATGTCTCAATCGTCGATATCATAGCCAAATATCAGATTAACTTGTTTGATCCTCAGAACTGTCCACCGATAATGCTTGACGTAATGATTTGAGCTTTGTGATTCCAAGTCCAAGTAATATAACTTCCCTCGTCTAGTACCATAACCAATCGTCTGCCTCGTTTAGATGTCCTTAAACACGCAACATTCAGGCCAAAAAATCACAACACAAGATAAAACAGTGGTAATTTGAGAAACAGACAAAAGATTATAATCCAAAGATGGGACAACTAGTACAAAGTCTAAGTTCAAATTATTCATGAGAGACAAGGACCCTTCTCCAATGACAGGTGCTGAGGAACCATTAGCAGTGGAAAAAAATTTTTGTGAGGAAGGTTTAAGAGATGAAACCTGTTCAGAATCAAATGTCATATGATCCGTAGCTCCGGAATCAATTTTCCATGCACTATTAGAAACAAGTGCAGATGAATTTAAAACCTTACCACCATTACCTCTCGTTGCTACAAAGGCTATTGATTTTTCGGCAACATCTTCCTCAACATTTGTTTCTACAATTGCAACAGTGGAGGTTTTGCTTGCAGGTGCTCCAGTAGGAGAAGCTTTGCTTGCATTTCTCTTTCTTGAATCACGGTTATGATCCCACCATTTTGGGTATCCCACAATTTCAAAACAGCGATCTTTTATGTGCCCTAGTTGATCACAGTGTGTACACTTATAAGTGGATTTGTTGATACCTGTAGAAGTCCTAGACTTTGTTTGATCTTGTTGGTTTTGAGAGGACCGGTTCTGATTTGATCTGTTTCTGCTGACCATGGCTGCCGCTTCAGATTTTCCAAGTTCTCCATTCATTGTTGCATGTCGAACAGATTCACGACGGACCATCGAGTAACATTCTTCTAATTCTGGAATAGGATCCTTTCTTAAAATTTCACCACGAATCTGTTCGAATTCACCATCTAAACCAGCGAGAAAGATGTGCACCCTTTGTCGTTGAATAGACTTGCTGTAAGAAGCGACATCATTCTTACTTTCCATAATCACCTTGTCACGATGATCCAATTCACTAAAAATTTCAATTAATTCTCCATAATAGACACAAAGAGATCTACCATTTTGTTTGGTAGAAAAGGCCCTCTGATTTAAAATGAAGACTTGTAGTTCATCCGCTCCATCATAAAAGGCTTTTGATAGAGCTCTCCAAATATCCCGAGCAGTGGGTAGGCGAATATATCGCTTCATAATCTCTGGAGACATAGACATCAAAAGCCATTTCTTAACTTTTTGATTGTCTGTGTACCACCTTTCGTATCCTTCATCTTTTTAAGTAGGTAGTTGTGTATTCCCACGAATAAATGAGAGTTTTTCTCTTTCAGCAATATGCATCTCTATAATTTGAGACCACATATCATAATTTGTTTCATTCAAAATGATCCTTGCATTGAAAGATGAACTTTCAGATTAAATGATAATTGGAGCAGACTTGGCTCCAGAGGTTTCAGCATCTGGTTTGCTCATGGTTCTATGTCGGAACCAAGTTCTGATACCAAGTTCAAAAAAAGGCAGTAATAATTCTTTTATATTCTGATCAATATCCAAGTATCTGTACATGTATATATAGCTAAGTTACAAAAATTGGTAGGAGCTAATTTTTAGCTATTGATCCTACAATCAAGGACTCAAATTACAAATTCCTATTTTACAAAGATTACTAAAAAAAAGCCAACAGATCACTAAAATCAAGCACTAAAATCAAGCATAAATTATCTCTACACCAAATACGCTCCATTTGTAAAAAGTCAAGCAATCTCGACAAAATCCTTATAATTTATCTCTTGGCTTGATTTCCAAAACTACAAACCTATACTATAATTAATCCACCAACAATGATTACAAGAAACGAACTCTTGTGGGTTGCAGTGAAGGAGGAAAAGAGACTGCAAAACCCATCAAAACAGCAATGTAAACAACATCCAGAATGGTTCTCATTTCCTTCTCCTCCTTGCCATTGATCTGCTTTTCTCCGCGTGCCACTTATTCTCTCCTCCTTTGCCGTTGATTTTGATGGTCCCCCCTTCCTTCTTGGTCACCGATGGTGATGGGCAATGGGATGGGTTTTTGGGTGGCGCGAGATTAGAATGAAAAATGGATTTGGGTGTTTGATGAGAGAAAAATTATGAGAGAGGTGGGTCTAGTGTATTTATCTTTGTATTTATCTTATGGTTGTAACAGTCCCTTGTGTAACAAACTCTTGTACACCATATATATTCATTCAATACAATATGATTAGATTACTGGTGTCTATCATTTCTACGTGGTGTGAGAGCAAATTGCTTAGCGGCACCATGTCTAATGCTACTTCTAATGATCAAACTCTTCTCTCCCTACTCTTCCCAATGCTTCCCAAATTCTGTCCATCAAACTTGCTTCAAGCAATTATCTTCTTTGGCATGCACAAATCATGCCTCTACTACACAGCTACAATCTTGCCTCTCATGTTTTGGATGCAAATGGGAAGAGACTATTGGTGACATCTGGTGCAGTACGAGTATGGTGAGAGGATGAAGCGTATACTAGCAGGACAGTTCATGAAAGAATATGCTTTAGTAGCAGAAAATCTTTACATGATGATTATGAAGGATTTGGGAAATTTGAAAATGTGTTACGTGGAAGATGTGTTAGGGAAACACAGTGATCATGAACTCGCCTGGATGTTTCTTGTGGATGGATGTGCAACGCTGCAGTTCATGCATTGTTTTGAAAATTACGAGAAGTTCCGGCGAATGAATATCACTGACGAGCTGGTGGTTTTTGCGACACAGGATATACTCTTGCTCGAGAATCAACTTCCTTACGCACTCCTCGAGCTATTGATTAGCTCGGTCGTCCAGAAAACAGAGCAGGAGATAATCAGATATTCAATCGACAAGTTCATTTCTGGTTGCAATATATTTTTAACAGAACGTTTATCAGCAAAAAAATTAAGAGAGGTTCCAACCTGCCATCTTCTGGGTCTTCTGCGGCAGGCAACAGGGGTCGATTTTAAAGCAGAGAACAAAGCAAGACCGTTTATAACTGGAGATTCGCCCACGTTTCACAGCGCGACACAGCTTACGGTATCAGGGATCCGGTTTAAGCCATTTTATGAAGCATCCTTGGAAATTTCTTTCAAGCGAGGCTTCTGGGGAATCTTACGACTTCCTCCAGTCATAGTCGATGAGTCGTTGTTTTTGCCCATGTTCTTGAGCTTAGCATCATACGAAAAGTGCCCAGATTTTTTGAATGGGAAAGAGGTCACCTCCTATATATGGTTCCTGGACTCGCTCATTCAGCATCCTGATGATGTCAAGGTGCTTAGAGAGGCCGGCATTCTCATAAATTTTTTTGGCAGTGAAGAAGAAATAGCTGAACTCTTCAAAATGGTAGCCAAGGACTTGGTTCCAAACCCTGATTTATATTCCAATTTGAGATTTGAAATCGAAGTGCATTACAAGAAAAAATGGAGACCCCGGATATATCAGCTGATTAAGGTCTCTCAAGATTATTGGACTATGCTTAAAGTTGGTGCTTTTATTACTATCTTTTTTACTGTTGTTCAAACTTATTTCGCGCTTCCTCTTCATAAAAGCAAGACATAGGGGAAATTCGACCTATAGATGCTTCTATATATGGTAAGTATATGTTTGTCATGAATAATTCACCTCTGGATATTGATTTTTTTTTTTTATTGCTTCATTATCAATAATTTGATGTGATAGTGATATAGAAAAAATGATGTGATTGTATTTATATTATTGAAAGTGCATTCGATGTCCTATATATGCACATCTCTCTCAAGTGATTTGTATTTAGTTCCTTTTAAAATAATGAATGAAAGAGTATAATTTGATTAATTCTTTTTATGGTTTTTCACATCAATTTCCATTCTCTCAATTTATTCTCAATTGGCACCACTCATACCTTTTCTTTAATACTCTCATTACGGAATTTATCTAGTCATGTATGGTTTAGTCACGTGAAACATAGACATATGGAGACTCCAGTTAAACAAGTAGAATACATTAAATTAGAGGATAAAAATAAAAGAAGGGATAGACCTAAATTGACTTAAAATAGAGTAGTACAACATAACGTAAAAATATTACACATTTTCGAGGATTTAACTAAAAATCATTTAGAGTGGAGAAAAAGAATTCAGATAGCCGATCCCAATAAATTTTTGGGATAAATAATTAGTTAAGTTGAGTTGATGATTTTCTTATTGATTTCTGCTCATTTTCTTTCTCTTTTACAATGAGATATATTGTAAACAACATTTACAAAAATAATAAATAAAAATTTAAAAATATACACAGATTGAATTAATGGATTAAGTTATTTGAATTTTAATTATTTTGAATTATGAATTATTTATTAGATCAGTATATATAAATAATTTTGAATTAATTTACAAATTAAGAGATATTTTCAGATTAAACTATTAATTTGCAAATTAATTTTCATTTCTTATTACAGATTCTAACCAACCAAACAAAAATAGAAACCCAAATTCACACATCCTCCAAGAAAAAAATCATATAGTAAAATTAAAATTACAATAACTCATATTCATAAAAGCAATAAAAAAATCTGAGAGAAATCAAGCGATTAAAATCAAATCACTCACAATTTTGACGATCGATTGAGAGAGGGAAGAAAGACAATGAGAAGGAAATTTTTATCAGTCAAAATCTCAAGCTCTAAAAGCGTAGAACAGCACCAAATCAAAGTGAAACCAAACCTTGCACAGAACGAAAGCAAAGCGCCATTGAGATTCTAGGAAGCCTTCTCCAGATCGCGAGATTAGCATGCCACAGGTTTAGAGAAAGACGAATCTAGCAAGCAGCATCGCTTCTTTATGTACATTAGCAATAATAAGAGTCTTTTGCCTTTTATTATTAAAAATTAACTAGTAGGCACAATTTCTTTAGTTAATGACGTCAGTAAAAAATTTAAAATTTATAAATAATAACAAATATATATATAGCTGAAGCATACAAATAAGTTTACAAATTAAGGTCATCATACAAGTAAGTTTACAAATTAAAGTCACCATTTTAAATAATTAACTTAAAAATATGTCATTTATCAATCTAATTTGTATAAATTAACCGGCATAAAAACCCACTTGATAAAAAATATTGATTAATTAATATGTCATGTAATAAAAAGATATTGATTAATTGATATACAAATAAAGGTATGGTGATAATGACTTAAGTTAGTTTATACTTTTAATTTTTTTTAATTTAGATTAAAAAAATATTAAATATTAATTTTACTTTTTTGAATCCGATAATAATGTATATATATATTAATACTAGAAAATAAATTTATTTTTCACATTTTTTGCATATTAAATAATGAATATAGTGCTTCTTTAAATCTCTCTTTTTCTATTGACTAATTTCAGTAATTTAATTGTTCTTTATATTATTATACTTTTTTTTTCAAATCTTAACGTTTATATTTGATCACCGTCTGTCAAATCTCATTTATTTATGTTCTTAAGTATATATTGTGCTTTAAATAATAGATGTTCTTATAAAAGATTTAGAGTTTGAAATCATTTAATTTTAGAAAGCATAAAGATCCTAGCTAGCTTATGTTCATAATTAAAAAATAATATATTAATCAATATATTTATTTATCCACACTTAAAATTATAATTAATTTTATAATAAAATTATGAAAATATAAAATACAAAAATAGGTATAAATTTATATTATTAAAATAAAATAATAAATAATGACTAGTATTTATCTATTATAAAAATAATAAAAATTAAATTATACTATTTGTATTTTTCCTTTCAAAATGCTCCTTAGCCTCTCTTTTCACTTTTATCCTCTTGCACCATATGCAAGAGGTGTTCCAGAAATTATCTTCAATTAATTTAAAATATTCATTTTCTTTTTCAATTCTAACTATTTGTTCTTTCTAATTTTCTTTTATTAAGAGAGGTTGGAACTGCAACATCGCCTCAGCCAACCTTAGAAAAATAAGAAAATCCTGCAACATCGCCCCAGCAAACCTTAGAAAAAGAAGAAAAAACTACAACATCGACTCTGCCAACCTTAGAAAAGGAAGAAAAAACTGCAACATCGCCTCTGCCAAACTAAAAAAAAGAAAAAATACGTGAATCATCGCCCACGTTTCACAACGTTAGACAGCTCAAGGTATCAGGGATCGAGTTTAAGCGATCTCATGAAACATCTTTGGACATTTCTTTCACGCAAAATCCTTGGAAATTCTTTGGAACCTGACGACTTCCTCCCGTCAAATTCGATGAGCTGTTTTTGCCCATGGTCTTGAGCTTAGCATCATACGAAAGTTGTCCAGATTTTTTAAATGATAAAGAGGTCACCTCCTACATATGCTTCCTGGACTCGCTCATTGATCATCCTGATGATGTCAAGCTGCTTAGAGAGCCGGCATTATAATAAATCCTTTTGGCAGTGATCAAGAAATAGCTCAACTCTTCACAGGGTTAGGCAATGAATTGGTTCCAAACCGTCAATTATATGCCAATGTCAGATATGAAATCTAAGAGCATTACAAGAAAAAATGGAAACCCTGTGATGAAAGTCTCTCAATATCATTGGACTATGCTTAAAGTCGGTGCTTTTATTACGCTCTTTTTTACTGTTGTTCAAACTTATTTCTCGCTTCCTCTTCATAAAAGCAAGCCATAGGGGAAATTCAACCTATGGATGCTTCTATATATGGTAAATATGTTTATCAAGAATAATTCATCTTTGGATATTGATTTTTTTTTCTCTTTGATTTAGTATAAATAATTTGATGTGATTGTATTTAAACTATTGAAAGTGCATTCAGTGTGGTATTTATGCTCATCTCTCTCGAGTGATTTGTATTTAGTTTCCTTTAAAATAACGAGTGAAAGAGTGCAATTTGATATTCTTCTTATAGTTTTCTTGTTCATTTTCTTTCTCTATTGCTATGATTTGTAAACAACATCTACAAAATGATTATAAACAACTAAATAATATATAAAATTAAATATATACGGATGGATTTATGAATTCAAGTTATTTGAATTTTAATTATTTGAATTATCAGTAAGTCGAATTATTTATTAGGTCATTTTATATATATATATATATATATATATATATATATATATATATATATATATATATAATTTTGAACTAATTTGCAAATTACGAGTTATTTTCAGATTAAAATTTAATTTGTGAATTAATTTTCAATATCCTTATAGATTCTAAATTAAGGGTAAGCATTTGGTTGGATTGATTCAAAATTGAATCAAACCACTCAGATTGAGTAGATTAAATTTACTAGAAATTTAAATTAAATCAAATCAAATGAGAGTTAAAATTGAATTAAAACTATCATAAATTAATTCGATTTGATTCATCATTTTACAGTGACCAAATCAACAGCAGCCCAAGCAAGACAAAGTTATCGATTCAGTGCTAAACTGTAATCAAGAAAAAGTTGCAGCAACCAATTTCATGGCTTCAAAAGCAGCAAAACAAAATAATTTTCATTTTACAATAATCAAATACAGTAACCATTAACCAAATGCCTAAAAGAAGAAAACAAATTTTAATGAAAAATTAAATTAATAAATAGTGTTAGCACCAGATTAAAACAAATAATTTCCCAAGAAGAATGATGGAAATCAGAAACATGCACTGGAGCCAACATGAAACAAGTACCTCGAAAAAAAAAATACAATAACAAATGTAAACCGAAAAAGGATTCAATGGTAATTGCAAAGCCGTAATTAATTTACAAAGCTATGCGCATGACTTGCATATAGTGTGAAAACACAATATTTTATTTATTTATTTATTTTAATTAGTCAATAAAATTTTAATATATTTATAAAAAAAAATATTTTATTGAATGTCCTACATATATATATATATTATTTTTAAAATTAACTATATATTTGTAATCTCAACAACCCAGTTCAATAATAACTCTTATTCCATTTTATACCTAATAAAACTCTTGAAATATATATATACCTTAATCATCTCTTTCTGCTAAACTGTGCTATCAAAAATCTGTTTATTACCTTCTTTTTCTATCAAATACTCTCGATAGGTATTTTCATCATCCTTCATTTATATATATATATATATAAATTTACGATTTATAATATGATGTGCACAGAGAATTCCTAATTTTACTTCTCTATTCATCACCTTCGATTCTGTTTTCAAGGTAAAAGTTCATTTCCTTGTTCAATAATGGGTGAATTTGATTTTATTTTCTTTTCTTGCATTGTTACAATTACTCTATAAATTCTTTTTTTTTCTTTGATCATTGATATTAAATTGGATTGATCATAATTATTATGGGACAATAACCTTAAATTTAGATTATATATATAGGCCATTCGGCTATATATATATGAATCGTCTGGATGGACATCGTGTAGGCTATGTTGACAGTCATCCTTGATCATCCGATATCGTCCGGATATATATATATATATTTTATTAATTTCATTATTATTATTATTATTAACTTTGGTTTCAAAATAAAATATTTTTTATATATATACTATGGGTCTGTCATATTAGTTTAGTTGATCAATTTTTTTGCTATATTTTGGATATTTACGAGATTCGAATATTCAATCTGTCAGCTGAAATTGTCTCTCTTTTATTGAATATAACTATTGTTTTGAAGGTTTTAGGTAAGTAGTAATTATAGTACATGGCACTGTTTTAGTTCCTTTTTGAATTTTTTAGCATTGAAATTGTTATTAAATGAAATTTTAAATTAATATTTTAATAATTATTTTACATGTAATATTCTAGAGTTTTATTTTATTATTGAATTCTATTTTAATTTTGATTAAATAATTTATTTTGTTAATTATCTCTGTATTAGAGCCATTAGGATTCCGGGAATAGGCCTTTAATATCTTTATATTGATTGATATCTAACTATAAAATTTACCGATGTGTTACATTAAATTTATTTGAGATTGATTTAATCTTATTGACTCTCTGAAATTATTAAAATAAACTATTAGAATTACACTATAAGTTATTATTTGCTATCTGAAATTTTTTGATGATTTGATTGATTTGTACAAATTGATTTTCTATTTTGAATTGGTACTTGTGCCCAGTATTTGTATCTATTATCTAGCCCCACCGTGTGAACTATCACGGTATTAGGTTACAATATTGAGTCATATATCATTGCAATTTATGGTTTGCATTAATATCATACGCATTGATATCTGTGAATGAGGAGGAAAGTATCTAATATCTGGTAGCGCACTTACCATCTAGCCTTTGATGATGTGGGGTATCATCTATTGTACCATAAAATTTTTATTGAATAAATTTTTTTTATATATATGTTTTATGAAATTATTTTACTAATGATTTAGATAGCATAAGCATGATTTTATTGAATATAAATTTTATTATGAAATTAATCAAGCGTCTGTCTGTTCCTATTCCGTTGTGTGTTATAATTATCATTCACTAAGCATTAGCTCAAACCACATTTTTTCTATCTGTTATCAGTTTCATATCAGTAGAATTCTGCAGCTAATCCAAATATTCAGTCCATTTTCTGGAGAGGGACAATCTTTGATTTATTCTCATGGTATGCCCGAATTCATATTTCTTCGGCCTAATAATTTGTTTAGTTTATTGAACAGTTTAAGTTTTTATTTGAAATCTGTAGAAACTACACAGTTTACTTATGGGATATTTATGTTGTTTATTTAGTATTTTGTTTATTTAGATTTTATCTATTTTTTTGGGTTAGTAAGTGACAATATATTTATTCAAGATACTCTGATAAGATTTGCATGATTTAAGAATACTTAAATTGTACACCGGTCGTGACATAAAATTTTGGGTCATGACATATTGCATCTAGAAATTGCACAAGCAAATTTACCGGACAACGCCATTGGAGAGTACTATTATTTGCCGCTCGTCATTCACTTTATTAGTTTAAGGATTAAAATAGAATTTTCTAAAAATATATTTTATTAGTTTGTAATAAAAGAATTTAATTTTTTAATTAAAAAAATTCATTTTAAAAAGATCAAATTGGAAAAAAAAAATTTGCCATATCTGATGTTAATTGTTAATTTTGGTCAATTCTTCTTTTTTCGTCAATTTTGACCTAGTTTCAAAGTTTAGTATTTTTGTTTTGGTCAAGCTTCAAAATTTGAGATTTGGGAGGTTGATATGGAGGATGACGTGGCTAAAATATTATTATTTTAAATGATATTATGGACGTGGTGGTTGACTAAAATATTGTTGCTGACATGGCAAACATATTATTATTTTATATATTTTTATTTGCGTGGCATAAACTTTCATAATAGAAAAGGCCAAACATTTTTTTTATTTTTGTTAATTTTTGTCAATTCTATTTAATTTTTGGCAATTTAGCCAATTCTATTTGGATGGAAGGAGAAACACAAAGAGAGGTGGGTTGAAGGTAGAGGAGAGATGTCCTCTTTCTAAAAAATATTTATGTTACTTGGCATAATAAAAAATAATTTATATTATTTTTTAGAGAAAGTACCTCTCTCCCCCACCATCTACCCACTTCTCTCTCTCTCTCTCTCTCTCTCTCTCTCTACGTGTGTATGTGTTTGTCGCTCTCTTTGTCTCTATCTCTTTCTTTAAAAAAATTATTTTTTAAAAATAAAATTTAAAAATAATAAATTATACTAGTAAACTAATTTTATTAGAGGGAGAGAGAGAGGTGGGTGGAATGTGGGGAAAGAGGTCCTCCCTCTAAAAAATAACATAGCGAGAGCAACACACAGACACAGAGAGATATAGAGAGAGACAAACAGAGAGAGAGAGAGAATTAGTTTTTAGAGAGAGAACCTCTCTCCACCACATTCCACCCATCTCTCTCTAATAAAAGTAGCTTATTAGTATAATTTATTATTTTTAAATCATATTTTTAAAAAATAATTTATTATTTTTTAGAGAGAGATAAACAGAGAGAGGTGGGTGGAGGTGGGGGAGAGAGCTCCTCTCTCTAAAAATAATAAATTATTTTATTATACTAAATAACATAAATATTTTTTAAAAAGAGGTCATCTCTCTTCCACCCTCCACCCACCTCTCTCTCTCTCTCTCTCTCTCTCTCTCATCAAAAACAAAATTGACAAAAATCGAATAGAAATTGCTAAAATTAACAAAAATCGAAAACATTTGATTTTTATCAATTATCAAAGTTTATGCCATGTTAGCAAAAATATATAAATAATAATATTTTTTTATCACGACAACAACATTATCTTAGTTAGCCATTATGTCATCAATACTATCTAAAATAATAATATTTTATCCACATCATCCATCACATCAATTCTCAAATCCCCAAATTTGAAGTCTAACCTAAATAAATACTAAACTTTGAAATTTAATTAAAACTAATTAAAAAAATTGATCAAAATTGACATTTCACGTAAAAGTTTTAACCTTTTTTTTGATAGTTATGCCTTTAAAAAAAATAAAATAACAATGACTCAATAAAATTCTTTTATTATAAATGATTTATTTTAAAGAAAGCCGATAAGTTACCAAGAAGAAATCCAATCAAATTCTTATAAATTTTAATTTCCAGGGCTAAAATTTCTAGAAGCCTAACCTCCTAAGGCAATAATGTAGAAAAAGCTCATTAAAGAAGCGTTTGGTTTAACTTTTTTAATTACTTTTATTATTCTTTTTATTTTTAATAAAAATAAAAATATAATTAAAATGTATTTAGTAAATATATAATTTTTTAATTTTTTCATTAATTTATTTTTTTTAATTAAGCCAAGAAATTGGCAATAATAATAATAATGACAATGATTAGCACTAAGAATGATGTTGAATTGGCGATGGATCACATTTATGATTGATTCTCTTATAAAAAAATATTTTAAAAAATCTCTTTTTATTATTTAACATGTTTTTTATACAAAGTTTTCTTGTAAAAAAAAAATATAAAATATCACAATAAAAAGACGTTTAATATCAAATTAATAACATTAGTTAGAGTGTGTTTAGTATTAATTATATTTTCCATTCCAAAAAATTATTATTTGGTATTGTATGAAAGATTGTTTTAAAATAATAAAAAATATAAATAATAATATTTGATTTATATAATTATTTTAATAATTAAACAGAAAAAAAAAAAGCCAGAATAAGAAAGAAATCTTTGAAAATAAAAAAATCACCAAAGCTGAATTGAAATAAATGTAAAGTATGAAGCCAACTGCTGAAGTCCTTGGTTATTAGTGGGGAAATAATAGCATGTTTGGTTTGACAGGTTATTAATAACTGATAATCGATAATTGATAATTGTTTCTGTTAGGTTATAATTAATAATTAATAATAGTTAATTTATATTAAATTTTTAATAAAATTATGTTAAAGTATTATTATTATATATATGATAATTAATAAAGGTATATATAATATAATTTATTTTGTGAGTGTAAATTATGTTTGAAAGATGGATAACCCATTTCAAAAAATAAATTAAATAAAATCGATGAAAAATTCGCTTAAATAACACTTAACTACTAAAAAATTATAGATAGGAAACTTTTTTATCGGGCACACTTGTGAGGTTGGAGAGTAGCAGTGTTTTACAAATTATGCGAATTTTATTAATTATTAGTTGTTTTATTTTAAAGAGTTTATTAAAGATGTTTATCAATTGTTAATTATATTTAATATTTGAATCAAATACTCTTAAATAAGTAATGGAGCCGTAAAGATAATAGTTTTTTTTAAGAAAATAAAATATTAAACCGTCGTTTCATGAATTGAAGATAAAAACAATTAAAAAAAAAACTCAAATCAGATGCAAGGATGCCCAGTTTTTTATTTAAAAAACAAGGTCAATTACAGTCCAAATGAATTGAATTAGATGTGCAATTTGGACAAGTGCTTCGTTAAAAAAAAGCTCCTAGGAAAAAATGATGATGAGAGGGTCCAACTCTGAGTCGAAATTGTTGGTTTCAATTGCTGAGATCAGGAATCCAGAATCCAACATGTTTTTCTGTGCCAATCCTACAAGCAAAAGTGTAAAATTTAGGAAGGAGTCTTTCAACTCTGAATGGATAATTCATTTATTTTATTAAATTGGTAGTTCTTTTGTTTATTATTTTTTACATTTTACATCTGCAAGTTATGAAAATCCAAGGAAAAGCACAGCATAGACATAATTTAGTTGGAAAGGAATCTCTCTTCAAGAATTTATAGCATTGCTATTTGCTACACCATAATTCAGTACTAAAATCATTCAAGACAATCTTATTCAGCTGTTAGAAGAAGCTTAAAGCAGCTAATCCTGCTTCTGCCAACAACCAGTTACAAAGAGAATCCAATATTGAGAATCACATTTTCCATATCTTAATAACAGGCCCTACCTGTTTGGAGACTCTGGTTCCAAAGAGTGGTAGAATTAGATGCAAACAATCCTAAATAAATCTTCTCAAGTATGCCATTTGAGAACTAACTAGCATAATTGAGAATGAATAGCCACTGTGGTGCTTTTTCCAAGTTGTGACAAGGAGACTTCAAATATCCCAAAGAAGAAAAAGAATTAACATGAGTTAGCGGACATAACTGAAATGCAGCCATCAGATGGATGTCTCTATCTTGTCGTGCAGGGTGACCACCAAGTCATGTGCATCATCTAGCAGCTTCCACACATCGAGTTGCCCAGCCATGCTATTGCACTCCCTTAAAATTTCATCCATGCTGTTATACTTTTCTATGATTAATTTTCTCCTCTGCAATACTGAAGCTGCAATAGCATAAAGCAATAAATCATCTGTTGGTGGCGCTCGCTGCCTTATCCTGCTCCATGCTGACTTGCCAATGCCAGCCCTTATGGCTGCCTGATCTGCCCACATCACTTCCCAGAGACAAATTGTCTGTTCAAAAGTCAACTCCCTCATGAACAGCACCACCACCATCCTATAAACAAAAAAACAATCCTCAGCCTGGAGCTTCTCCAAGTGCCTGAAAAGGTGGGAGTCTTTGCATTTGATAATCTTGGAAACAATATTCAATTGCCTTCGAATTCCCACTTCATCGAGCCTAAAATTATGGCGAGCCTTCTTCATGAAACCCACAAAACACCAGAATGCTTCATGATCCTCTGTAATAAAAGTAATAATCGGAGAAAGTAGATCACTCATGCCCTGGCAATAGCCAATTTCAGGGTCATAGAGTGCATAGGCTTCAAGAATAGCAACTAATCGGGCAGCATGGAAAATTCTGCCGGGTTCCAGATGTTCATAGTCCTTTAACCCAACAGCCTCTGCAGAACAGCGTGCTCTATCCTCTGATACTGAAGCCTGAGATGGAGAGTAAGGTATCCATTCTGAATTGGCACGCACTGCATCTACACGAATTATCCGCTGCCAAGTAGCAAAATTTTCAGCAGCAGGTGCACTCGAGTGGAGCTCAGTCCTTGAGGGAGAAGTAAACTCTTTGGAAGGCTCATCAGGACCATTATTTTCCTGTCCTGAAGAAGAGGAAGCCTGAATAACTGCTTCGGGGTCTTCAGAGGAGTCTGAGTCAGATGACTCAGTGTTCAGTGCAGAGGCATCAGTGTTTGTCATCTGCTGTCTTGAATTATCATCAACTTCCAACAGTGTACTAGAGGGATCATCAGAGTACTCAACATCTAGACTCCTTTCCTCACTGGAAAGGGATTCCCTTGCACTAACCACATCTTCATAACTAGAAGAGTCCATATCTTGAACAAGACTTCCGCTATCCACATTGCCGCTTGGTTCGCTACTCCCATTCAACTTAAAGCTCTCATTGCTGTGTTTGAGGAGCCATCGGCACTGTCTGCGGAGTTTCTCATATTCCTTTCTGTACCCACAGATTTTCACAAATGAATGATGAGAATATAGACAAAAAAGACGGAGGAACAAGACACTGTTTCTAGAGCCGAAAACACCAATCTACTTATCTAAGATTCATAATAGCTTAAAGGAAGAAGTTAGATTTTTTTGGGGAGCTAGGCACAGGTACCTTTTCTGGGTTCTTATAGTATCTCTTTCTTCTTTAGAACTGTTCAACTCATACCTGTTAAAGGGAAGGGAAAAAAATATCATCATTAAATTGGTGTTCTCTAAGCAAAAATGTGAAAGGATGAGCCAACATTTATCAAGTATTAAGTACTTAAAATAGATTCATCATCAAGCTTCCACAAAACACGAATTGCAACTAATCTGCTGAGATGGATGGCATGATAATGCGTGTGTGCAAATCCATGTTATACAGTGTAGAAATCTAACCATCAAACATATCATTGAGAATAACAGAGCTAATTAGAATAAACCAATAGATAGGATAATCCTTCCAAATGCCAAAACATAACAATAAAAATTTCTAGGAATAAAACAAGGTAAAACATGCTTACACTCCAAGGAGGAACGGCCAGACCTCTGCTCTAATACTCGGATCTACACCCTACAAGAGAAATACAAGAGATAAACACTCCCATAATCATGGCAAAGCAAAACAAATACAGAAATTAAAATCATTACTCACTCCACTCCGAACTTTTTTCAAAAATTTAACTCCACCATCATGGAGTTTCCCATCTGGTGTAAACAATCTCCCCCATTGCCGAGGAGTAAGGGCGTGTTTTCTTTTCCTGCGAGACCATGGTGACTTAAGATGGCCCCTGAAATGAAAAAACAAAAATATCAGCATTTAACCAAGAAGCCAGCACTTATAATACACAACAACTAGTAAACCAACATAAGTAGATTTGCAAAAGAACAAAAACAAGAAAAAAAAACAATAACAACAGATCATTTACGAACAAGCACCAACAAATAGGCCTTTTTCCCTAAACATGGCATCAAGTCCCACTGTCCATAGAAAAAGAAATTTTCTTAATTAATCTTGTCTAAATCAAACAAATTAGACTGCGACATTATTTGCAAGCAGTATCATGATATGCAATGAAGTGTGGCCTCCCAAAACAGATATGCCCGTATCCTATGTCCCAAAACAGAATTCGTTGGAATTAAGATAGGAGGAAATTTGAAATTCAACTGATTAAAGCCACTGCAAGCTATAGATGAAGTTACTTAGTAAGAACAATAACCCATGTCAAAGAACCCAAGAGGATTTACAAGGCCAAAAGCCACATCTTTTATCTGAAACATTACAAATCAACAAAATCCCTACTTTTCACATCCTATAACATCGAAATCAAGTAGCAAAATTTAGTTGAGTGGAAGAAAGGAGCAAGTGCATTGAACTGAAATAGATACTGAAAACATGACAGATCGGATCTGGAAAACAAAAATCGAAGAACCCACATGAATCAGAAAGAAAAATCACGGAAATTGGGAGGTAGAGAGAGAGAGAGAGAGAGAGAGAGAGAGAGAGAGAGAGAACTCACCGATCAGAAGAGGAACAAGACGCTGGTGAGGAAGAATTAACAATTAAAAGAACAGAACGCAAGTGAATCCACGAAGACGACCCTGATGATGAAGATGATGGAGAAGACGAATTTGATGACGACGACGAAGTATGACTTCGTCTTAAAGCTTTCATTTACTTCACTTTCCTGACAACTACTTAAAAATCCCACAAAACCAAAAGAACAAACAAGAATTGCAAAATCTAACTCTCTCTTATCTCTCTCACTTGCTACCTACAAAGCAAAGGAGAATGATTTTTTCCCCTCATTGATTACCTACTAGTAGTGTAAAAAAGGGCGGCGAACACGGCGATTCCGGCCAAAGCCGTGACGGCTAAAGCTATTCTGGAGTTAGGACCAGCTACCGCCCACCAGAATCCTCCACCGCCGCTGGAGAGAGGGATTCCATGGGGAATGTTGTTGTTTCCGGTGATGGACATTGAGTGGGCTGCCGGATCGGAGAAATCGCCGGAAAGAAGTGAACTTTCCTCCTCCTCCTCCTCCTCCTCCTTGTGGGGGGTCTTGAAAGAGGAAAGGGTTAAGGTTAGCAAGGGATGAAGAGTAGAAGCTTCAACAGCAACCCAGATTTGGGTTCAGAGAGTAGAGTCTATGGAGACTGAGAATAAGCAGAAGATGAGAGAAGACCGAAACCAGCGTTTGAGGATTTGCACGCGCATTGCAAGGCCTTGCTTTTGGGAAACGCTTATGCTAGTATTGGCACACTCGGCAGTCTTCTTCTCTTTCTTCTATTAACCGCGGGCCCTTTATTTTTATTTATTTTAGTGTTTTATTTTTTTTATTTTACTCCGATCGAGACACGTAACATCGAGCAAAAGCTTTTCCGTAATATTATATATAAAAAAATTATTTTATTATTTTAAATAAAATTTATTAAATTTAATTTTAAATTATTTTTTAATATTTTATAATTAATATATTTATAAAAAAATATACTTTTTCTATTTCTAATAATAATAATATCAAACATACGTTTATTTGATAAAATAAAGATACTGCTAATATTCCCTCAAAAAGATGCTGCTCATATAAAAAGTTTTTATTATAATTTTAATTTTTATAAAAATAAATTTAATTTATTAATAATTATATTTAAATAAATTAATAAAATTACATCATTATATATATAATAATATTAAAATTATAAAAACAAAATTAATATTCAACTCAGCAGAATTTTTCCTACTCTCCTTGCAAGGAAATACAACTTATATGTACAATAATTTTATAGGCTCATATCCACAAGACTTATTCACAGTGCTCACTTGAGATCTACCAAAACAATCTAATCTAACTCCATTCTCTAAAATCCAACTCAAATGTATAGAGTTCACTATAGTCCAGAAATTATTACTTGTGCTAAAAAATTAGCAAAATCTTCCTGAAAGTACTTCACATTATCCTTTTATTATTTTAATTTATTTTATTTAATTTCATTAAATTAAAAATATTTATTTAGGTCAAAAATAAGAATTTTAGTTCCAGTTTATCTTTACTGATTTTGCTATTTGGAGCAATATCAAATTGAAAAATCATATTAAATTGAATTAAAAAATATATATATATAATTTATTTTAATTATAAGAATATAATTTAATATTATTTTTTATTCTTCTAACTTTTTCTTAATAATTTTAATCACAAATGCATTAAATCAATTTATAATCATTAATTATATAACTAAGTCATCTTTTAATTATATAATATATTTTCTAATCCTTAATTATATATTTATCTTATAGTTAAAAAAATTATATACTTAATAAATAGTTAAAAAAAATAACATATTTATTAAGAATGGTGCATAATACATTTTAATTTAGTATTGTTATTTATATGTTAATATTATTATTTATTTTATTCTTTTAAAAAGAATATAAAAATATTAAAATTTTTAATAAAAAAATTAAAATCATAATCAAGTTAAATCGAAATTACTTAATTTTAAAATAAAACTAAAATTTTAGTTTTAATTAAAAAATAATATTTTATTTTATTTTATTTTATTTTATTTTTTAAAAAGAATAAAATATAAACTTAAGAATTATAACCAAAACTGAGCGTGCTCCATTTCTAATCGAATATCCTTATTGCGACAACTTACAAGGAATAAGCAGTGACCAACATAACTTTTCTATTAAAAGCAAGTCAAATTATATTGATTTAGACAATACTAATAATTTTGTCTTAATCGTGGAAGCCAATTACACATTTTTCCATAATTTTGTCCTAATATTACTTTTTCCTGTGCAATATATATTATTGGTGAATTTTTTTTAAAGAAAATGCTATTACATATTTTTTTTAAATATATAATATTCTACAAATTTCAGATGAATTTTATATGCAATATCTGAGATTCAAAGTTTGAAGTAGACATTATTAGAAAGTTTTTACCTGAATATCACTGGTGAGAAATCAAATAAAAAATATGTAATACTCTATATAATTTTCAAACGGTATTATAGCATAATTGACTAAAGAAATTTATATTAAAAAAACTTGATTGAATTTCATAGAACAAAATATTAAGACTTGTCCCATACTTGATCTCCTTTTATATATAATAATTATTTAAGAGTAGAATTTAACATAAAAATTTGGAATTCGACACTGTAATTATGTATAATATAATGATCACTCATAATGGGTAGACCTTACCATGATTAGGTTTAAATTCAAATCAAAATCAAGCTGATTTAATTTATAATAAATTTATATTATATACTAATAATTTAAAAAAAAAAAAAATTCTGCGAGGAAATCCACCTTGGCCCATTTTTTGTGGGAAAGTTCCTGCCCCGACCCCAAACTCTAGTGGACAGGGAAAGGGGTAGATCTCGCCATTGACTCATCTTGTTGCCATTCCTAACATTTTTCATTCATCAACCGAAGCACTCAAAGTAGACATTTTTCACTCACCCTAAATCCATGAAGATTTGTTGTGTAGAGCTGAAATGGAGAGGAGCATAAATGGTGAGGGAGAAGAACGCAAAGAAAAGTTTTAAGGGATTAAAGTGTTTTTTATCCAATTTTTATTACATTAGGTAAGGGTATTTTCGGGTTAAAAATATTCTCTCTCATCGTCTAACACCTTTTCCCCTTTGACTGGATGAAAATTACGGACGGAAGTATTGGGTTTGGGAGGGGAAAAAGACACATGAACCTAACCATTTGATTTTGCAAATAGATGGGAAAAGTATTAATTACGCCATACTTCATAGATGAAAAAATAATTTTCTCAAAATTTAATTACAGAGTTAGATGAAATAGGATGAATTAAAATAAAAATTAAGCCAAAATTAACTTCGAGAAATTTTATAATGCAGTCTCAAATCCTAAATTTTTAGATATGAAAATCATCGATTTCGATCTGAAATCAGACCAAACCGATTCACACAGGCTAGGTGTAATTGGAGGTGCAATGAAAATAATAAAAGAGCAAGCAAAAAAAGAAAGCATTGAATAATGGGTTGTTGGTTGTGGGGTTATCAGATTGCATTATAGTTGCTGGTGGTTGGAAACCGTTATATTATATAATTTAGATCCACCAATGAATCAATCCATTATATAAGATTGATGCATTTAATCAATTCAATTAATTTATTAAAACTAATTAAATAAAATTTAAAATTAACAATTAAAAAAAATCAAATTCTCTTATTTTAATTCTTAATTAAGTATTTGTTTTGCCCCTTTGAAATATTTACTAGACCAAATAATAATTCAATAATTAATTATTTAAAATTATATTTATAAAGCTAAAAATTTGCATTTTTAACTGTTAATTATCACTTATTAATTCTTAATATTTGATTATAAACTATTATTCTTAAATATATAATTTTTATCCCCAAACAAATATAATTTGCAATCAATTGCATATATTTTTCAACTGTGAAACTTTAACTTCAATATATATATATATATATATATAAATATAAAAAAAAATATAATTAAATGTTGAATAACAAAACACTTATAATATATAAAAATAGCATATAACACAAGACAAAATTTTAATTGAATTTTGGATAGCAAATTATATAGATGGTATCTCAATTTAGGGTTTATAATTGTAATATATATATATTTTTTAATTTATAATATAAAATTCTTAATTTTTAATTTAAGCAGCATAAGCTTCCTTCGAATCGTCAGTAATTGATATGGTATTTTTTTATTAAAAAAATTATACTTTTTTTTATTAATTTAAAATTATTAGAAAATTTTAAGTAATTAAAAATAATATTTTATAATTAATTTCTCCCTATTTTCTCTTTCTCCTATCCTCTTTTCTACCCACAACCTCAATTTTCTAAAGCATGTCACATATGGAAACTTTATTAATTTAGAATTTTTTTCTTAAATTACATCAATTTAAATAACTTAAAAATTAGCTATTGAAAATCATAATAAATTTTATATCAGTTAAATTAAAGATAAAAAAATTTCACGATGCAATTTAAAATTTAGATATTATTTATATAATTTATCTATTTTTAAAGAAATGAGACTCGTACATTTAAAAACATAATGTATATGTACAAGTTGCACTGAGCAATTCCTCTAGGGGAAAACATTATCGATTGGCTGAGGTAACCACCAACCTTAGTTATTAGCTTAGTTGCAAAGCTTGCGCAGCCAGAAGATTTTTTTTTAAGAAGTGAAAAATAAAAGAATAATTAAAGAAAAACTGCTTGAGTAACGAAAAAAAATAAAAGACAACAAAGGCTGGCTGGGGTTTTTGGAATTGGGAAAATAATAAAGTAAAAACTAAAAAGAAGAGAAACGAAACAAGGCAGACAAAATTGATAGCAACTAATCAAAAGACAATATGTTTCATTAAAACATGCGGAGATTTTTAATTGCTTGCTCAGCTTTATCTCATTAACATTGACCAGGTTAATGAGATAAATATAATTGTTTATATTTAATAGTTAATTTAATATTTATTTTTATTAAATATTTATATTTTAAATTATTATATAAATATTTAATTATTAATAATTAATCATTAATTTTATTAATTAACAATTATTAAAATAGTTATAGCATAACAGTTTAGTCAACCAACTCTTTAATTATAAAGATTATTAATTAATGGTATTAAAAAAGAGCCTATATAATAAGAAATATAATATTAATGACTTAAATTATTATAATTATAATTTAAATTTAAGTCAAAATTTCGTATGAATTAACAATAGACTGTTTTCTTGAAGCTGAAAAAAAATATATTTTTATAAATAACTTTAATAAGATAAGTTATTTATCTTTATGTATGATTTAATTTTTCTATACTGACTCTTATGCAGTTTTTTCTCATTCTATACCATTATGAAAAAATAAAAAGTTCTTTATTAAGCTTCCCTTGAATTGTCCGCTTGTATGACCCTGATCTCTCAAAGAAGATCTATTACCAAAAAATACCTACAGACTTTTTTCAAGGACATCTCAGATGAAATATCTATTAATTTTATCAGTATAAACAGTATCATTTTCTTTTTATTTTTTCAAAAAGAACAGCTCCTCAATATTCATCATTAGCATCAGTCTGTAAGATTCATTTTTCTTAGGAGAACATCATGCAAAGAGAGACTAAAGGAAGTGCAGGTAGTAGAGCAATTTCCTACTTATTTTTCTTTTCTTATTCTTTCTTCAGGATTTTCAATGCCATTTCATAAATTGACAAATGATTACGCTGTTATATTTTTTTACTGAAGTCGATCCATGGATCAAAATTTAGAGAAGAATCTCTTTGTGATTTGTAAGTCTTACATGAAGAATAAAACAGATTTCAATCAATAAAATATATTCATTAAAATCTGGAAGCACTGATCCATAGTTTCAGATATTATAAAGAGTTAATAAAATAGAGTTGTAGACCAATACTTGATACTTGATGAGCTACACCAACGTATAAGGTCAACATCTTGCTCCCAGCGGTGAGTTTATTATACATCATTTCAAACCTAATTCCAGTTATATTTACTGATTTTAATTATATATATTCAATTAATATAATTTTAAAATAAAATTATAAAGACATTTTGGTTGGATGAAATTCCACGTACCACATGTACTGTTTTCCAATAAGAGTAATTAAAGTTGGATTTAATTAAATTTAAATTCTATTAATTTTGAATTTAATTATATTTTCATATTAATTGATTCTATTTATTTAGAGAAATTTACAATTTGATATCTTAATTTTATCCTATATTATACTTTTATTCTTAAATTTTAAAAAATTAATTATTTAGTCTCTAAATTTTATATTATATTAAATTTTAGCCCCTAAATTTTAAAAATTAATTATTTAATCTTTTAATTTTAATATATAGAATCATTTAATCCTCATTTTATATTTACACCAATTTCATCAATAATTTAGTTCCCATAATTTTTAATATTTGCACCAATTTTATCTATTGATAGAAGAATTAAATTATTTTATATATTAAAATTACAGGAACTAAAGTATAATATAATGCATAATCTAATGACTAAATAATTTATTTCTCAAAATTAGAAATTAAAGTGTAATATAATATAAAAATTACATGATATAATAATGACAAAAATTTTTTTTTATAATTTATATTTATAAATATCTACTCAGTTTAGAATCTAAAATTTTATAAAAATTTAATTTAATTATTTTTTCTCAATTAATTCTCATGTTTAAAATAAAATAATTCAATCCCTCTTCATTTAAAAAAATAATTATTTAAAAAAATAAAAATCAAATATAATTGTATGAAAATTTAATTAGATTCTTTTCTGGTAAATAATTTATTCCAATGAAAGCAATTATGGAAACTTGAAAGTTATGACTCATGACCATGCCTATTGTTTAAAATGCCTCAAATTCTCACTATTTTTTAAAATTTTTTTAATCGTGATTAAAATGCCTTTTTATTATATGTTAAAGATATTTAAAATGAAATATTACATTAAAACATGGTAATTTGTCCATGGATCATCTTAAAATTTCCATATATTTTATTTTATTTTTTCATATGTTTCATTGTATGATGAATAAAGTTCAATAATTATGTCTCTGTAATTTTCAAGAAAACAAAAATGTGCCAATCTCCTATCAAATATACAGACACCTTGCAACAAAGAATTTGACATAAATTTCCCCCCCTTTTCCAAGATATTTTGGTCCCAAAATCCCCACCATGTTTGATGCTTGGGCTATAAAATAATAGCACCAATTAGTGGGAATTCTTGACCAGTTGGTTCATGATGATTGATGAATTTGGAGTCAACAATTACCAGATGATAAATGTTTCACCACTGACAAATTTAACATGATTGTTGTAATTCCTGCAACACCTAACAAGCATAATAATGAAAAGGACTAATTCCCAACAGTACATGGTTAACACAATCATTTCAGTACTGAAAGAAAAGACGAACGTATTGGAGTGTTCACAAATTCATAAATATCTTGAAGAATTTTTACCTGGCCCGAAAACCTTGGTAAAATTCTGCATTTGAAGGCTTACCCTCTTTGCACAAGGCTTCTTTTCAACATCAACCCAAGATATACGTCTCAATATGTCATCCGATATACTAAAATCTTGGACCACAGGAACACATTCATCCTTATAAGTGCTGCAGACAAGAAAATTGACCGATCCAAGTTAGGTGCATGAAATCAGATAACTATGACCATCCTGGTTTATCCCAAAAACTACCATGGTAAGTTAGTAGCACAGTAATCTGCAATTGATTGCAAGGCAAAGACAAAAGAAGATGACTCAGATTAATAAAAACAAGAAAATGCCAAAACGAAGAAAGGGGAAGACAAGAAAATCTGCATGCTTTTTTGGTATCAATTTTATTCTGTAAAAACCACTTTCGTTGATTTTCATTAGCTGTAGAAGCCTGTTTTTCTATTTTAAAACACTTAGCAAAATGGTATACTCAACTCAACTCAGCTTTTATCCCAAAAATTTGAGATTAACAAAAAGGTACGTATTTTAATATTATTCAATTTGACAATTAGACAACAAAGACTAGAAATCAAAAATTGAAAATATCCATACCATACAGGCCAACGATTCCATCAGAAAACTACATTTCATTCAAAACACTTTTATTTTGGGTTCACAGTTTGCACAGGGAGGAAAGCTTGCTAATCCTTGATTACAAGACATAGTAGTAGTACATCTATTGATAAACCACACAAATGGTATCAGTGTTATTATTTGGACAAACTCAAAATGTTGAGTCGCTTTCCTTTCTACAGCTTTGAAGCTGCGCCTTTGTCCAAAAACCACTTCAACTCCCCTTCAGGTGAAACCATTTGAACAGGCAGCACATCAGAATTTTGATCCTTTCCCAATGCCCTTTGCACTGCATCAGCTTTACCTGCACCACACACCACAAGGGCAATATATGCAGACGAGTTTATCACAGGGAAAGTAAAGGTAATTCTCTCTGGAGGTGGTTTTGGTGAGTCCTTAATGCAGGTAACCCATTTCTCATTTTCATTACAAAGCTGATGTCCAGGGAAAAGAGAAGCTACATGTCCATCTGGACCCATACCCAAAAGCATGAGATCAAACTTTGGAAACCCCCTTGCTGATGATGCTTCTACCACCTTCATATTAACCAAATGTTTAATACAGGTTTCATAATCTTCGGCTGCACCCTCAGCTGATAGGGCATCATTTATGGCATAAACATTACCAGGAAGAATTGGCACCTACCAAAAATTGGGTGAGAAAAAAAGAATCTTTTCTTTATTAGAGAGTGTCATATTAGATTGAATCACAAAAGCATTTTGTACATCCACTGAGTAACATGTAACAGCATGCAAGAGTCCGCTAATTTAACAGGAAAAAATTGAAGGTACCATGGATAGTCTAAGCATGAAAAAGATTTATTTATTCGAGTAAAAAGTCGTCTGCTATGAGTTTTATTCCAAAGCCCACAATCAACAAGACCAGAGGCATTCCTCTTCCTCAAAGGCCTAATGTTGCATTCCCTCCAAACTGCCCAAAAAGTGGTATAGCACAAACTGCTCTACCTATAAGAGATTATTACCGATATGCCAATAGTTTTTGGCCAAACCACCCAAAATAAAAAAAAAAAGAACAAAAGACATTATCACAGAAAAACATGAGTATGAGCATTAATTATCATAAACAATCCAGTATTAATTAGTTCCACCAGATTAATTCAATTCAACTATGTCTTACTCCAAAAGTACTAACTTCAAAAACATCAATGTTCCTCCAGAAGTGCAAAGAATAATTTTTAGCATGCATGTAACTACATTGATACATTAAGCATTGTGGAAGCTTCAATTTTCTTCATTAGCCAATTCTACTTTTTTTTTTTAAGGATTCTACATTACATGAAAAAACTAGTGGAGTTTAGTATTAAACAAGTTCATCCTCCCTTTTTACAAAAATAGATAGTCATGAGGTTTTAAAAAATTCAGAGTTTTTGTCCAGAACCAATTGGAAATAAATCTAAAACAATTCCATTGGAATATAAGATGCATCATTTAGGACAGTTGAAGGATGGCATCTCTTATTAATTAATCCATAGCATTTTTATTGATTTTAAAAAGACGTTTGTCTTTGAAGTATGAGATAGTAATGCTTGTTTTCAGTGAAAAATTCTCCCTTTTTTTTATCCCCTTATAAGTTTAGTGAACTTTACCAATTTATTAATTTGGTGGAGCATCAGAGATGGAGATTCAAATTAACTACTTGTATCAAAAGTTGGAACATCTTTCTCTCTCTCATTCTCTCTCTCTCTCTCTCTCTCTCTCTCTCTCTCTCTCTCTCTCTAAAGATATTAATATCAATTGGACCAAATAATGAAACTCTGCTATTGCGAAAGACATATAGGCTTTCTTTGGAATAAATCATTTGAAAGCAAAGAATTCAAATGAATTCTCATACAATCATACTTGATTTTTATTTCTTTGAAAATGAAAATTTTTTAAGTTACAAAGAATGGAATTCTTTCATTTTAAATATGAGAATTGACCAAAAAAAAAAAAAAAATCAATTGAATTCAATTTTTGTAAAGTTATAGATTCCAAACATGGGGATAGTGTTTAATTACAATAAATAATTGCAGATTGCCAAATACCCTAACAAGCAAATTTTAATCCCTCATTCAAGCATCACAATCAAATGGTGATGCACAAAGTTATTAAGGAAGTAAGGTGGGAAGGAGTCTCAAAGCCTAGGTCGAGCACAAAAATATAAAATTTGAAAAGAAAAAAAATCAGAATTAAGACCTAAAATTCATAACAAATTCAAAATATTAACACCATTTTTAAAATCAAATTGACCAAACTTAACAATGTCTAAAGCATGAATCTAAAGTTAATAGTCTAAACACAAGGACAATTATAAACTTCTAAACTCATGAAGCAAAGAGGTAGAACATTGACAACTTCAAAGCTATTCACATAAAATGAACAGACAATAACAATAAGACTATGGATGAAATTGAAATGTAATAACATGAAAAATGTGCAATGGAATGGAAAAATAATTTCATTACCATATTTAGTTTATTTGATAGTGGTGATGGTGTTGATCACCAAGTGGTAGTGATGTTTGTAGTAGCTAGAGGGTGGTGAGTGGTTACAACAGCTAGATGGTGGCTCTAATGGCAATAAGGGCAGGGGTTGCAGTGGTGGCAATGGCTGGTTCACTGCAGAAGTGATACGGACAAGGAATGTGATGATGGTAAAAGGCTGTGGTGATTAGGGCTATGCACGGTTCTCAGGGGTCCCGAATCGAACCAAAGAACCATACCGAACTGAATTTATTTTAATGTTTTGCTTCAGTTCTAGTTCTTCACTATGAACCGAACCGAAACCAAACTGATAACCGATTTTATACATGGATTTTTCTATAACTTTTTATATGTATTATATACTTTCAATAAAATTAAATATTTACATGCAATTAAGATTGTTTCATATATATTTGCTCCAAAAGAAAAAAAAAAAAGAGATTGTTATATGCATATTACCTAATCTTATCTTTATTTCTCTACGTTTTTTAAATAATTTTAGATATAAATACATTAAATCACCGTGTAATTCTTAATTATAAATGTACAATCACACTACATATATAACTAATTCATAATTATATATGTATCTTATAGTTAAAGATTGTATAATTATATATCTACCTTATAGTTTAATATTATATTATTTAAAAATAACTAAAAAATATATTATATGATATTTTGTGTATTAATAACTAACTTTAATGCTTAAATACCACTTTTAAAAATTGTTCAAAAAGCAAAACCTGAATCAAAACAATATTGAACTAGAACCGGAACTCAAACATTGAATAACCAAACCGTACCAGATTTCCTAAACAGACCTCAAACCAGAACTGAAATCTCACACGTCTAGTGGTGGAGTGATGGAAGTAAAAAAAGCAACCAAACATATGAAGTAATAATAATAAATTATATATTTTTATATATAATGAGCATTATATATTTATATTAACTAAAGTAGTGGTATTATTAAAAACACACACACACACACACACACACACACACACACACACACACACACACACACACACACACAAACACACACACACAGTAGTGGTAAGCAAATAAGCAGTAGCTTGATTGCCCTTTTTCCACCCACTTGTTTCGAATTCAAATCACTCCATCTACCCATTTAAGATTTATTGTGTGTCATCAATTGTTAATTGGCCTAATAATTCACATTACATTACAATAATTTTTTTTTCAACCAAAGAAAGTAACAAGTCAATACAATTTCATTTGCCCAATATCAATTCGTGTGACCAGAAAGTAATATTAATAGTAATATTCAAGAAAAAAATACCTGAGCTAGAAATCCATCATATGCAAGTTTGTAGTTACTGTCAACATGATCCTTAGGGACCACTCTCTCATCCACCCATAGAACATGCCATTTCGACCATTCTATCGAATCAATGTAAGGAGGTTCCAATAGCTTCCTGAAAAATCCCCAATTCATTGTCTTCCAATTTCATTTCATTTAATTCCAATAAAAAGAGAGGAAATAAAAAAAAAAACCAAAAAAAAAAACGAATTTACCTGAGAGACTTGATGAGAGAACCACCAGACAAAACGACAGTGAAACAGCCTCTTTCTTTACAAAACTTTTCAGATAGATCAGCCGTATATTTGGCCAGAGACACCGCCAGAGCCTCCTCCGACTCAAAAATCTCCACTTCTTTCTTCTTTCCAGCGGTCGTCGCCGTCGTAATCCCAGCCATGAACGACGCCTTCGTTCTGCAATCAAATCTCCTGGATTCTGTTGCGAGAACAGCCGAAGCCCCGGGTCTCACTCCAGTGGAGTAATCGACTCTCTTGAGGTTAAATGCTACCTGAGGTGAGATTAGCTGAGCGTACGGTCTACACAGTCTTCGCACAGAGGATGAGAAGGTGGACGCAGAGAGAGAGGAAGATGCCATTAGAGGGAGTAGAGAGTGGGCTTATTTATAGCCGCTCGATGGTTGGAAAATAGTGAGAGTGAACGGTGATGAAGGGAGTAAGGGAGGAACGGTGGGTGGGGTGGGAGTTTTTGGTGTGATGAGTAAGCGTTAACAACAATGCAGGGGCGGCCATTGAAGGACGCGTGTTTACCCTTTCAGTCAGGTGGCCGGTCCGGACCGATTTCAAATTAAGGCGGATCGTTGGGTTAACCAATCTCAGATCCTATTTCAATTCGATTCTAATAAATTTTCATGATTAAAAATTTTATTTTTTTAAATAAAAAATTTGTTACACTGAATTGAACTTACCGTCGTCAATCAATTTAATATTAATTTTGATCAATTTAATTAATTTTAAACTATTTTAATTTTATAAATTAATTTAATTCAATTTTAATACAATTCAAAATTTGAAATGAATTATGATTGAATTTATTTCAAGTGTGTTAATTAACCATCTTATTCACAATTTTAAAGTAATTAAATATTAAAAAATTTAAATTGTTTATTAAATATTAGTTTTGTAAATACATGTTTACACGCACAAAATTATAATATACAATTATTTTAGTTATAACAATATATAAATATTAAATAATTTATAATATAGATATTAAGATTCATAAAAAATATTTCAAATAATGGATTAACACTAGTAATAAATAATTTTATATTTCTTAAATAAATTAAATATTTGATCCTTATAAATAAAAAAAATTATCCAAATTCTTTACTCTATCATAATGGCGTCCCAGCACTGCTTTATTAGACCTCATTCAATGGGCTAGAGATACATTCATCCATAAAATATTTATTATGGGCTCACAATTTGCACATAGAGGAAAGATTGGCAATCCTTGATTACATAAGCTAGTAGTTCATCTATTGATAAAACACACAAATTGCATCAGAATTATTGCTTGGACGAAGACGCTTTCCTTCCTACAGCTTTGAAGCTGCATCTTTGTCCAAAAACCACTTCAACTCCCCTTCAGGTGAAACCATTTGAACAGGCAGCACATCAGAATTTTGATCCTTTCCCAATGCCCTTTGCACTGCAACAGCTTCAGCTGCACCACATATCACAAGGGCAATATATGCTGACGAGTTTATCACAGGGAAAGTAAAGGTAATTCTCTCTGGAGGTGGTTTTGGTGAGTCCTTAATGCAGGTAACCCATTTCTCATTTTCATTACAAAGCTGATGCCCAGGAAAAAGAGAAGCTACATGTCCATCTGGACCCATACCTAAAAGCATGAGATCAAACTTTGGAAACCCACTCACTGATGATGCTTCTATCACCTTCATATTAACCAAATGTTTAAGACAGGTTTCATAATCTTCAGCTGCACCCTCAGCTGATAGGGCATCATTTATGGCATAAACATTACCGGGAAGAATTGGCACCTGCGAAAGAATGGGCAAGAAAAAAAGAACCTTCCCTTTATTACAGAGTGTCATATTAGCTTGAATCACAAACGTATTTGCACATGTAACATATGAAAGTGCAGAGTCTGCTAATTTAACAGGGAAAAAGCTGAGGGTACCATGGATATGCAGTCTAAGCATGAAAAAGATTTATTTACTTGAGTAAAAAGGTGTCTGTTATTAGTTTTATTCATAAGCCCACAATCAACAAGACCAGAGAAATTCCTCTTCCAGCATCACAGAAAAAAAAAAAGAAAGTATGAGCATTAATTATCGTAAACAATCCAGTATCAATTAGTTCCAACAGATTAGTTCGCTTAACTATGTCTTATTCCAAAATTACTTAGTTAGAAAATATCAATGTTCCTCCAGAAGTGCAAAGAATATTCTTTTGTATGTATGTGACTATATTCAATTTTCTTCATTAAGCAATTTCACATTGGGTTAATCACAAGGAAAAACCTGTGGAGTTCAGCATTAGACGTGTTTATCGTTCTGTTTTCAAAAAAAGAAAGTAACGAGGTTTTCAAAAATTCGGAGTTTTTGTCCAGAACCAATTGGAAATTGAAAGATGGCATCCCTTACTAATTAAGGCTATATTTGGTAAGATGTAGTTGAACGTAATGTAATCAAATATATAATAAAATGAAAAATGTAATGGAACGGACCAAAAATTTTCATTCCTATATTTAGTTTATTTGATAGTGATGGTGACAACGAAGTGGTTGTGATGTTTGTAGTTGCTGGAGGGTGGCGGCAACGGCTAGAAGGGAGAAGGATAAGGGTAGCAACAGTGGCAATGGCTGGTTCACGGCAGAAGTGATAGGGAGAAGGATGGTGATGATAGTATAAGGTTCTGGTGGTGGAGTGATGGAAGTAAAAATAAGTAATGAAACAAACGAAGCAATCACAATTAATTACATACTTTCATATGTAGTGAGCCTTATATTAACCAAAGTAGTGGTAAGCCAGTCGAGGAGTAGCTTAATTGCTCTTTCTCTGCTTAATTGTATTGAATTTGAATATCTTCATCTAGGATTTATTATGTAATGATTGGCCTAATAATTCACATTATATGCCTAGCCAGGTTTGGCAAGTAACTAAAGGTGTTTCACTCGGACAAACTCAGGTTTGAGTCCTACTCCCAATCCCCTACTAAAAAATAAATAAATAATTCAGATTATATTACAATAAATTATTTTTTTCTAAGCAAGCAAAGGAACAAGTCATTACAATTTTGACTTGCCTAGTAACATCAATTGGTGTGAAAAAACCAAAAAAGATATTAATATTAATAGTAATAGTAATATTAATGAATCAGTAAAGCAAATGAAAAAATAAATCAAGAAAAATACCTGAGCGAGAAATCCATCATATGCAAGTTTGTAGTTGCTGTCAACATGATCCTTAGGGACAACTCTCTCATCCACCCATAAAACATGCCATTTCGACCATTCTATCGAATCAACATAAGGAGGTTCCAATAGCTTCCTGAAAAATCCCCAATTCCAATTTCATTCATTTCACTAAGTTTCTTATCATTACAAATTATTTTTAAAAAGGAAGCAAAAAAAAAATTACCTGAGAGACTCGATGAGAGAACCACCAGACAAAACGACAGTGAAACAGCCTCTTTCTTTACAAAACTTTTCAGATAGATCAGCCGTATACTTGGCCAGAGACACCGCCACTGCCTCCTCCGAGTCAAAGACCTCCACCTCCTTCTTCTTCCCAGCAGTCTTCGCAGTAGTAATTTCAGCCATGGATGACGCCTTCGTTCTGCAATCAGAACTCCTGGATTCCGTCCGATGACAGCCGAAGCCCCTGGTCCCAATCCGGTGGAGCAATCGAGTCTCTTGAGGTCAAATGCTGCCTGGGGTGAGATTAGCGGAGCGTTGGGTCTACGCAGTCTTCGCACAGAGGCTGAGATGATGGAGAGAGAGAGAAAGAGAGAGAGAGAGAGAGAGCGGCGGAGAGGAGAAGATGCCATTAGAGGGAGTGGATAGTGGGTTTATTTATAGCCGCTAGATGGTTAGAAAGTAGCGAGAGTGAACGGTGGTGATGGAAGTAAGGGAGGAACGGTACAGTCGCATCGCATGTGCATTGTCAATGTTGACAGTCACATGTTCTTGTTATACTTGCTGGCAACATAATTATCAATTCATTGCAGGTTTTAACCTCGCTGGAAAGCTGAGCAGGTCTTGTAAGTTTTAAGGGTAATTATGGAGCCCAAGTCTTGACGGGTATTGCGAGAGAACACTAACTTAAAATATGCATTGGTGTCTCTCATTTATCCCATTCTTTTTCACAGTAGAAATTTCACATTTACATATTATTCATCTAGACGACTGCAGTGGAACCTTAGGCATTTTAGTAATTTATGCAAATTGTGGTAAGAGTGCCATTGTTTGCAGTTTGAATATTGTAGTAACCATCACAAAAACTAGAGAGATGCTTTGAAGGGCGGCCTGGAGAAAGGAAGGAGCAATGTTAATCTGGTGAAAGGTCCCACTTTAGTTTTGTTGTTGTGTTGTGCATTTCCATTGATGTCAATTATTGCCTCCTAGAATGTGAAATGCAATATCAGCGGCACCAAGCAGTAGTTGATGTTTGGGTGTGACTGTTATAATGAGATATTGTAGGACTATGGTGGAGAAGATAATGATTAAATCTCCATCTTTTTCCATACTAATGTTCTCTGGTCAATTTCAAGCACTATAGAGAAATCTCAATTTGAGCGGAGGAGTTTAATAAGAGGAGAAATTATTTTGCGTTCCTAAAGCAAGAAAGGGTGAGTAGCTATAGCTACATAGTTGGTCTTAGGGGTGGCCACGGTTCAGGAACCGCCGGTTACGGTTCCTGAATCGTAGGTTCAGATTTAATAAAATCATGAACCTGAACCAAACCGTCATGGGACGATTTGGAAAACGGTTCTTGAACCGTCGATTCCGGTTCGAGCCCCGGTTTAAAACGGTTTAAAAGACGATTCAAAAAATGATAGTTCAAAACGGTTTGAAGGACGGTTTGGAAGCGATTTTGGAGCGGTTTAAGAGCGACTTAAAGGAAAAAATTAGAGGAAAATTTTATTGATTTATAATTTAAGTTATATTTGTAAAAATATTTTAATTTTTCTTAGAAATCTTTTAATCAAAATAAAATAAGAATAAAAAAAATAAAATTAACTTATTTTTAAGAAAAATTTAATAAGCAAAGACTTGAACTTATTAAAAACTAGAGATGAAATTAATTTAAAAAAAATTAGAAAAATGTGCATGAACTTAATTTTGCCTATGTATCCCTTTAGGATTTAGATGAATCAAAAATTTCAGTTATAAGTTGAGAGAAGAGAGATTGAGGTGGTTTGGTAATGTGAAGTATAGACATAGGAAAACTCTAGTTAGACATGTAAAGTACATTGGGTTAGAGAATAGAAAGAAAAGAAGAATAGGTAGACCTAAACTAACTTAAAGGAGAATAGTACAATATGACTTAAAAGTATTACACATTTCCGATGATTTAACCTAAAATCATTTAGAGTGGAGAAAGAAAATCCATATAGCCAACCCCAATAAATTTTTGGGATAAAAGCTTAGTTGAATTGAGTTGAGTCGAGTATTACTTGCCCTCTTTTAAAAAATTATATGATAATTGATAATTAAAAAAATATAAAAGAAAAAAAAAATCAAAATAGAGGGTATTGAAAATTTTATTGAATATATAAAATAATAACAGAGTAATTGATATAGCATTAAAAATTTTAGTGAGCATATAAAATAATAAAGTAGGAGAATTATAAAAGTATTGAGAATTAAAAGGAGTATAGAAAATAATTATTTAGAAAATTTGAGAGAAATTAAAAGAGTATTGAGAATTAAAGAAAGTATAGAGAATAATTGTGTAGAGAATTAATGATATATATAAATGAATTAGGAGTGGAGTGAGGTATTTATTGAATTTTTTTGTATTTAAATCACTAGTTTGGTCCGATTTAGAACTGTCGGTTCAATCCGGTTCGGAACCGTCGGTTCACTGTTTTTAAAAAATATGAACCTGAACCAAACCGTAGAAGGACGGTTTCGGTCCGGTTCGAAATTGGTTCCGGTTTTGACCGGTTTCGGTCCAATTTTGATCGAACCGGTTCCAGTTCGAAACCTAACCGTGGCCACCCCTAGTTGGTTTTCCCTTCGCTTCCATTGTCTTTTCTTTCCTTTCCTTTCCCCTGTAATCTAGTACAAAGTGAGTGTTTGGTTTGATTTATAAAAATAGATTAGTATTTATTTTAACTTATAAATAATTTTTTTTTAAATAAGTTAAAAATTATAAGTAAAAATATATTACTTATAATTTATTTATTTATTTATTTTAAATTACTTTTTAATCAAGTAAAAGATTATATTATTTTAATAATTTTTAAAAATATTAATATTGTCCTCTTTTTAACAACTATAACACTTAATTACATATCTTTTTTTTTGTAATTTTAACTAATTAAATTATTTTTAAATAATTTTTAATTAAATATTTAAACTATTTAAAAATTATTTTTTATATAATTTTACTAAATAATTACCTAATTATTTTTAATTTAACTTAAATTAAAAAATATATTTTAAATGAAAAATTAAAATAAATAATCAAACTAAATACCTTCGAATTCTCTTATAAAAAATATAGAAAGAAAAAAATGCGTTAGGATAAGACGAGCGGGCCAAAGCAGAGCTTCAAACATGGCTATCAATTTCACAATAAACCTCACATGCATCCTCTATAAAAGAAAATTTCATTGGTATCACTAGTATATAATATTATTATAATAATATTTTAAAATTATTTTCTATTTAAGAGTAGCAACTGTAAAGCATGCTCATATTTTAATAGAGGATGGTATAAATAAGATAAAATTTTTGACTTTCAAGATAGGGAGAGAAATTTGGAAAGCAATAAGATAAAGAAGCTAAAATGTTATTTTTTGGTAACTCTTGCTATAAATGAAATCAAAGCTTCCTTTTTATAGGAGGAAAGCTGAAATTATTACAACTACTTTTTATACAAACACATGTCTACCTAATAGCTAGTTAAGGACATCTAATAAGATAGGAACTAGTTAGGTGGATACATGACTCATGCCTAACTAAGTTATACATGAAGACAAATAACTTATTTTGATGAAAATTAATTATATAGATATATTTTTCTCCAGCTTTAGAGGGATAGTCTGCTATTAATTCACATGGAGTTTTGGCTTGGACTCAGATAATAATCTAAGTCATCAGAATCATATTCCTTGTCATATAAGCTTTTGTACTAGGGACATGGATTGTTTTTTTGTTCAGAAGCAGATGCACTTTTATCGGTTTTTCTTTTTCTGCCTTAGTGAAGTTCTGAGAATATTGCCAGATTGGATTAGTATAATAAAAAAGAAAATCTAAAACTTTTTCTGGTTGAGCCTTTGGTTCAATAGAAGTGGAAGTCATCATTTGGGGCCTGGGCTTGTAGTTGTTAATTTCACATAGATGGGAAGTGATTTCTTTTTGCAGTGCAAGGCTTTGTCCTGTCCTGGTAGTTCTGGAATAGGTCTTCCATTCGTAGAATTGGTTCTAAGTCCATAATAATCCTTTTGAATTCTTGAAAAAAAGCTTGTGTAAGATGAACATAGAGCAGGCTGCTATGGCTTCTGGTAGAGGTTTATGGTGAAGATTATGGTTCTCACTGGCTATCTTTAATCTTTTACGCTATAATGAAGCAGGGGCAAACCTTTCAAGGAAGCGCCATGTCAGACTCTGTTGATTTTTCATATCTCCAAGGAAATTATAGAGCCCTAAGGTAAGAACTTCAAAAGCGATGGTGTATAAGGTGACCATGCACCATTAAAACCAAATTTCTTCCTGGAGCAAATCTTTTTGGAGGTTTAGACATAAGGTGATGAAGAATGGAGCATCTGGACGAAACATAGAGTGTGTTTCTTGCTTTTGTTTGAGAACATTGGTAAGGTTTTGGAAATGGAAGAGGTGATTTTTTGCAAATTTAATGTTTTCGCCAAGTGTCATTGATGCATTGCATCCTAGTGGAAAACTTACAAGTGCAGGAATTAAAAGGAAAGATTCCTAGAGTTGAGGGGTTGGAGGAGCTGGCCATGAAGATGAGAGGAATTAAGTAAAGAGAAGTAAGAAGTTAGATAGAAGGTGGTCTGGTGAGGAGATCTGGAACCAGATTAAGGTCTCCTTTTATATGCTGAATAGTAAACTCATATTTGGAAAATCAATTTTTTAATATCAAAAGATGTGGTTCAAGAAGACTCTTGTTTTTAAATTCTAATACCCTGGAAAAGGATGAGTTGTTCATGATGATCAAAAAGCAGTGGCCTATGAGATGAAATTCAAATTTTTTTATTCCATTTTTAATTACCAGGATTTCTTTATAGACTGTGTGGTAATGTTTTTCAGAGTCCTTGAACTGTTTGTTTGCATGATCACATATATGTTGTTTTCCTTATATTTCTTCGAGAAAAACAGCTCCCTAATATTCATCACTAATGTCAATCTACAGAATCTTCTTTCCTGTGATAGGAATCTTTAAGAGAGGTGAATCCTGTGTGATTTTTTTCAGTGTTTGGACAACTATCATTTGTGCAGTGCTCTAAGGAGGGGCTTGTTTTTTTCAGCATTTTTTATAGAAGGGATGTGAATCTAGACACATGTGAAATAAAGTCTCTCAGATAATTGATAATTCTAAGAAACTGTTGGATTTGTTTGGTTACCAAATCCTTATCTAAAAACTTTAATAACTCCTGAGTAATGTGGGATCCAGGATGGTACTTTCCATCTTCAAATTGCATTCCTAGAAATTCAATATTGGTTTGGGCCAAGTGACTCTCTTTTTTTTTTCCAATAACATGATCCCATACTCCTAGACTAGAGCTTGAAACTAGGCCATAAGTTTTTTATGGGCCAAGACGCTTTTTGAGAATAGCAGAATGCCATCAATAAGATACTATGTAGGATGGATTCAAAAATTCGAATCATAGCCTTTTGAAATAATGAAGAAGCCACCTTAAGTCTAAATGGCATATCAGTTCATTGGTACTGGGCATTTAGAATGAAAAAAGTCATTTTGTAATGATCTTCTGGAGTAATACCCAATTGCTAAAATCTTGCTTTAAGATCAAACTTAGAAAAGATGTGAGCCTCCTGCAGATGAGTGAGCATAGAGTTTATCTTGGGTAGAAGAAATTTGTCATATCTTAAAAAATGATTCAAAGGCTTATAATCAATCACAAGCCTTTTCTTTCCTCTAATTTTTTATCCACACAGAAGGCCTGATAGGGCCATGTTGAGTCAGTAGGTTCAATGAGACCTTGTTGGAGGAGTTGCTGGCATTCCTATTGAGCCAAAGAGAGATCTAAAGGAGTCATTCTAGGATGCGTTGCCTTTGTGGGATTAAGGTCTTCATTAAGCTTAAAGGGAAGCTTAGTAAAGAACTAATAAGAAAAATCTACATAAAAGTCCACACAAGAAGGCATTAAAAGATCTCTATATTTTTGAAAGTCTAGAGGAGCTTCAGAGAGTGAGAACATCTTTTGAATTGTGGTAAAATGTTTAAAAAGCCTTTTATATTTTAACAAAGTAGGTAGAATCTGAAGCTTTTGAGCTTGCTGATTTACATCAAAACCAATTAGCAAGTCTTTGTCATGGAGATCTCTATCGATTACCTTTATCCAGATAATATAGTTAGTGGAAAACTGTATTCCAATTTTTTTGTAATAAGATCAGTTTTGAATATCTTTTCATTTGCTACATGAAAGCATTCAGAATGAGGGATCCAGGCTTCCTTAATAAGTACTGTAAGATTTATCATGCTCTTATGAGCATCAGTATCAATGAATCCAATGAAAAAAATAGGTCACTCATGCTTTGATAGAAGAACATGAATCTGGACCAAAGGAGTTGGAATAACCAGCTGGGCTGAAGAGCATAAAGAAGCAGTATGGATACTTATAAAGTCTATATTAGAGACATTCGTATTAGTATCATCGACTGATGTAGATTCTGGTTTAGCAATCTCAAGAGAAAAGATAGTTTTTTTGTCAGCTTCATCTTGCTCTGAGAATAGGGATTCAATATCTGTGTCTCCCAAATCCAAATGAGTGCCTTGATGAATTTGTTGAATCATTTTTGCTACCTTCTTCGAATTTTAAGGATAATCTTTAGAAAAATGGCCATTCTTTCAATAGAAGAAACATCTGTTTGATTTTGTTTTGCCTTGAATGGATTTCTTCTTGAAGAATCGAAAAGCCTTCTTTTTGGGTCTTTTCTTTGGCTTGTGCGTATACTTCTTCTAATGAAACTTTTTCTTTTTTTTTTTGCATTTGTTATGGAAAGTCAATCATTATATTATTTCTGTGTATATTCTGTATTCTGTATTCCTATTTAGGATTTCTTATTTAGGATTTCTTCCTAATTAGTATAACACAATTATAGGAATCAATTGTATATAAATACCCATGTACAGATTAATTGAAATATATGAGAATCATCTCTTTCTACATGGTATCAGAGCAGGTCATCTATCTAGGGTGATTATTTGTTCTCACCACCCAGCTCAGGAGAGACCTTGGCATGGCCGCCGTTTCGTCTCCGATCAACATTGCCGGTGTCGCCTCAATCCCCTCATTCCACCACCGTGTCTTTGTTGCACGATCCAAGACACCATTAAAGGACTTCGAGGTTTGGCTCTCGGATCCTATTTCGGTATTTGCTTGATTTGTGATTTTGGATTATTTTGTTCTTTAAGACTTTGGATTAGCGTTTGGTTAGTTTTCTTTGTCTCAACAAATGGCAGACAATAAGAATATTATTTCTGATGTGATTCCGATGATGACTAAGATCACGGAACACAAACTTAATGGTTCGAATTATCTGGAGTGGAGTAAGACTGTTAGGGTCTATTTGCGTAACATTGATAAGGATGATCACCTTACTAAAGATCCACCTACTGATGATACACAACAAACTTGGCTAAGGGAGGATGCTCGGTTGTTTTTGCAGCTTCGGAACTCGATTCACAGTGAGGTAATTAGTTTAATTAATCACTGTGAATTTGTTAAGGAATTGATGGATTACTTAGATTTTACGTATTCAGTAAAGGGAATATCTCCGTATTTATGATGTTTGTAAGGCATTCTACCGTCTTTGAGAAAGAGAATAAGTCTCTCACGGCTTATTTTATGGATTTTAAGCGGGTATATGAGGAACTTAATGTATTGTTGCCTTTTAGTTACGATGTGAAAGTTCAGCAGCCCAACGAGCAACTGTCATTATGAGTTTTCTTGCAGGCCTTCCTTGAGTATGAGATCGCTAAATCTCAGATTCTTTCCAGTTCTGAGATTTCCTCTTTGCATGAAACATTCACACGGGTCCTTCACAGCAGAGAGTACCCAATCTTCACAGCCTGCCAGTAGTGCTCTTATTAGCCGTAATCCAAATGGACAACAGGGTAATAGAAGAGGAAGTAGAGGAGGAATTACAGGCAACAGAAGTAATCAGCATAATGGAGAGGCTAGTTCTAATCAGGACTCAAGAGGAGTCATTTGTTATTATTGTCATGAGCCTGGCCATACAAAATATAATTGTCCGCAACTTCAGAGGAAAAATCAGCGATCACATATGGCAAATATGGCAGCAGAGGATTCTACAGTATCTTCCTTTGAGAAAACTGTTTTGGTATCCGCAGAGGATTTTGCACAGTTTTCCCAGTATCAGGCATCTCTAGAGCCTACCAGTTCCCCTATCACTGCGATTGCTGAGTCAGGTAAATCCACTACATGCCTTGTGTCTTCCTCATCCAAATGGGTTATTGATTCTGGTGCAACAGATCACATGACAGGTAATTCTAGTCTTCTATCTACTTTTCAGTCTAATCCCACTTCCTCTACTGTTACTTTAGCTGATGGTTCTACTTCTTGTGTCATGGGTTCTGGAACTGCGAATCCGACTTCGTCAATTTCTTTGTCATCTGTTTTGTGTTTACCAAATTTCTCTTTTAATCTACTTTCTGTTAGTAAACTTACTCGTACCTTAAATTGTTCTATTTCTTTTTTTTTCTGATCAGTGTTTGTTTCAGGATCTTACGACGAAGCAGATTATTGGTAGAGGACGTGAGTCAGGTGGTCTCTACATTCTGGAAAATCATGTACCGCGATCGCTTGTTTGCTCCAGTACCTTAACACCTCTTGAAGCTCATTGTAGATTGGGTCATCCTTCTTTGTCTACCATGAAGAAGTTGTGTCCTCAGTTTCAGTCTTTATCAGTACTAGAATGTGAGTCGTGTCAGTTTGCAAAACATCATCGTTTGCCTTCTGTGTCTAGAGTCAATAAACGGGCTTCATCCCCTTTTGAGTTAGTTCATTCTGATGTTTGGGGTCCTTGTTCTATTACTTCTAAAACTGGATTTCGTTATTTTGTTACTTTTGTTGATGATTACTCTCATGTTACCTGGTTATATTTAATGAAGAATCGTTCTGAGTTGTTTTCTATCTTTTGTGCCTTTTGTAATGAAATCAAAATTCAATTTAATATTTCTGTGCGCATATTAAGAAGTGACAATGCTAAAGAATATTTTTCAGCACAATTTCAGTCTTATATGACACAAAATGGCATTCTTCATCAGTCTTCCTGTGTGGATACCCCATCCCAAAATGGCGTGGCCGAAAGAAAAAATCGGCATCTTCTTGAGGTAACTCGTGCTCTTCTTTTTCAGATGAAAGTTCCTAAACACTTTTGGGCGGATGCAGTTTCTATGGCATGTTTTTTGATCAATCGTATGCCTTCTTACATTCTTAATGGGGATATTCCTTATCTTGCTTTGTTCCTACAAAATCTTTGTTTCCGTTGAACCCCGTATTTTTTGTTGTACTTGTTTTGTACGTGATGTTCGTCCGCAGGTTACTAAATTGGATCCAAAGTCTCTCAAATGTGTCTTCCTTGGGTACTCCCGGATTCAAAAAGGGTACCGTTGTTTCTCTCCTACTCTTAATCGTTATCTTGTTTCTGCAGATGTCACATTTTTTGAGTCCACTCCATTTTTTCTCAATCATCCGTATGAGAGTCGGGGAGGAAGATGATATCTTAATATATCTTGTCCAACCAATGTCTAGTCCTCTCTCACGACCTATTTCTTCCGTCTCTAGACCTACTCGGCCTCCGTTGTTCATGTTTATTCCAGAGATTGGAGATTCTGACTCGAGATCCTCCACCGGCTACTTCGTTGGGAGATCCTGCCTCATGCGATCATGATTACGATATAGACTTACCCATTGCTCTTCGTAAAGGTAAACGTTCATGTACTTACCCTATCTCTTCTTTTGTTTCTTATAATCAATTGTATTCTTGTTCTCGGTGTTTTGTTACTTCTTTAGACTCTATTCACATCCCTAATCATTGGTGAGGCACCTTTGTCTCATCTGTTTGGTGTCTTTGCTATGAAAGAGCAAATGGAGGCTTTAGATGCTAATGGAACATGGGAACAGTTGACTTAGACCACTGGAAAGAAAGCCATTGGTTGAAAATGGGTATTCTGATGAGGTAAATCCTGATGGTTCTGTGGCTAGATTAAAAGCACGCCTTGTAGCAAAAGGATATGCTCAGACATATGGGGTTGATTACTCTGACACTTTTTCTCCTGTAGCTAAACTTACTTCTGTTCGCTTGTTTATCTCTTTAGTAGCTACATATGATTGGCCCCTACACCAATTGGATATCAAGAATGCCTTCCTTCATGGTGATCTTCAGGAGGAGGTGTATATGGAGCAACCACCTGGGTTTGTTGCTCAGGGGGAGTTGGGTAAAGTTTGTAGGCTTCGGAAGTCTCTTTATGGCTTGAAACAAAGTCCTAGGGCCTGGATTGGGAGATTCAGTGAAGCAGTACAGGAATTTGGTATGCAAAAGAGTAAGTGTAATCACTCAGTATTTTATAAGCAATCTGAGGCTGGTCTAATTCTCCTGGTAGTCTATGTGGATGACATTATCATCACTGGGAGTGACTCTGCAGGTATTTCATCTCTTAAAACCTTCCTCCAAACCAGTTTGGACCAAAGACTTGGGATTATTAAAGTATTTTTGTGTATTGAAGTTATGAGAAGTAAGAAGGGTATTTTCTTGTCTCAAAGAAAATATGTCCTTGATCTATTGACAGAGACAGGAAAATTAGGTGCTAAGCCTTGTAGTGCACCAATGACTCCAAATTTACAACTGTTAGCAGGGATAGTGAGTTGTTTGAAGATCCAGAGAGATACAGGGAGATTGGTAGGAAAATTGAACTACCTTCTTGTCACTCGTCTGACATTGCTTATGCCGTTAGTGTGGTAAGTCGGTTTATGTCTTCCCAACCGTTGCTCATTGGGAAGCCTTGGGACAAATCTTGTGCTATTTGAAGGAGCTCGGGAAGAGGTTTGTTATATGGTAATCATGGGCATTTAAATGTTGAATGTTTTTGAGATGCCGATGAAATTTGGATCTAAGGTTGATAGGAGGTCAACTCTTTGGATATTGCGTTTTGTTTGGAGGAAATTTGGTGTCTTGGAAAAGCAAGAAGCGAGTGTAGTTTCTCGATCTAGTCTTTGAATCCGAATCTGAGCCATGGCACAATCGGTATGTGAGGTAATGTGGATATTTCAATTACTAGATGATACAGGTTTTAAGACCCCACTTACTGCGAAATTGTGGTGTGATAATCAAGCTGCTCTCCATATTGCTTCTAATCCGGTATTTCATGAGCGGACCAAACATATTGAGATTGATTGTCACTTTATTCGTGAAAAGATTCAACAACAGATCATCTCAACAGGACATATCAAAACTGGAGAGCAGTTAGGAGATATTTTCACAAAAGCTCTGAATGGAGCTAGGATTGACTACATTTGTAACAAGTTGGGCATGATTAACATCTAACATCCACCTTGAGGGGGAGTGTTATGGAAAGTCAATCATTATATTATTTCTGTGTATATTCTGTATTCTGTATTCCTATTTAGGATTTCTTATTTAGGATTTCTTCCTAATTAGTATAACACAATTATAGGAATCAATTGTATATAAATACCCATGTACAGATTAATTGAAATATATGAGAATCATCTCTTTCTACAGCATTTAATCTAAAGATGGGACTTATTGCAGGCTTTATGGAAAAGACTTGGTCTTGTTTATGATGTTTTTGAATAACTTTTTATGCTCACATAGTTTGTCAAGAATGGACGGGGTCAATTAGTGAATTTCTCTAATAGAAATTCATGTTAATTTCCTACAAATTACTTGAATTGTTCAATAGAAATTAGACTGTATCTACTCAATGAGAGAGGCAATATATGTAATTTTGAGATTAACATTATTCAGTCCATCGAGCCTATAAAAAAGTTGGGACATACACTGATAGTAAGACTCAAGATCTTTCTTTTCTAAGGAATAGCCCTTCATTTCAAAAAAATCTTGTCTTTTTTGTTGTTTTACAAAGTCTATATTTCCAAGGAACTCTGAATGGATAGTTCCTAATAAAGTTCAAGTATCTGGCATTTGGTAAAATTGAAGCTGTATGTATTGTCCCAAGAAAGAGAACTAATCTCAGAGTGATCCAGTCATTCGAGCAGCAAATTCTCGAAGGATTATCGATAATTGAGCATCAGGCTTAGTTAGCTTTCAAGCTCCAAATTCAAGCATCCTTTCTCTCCATTTTGATGGAGAAACATCATCAAGTGTAAACCAGGGTCCAACAGTTAGACGAGCATAAGATCCGACTTTTGAATTTTGGCAGGATATGTTTCTTCTTCTATAGTTTCTTGAGGGATCTCATTTCCATTAGACCTAGTGGAAGTAACCATGAGAAGATTGATAATGTCTATCAGGTTTGCTTCAGGGTCAAAATCAAAATATTCTTCCTTTGAAGATTCATAAGATTCTTCTGTTTTAAATCATGGAGGTGAGTCTTGAGGATACATAGGCATTTTAATTTTATGGTCTTTTGGTAAAGGCTTTGCTTTTTCCATTAATTTAGAAGAAGAAATACTTTTTGATGGTTGGGATTGTTACTGAAAGGGATGAAAAGATGGTTGTTTAGGTGTGGAAGTCTCTTTGAATAATTTAGGAGGTGTATCAAAAATAGAAGGTCCAAAAGACATTGATGGCTTAGGCTCATAAGGAGATAGTTTATAGGATGAAAACATATTATTAACAAGTGTATGGGTTTGTTTATGGTAAGCTAAGTCTGCTTCTATTTGAGCAATATGAGATTTTAATCTTTTGATTCTGAGTCCTTTTGCATGAAATTTTGTCCAAATCTCTTTTGATGGATCATAGCTATGAGATCTTTGTCAAGCTGACTAATCTGGGATTGGAGGTTCATATACAATTGATGAATTTGGGTTGACAGAGTATCAACCTTGGTTTCTATTAGTTGAGTTTGATTAATCACCAAGTCAATTTTTGAATCAATCTTCTCAAGGAAATTATTTTGGGCCTTAGCATTCAAAGTCTGCCAATTTAATACTTCTTTTGCTTGGGACAAGGGCTTTGACTGGCCTTCTTGATCAATGGTGGATAATTGAAACAAAGGACGAGAAGCCAACTTCTAGATGGAATCAATGTTATAGTGTAAAGGAGGAAAATTTTTTTCAAAGTCTTCTTGGGAGAACATCATGCAAGGAGAGACTAAAGGAAGTGCAGGAGGTAGAGCAATTTCTTGCTTATTTTTCTTTTCTCCTTCTTTCCTTAAAATTTCCAACGCCATTTCATAAATTGGCAAAGGATTATGCCATTGTATTTCTTTGCTAATGTAGATCCATGGACCAGAATCTGAAGAAGAATCTTTTCATGGTTTGTAAGTCTTACATGAAGAGAATCTTTTTGGCACTATTCTTCTTTTGTGGAGGCACTTATCATATTCTTTAATTTCATGGATGTAGTTGCAACTTTCATCACACATTTCCGATCTAGGGACATCCCAAATAAAATGACCATTGATTTTATTAGTGTAAATAGGTGTTCCATTTGTTATAAATGCATGCACAGGAATCTTGTCTCTCTTTTCTATAACAGGAGAGATCATCAGTGTGAAAAACTGCTGATGAAGATTTAGAAGAGCTTCCTAGAGTTTTGAATACTATTTTAATAATTCCATCAAATATTCTATGGAATGATGGTTTGTGGCTTATACAGGATGAAAATTGTTGTGAAGTTTCTCATAGTTGGTAAGCCATTTTATGGGAATTAGCTTTACCAACTCATCTCTTGATAACTGCCGCGGTATTTGAACAATTGTGAGAGTCGATTCTGTGTCTGAGAAGATATATAGAGCATCTGAAGAGACTCCTGGTTGGGACAAATTAATAGCATGATCTTGGAAGTGATAAATGATTTGGTGATGTAGAGTTGCTGCCATGGAGGATACCGTCTGCTCAGCTCCAACTAGTTAAACTTGAACTTTTAAGACTGTGGGAAGATTTGGATCTTTGCAGAGACATGTTGTAATTGGAGAAAAAGATAAGTACCACACTCCCAGCATGGAGAGTGGAGATGCAAGTATCAATCACAATATGTTCATATTTGAGGAATTTGACATCCAATAAAGAGAGTCTGACAGTGACTGGTAGTCCTCTTCATCCATGTAGAGTGAGAATTATTTTGACTGCTCCAAAGTGCAGGTGAGTGTACCCTTGCCTTTTCCATTGAGGGATAAAAGGGGAAGAAATCTCCAGAGTAACATACTGTTCGGCGGTAGTGGATCTGAGGGCACAATGGTCAAGAGGAGAAGTCTATATGTATTCTTTAGTGACAGATCTTTTTCAAGAGATAAGAGACCAAATATTTCTGGTGCGAGAATCAGATCTTATGTATATATTATAAGGGTTTAAAAGGGGAAAAAAATATTCTTCCACTTGAGCACCTTCAAGGATGTTAGATATCTTAACAAGATTATCTATTTTGCAAGACAAACTTCTTCTACAAGAAGGAGATAAAAATAGAGAAGATGTTAGATTAACTAAACTGACAGAAAGAAAAGACTGAGATACTAAAGTTGAAACAAGTTGAGGTATCACATAAAATATGACTAGAAGGTTCTTCCTACTCTTCTCAAATTAAATATTATTATTGATAAATATTTTTAATATATTATTATTATTATTATTATTATTATTATTATTATTATTATTATCTTTTCAGTCCCGAATTTCAACGTCTAACACCACCTCAATGATCCAAACTAAAGTTACATTTTACTATTAATATTATTTTGCGAAACATGTTTTTGATAAAAATATTTAAAAAATGAGCTAAAAAGAAAACTAAGATGTTTTTATATGTATAATAAAATAAAATATTTTTATATGTATAATATAAATATATATTATTATTTTAATATTGAAATTAAATAATAAAAATATTTTTATAGAAAATATTTTTTTAAAAAATAATTTTTATAGAAAATATTTTTTTAAAAAATAATTTTTATAGAAAATATTTTAATAAAAAATTATTTTTATAAAAAATATTTTTTATATAAAAATTATTTTCTATGAAGTAAATAAAATTTTAGACTCAATTCAACTCAATTGATTGTAATTAAAAGTTTAGGATCCCAAATAAAGCTTGATTAGACTCGAATTAAAAAAATTAATTATCTTTTCCTATTATAATATATAGAGTAAGAGTGTTGTTTCATCTAAGCGCAATTAAAACGGTAAGCTGCTCTAGTTGGGTATTGTTAGGAATAGCAATGATATTGATATTTTTAGATCTTAATAAGAAGTACATTATTGAGTTTGAGAGGATTTCAATTTGGATTAGGAATAATAATATAAAATATATTTTTAATAAATTTAATTATAAAATTTAAAATATTGTATTTTAAAAAATAAAATTTAAAAATTTATGTGATCATTACATTTTAAAATATAAAATTTTAAAAATATATTTTTATATAAATTATCAAAAAAATAGATAAAATAAAGCAAGTTCAAGTAATATGCGGATATCTGTAAATATCTACATTCGAATTCTACAAATAAAGAGTCCAAAAAATTTGTGAGAATCACACTGGCCAAGACTGAAAGGATTCTCTCAGCCAGCTCTTGTTGATTGATATTTATCAAAAATGATATCGTTCAATGAAGATTCTTGTCCATTGCAGCTGACATAATCAAGAACCTTTTCCCACTGTTTTCCAGATGAGCAAACGAGCTTAACAAGTCATTTCTGCTCATCTTCACCTCCTACATTGACTATCTTTCAAATCCTGTGTCTTTGATTCTTGTCATAAGGATTCCCACAATGCAGCTGTAATCCCAGAGTCATCTGTTGTTTGGGATACAAAAGAATGGCAATACAATTGAATAAAATTATGCTTGTCCAGTCATGGTTAATCAAGAAATGTTGATTATAGAATGGCAATTGTAATAGCACGCATACCTTGTCTGAAAAATGTTCTGGATCATTTTCTGGGGAGACTCGCGAGCTGCAAATTCTAGCTGAAGCAACTCATCTGAACTCAATCGCCAACCAAGAGCACCCAAATTTTCCTCTACTTGTTTTACAGTCTTAATTCCAGGTATTGGAATGGTACCATTGCATATGCACCAATTTATAGCAACCTATTACCACAATGTTTTAAATGAATGTCTGAAGCATTTAACATAAAGAACCAGTTAAACTAAAGTGCCTAATGCTTGGAGGCAGGTTACACCTTTAGCAGAGAGTAAAGATCTGTTTGACACTGTTGTTAGAGCTGTTATTGATAAAACCACATTCTTAAATATGTCAATTGAAGGCTATTAAAAATTGGTTTAAAGTTAAATTTGACATGTTTTAAACATCTTCTCTCAAACTGATTTTTTCAATAATATCTAAAATGTTGATTTTTCAAAAGTGTTTTTTGGCCTCTGAATCTCCACCCCAAACGGGGCCTAAATGCTTGATACAAGGTGCATTAGTAAATTTAACAAAACAGCTTGTCGAACTCTGCTTCCTCTGGAAAATTATTTAATATAACTGTTGTAAGTATTTGATTATGGTGAATTCCATGTGTGTCCCACTGTGATAAACTGTGGGAATGCATCCATCATTTTGTTGTATGAAACGGTTCCCATGACATTTCAACCAAAGTTCCTTAAATCCTAGATGTCATGAAAATTCTATCAGACAAGAAACTCCATTAGAATAATTATTGAAATTAATTTCCCATATTTTCCATCAATATTCCAATAAGTATTAATGACAAGGAATGGCAAAAGGAAGTGTAAAATAAAACCTGTGGCAGAGTTTTATTCCTTTTCTGTGCAATTTCTCTCAATGAACTCAGTAAAGGCTCTAATCCTGGAAGAATTTGTCTGAATAACAAGGCCCTGAATAATAGGAGACAGCAAATATTTTTAGACGGAGTCCATAATAAATGAAATATATCATACTTGACTTGTCTTCCTCTTTTGTCAACTACAAGAAGTAAAAACTTGATAAATCCATGTACCTAGGCCCAAGAGGGAGTCTTGAAGAAGTATATTTCCCAGTAAGCATTCCAAGTCCTAAAGGACTATAAGCAATCAAGCCAATTCCCAGAGAGTCGCATATATTCCTGATTTCTATCTGATCTTTTCCCATGCTTAGTAAAGAAAATTGCACCTAAGACAGGATCTTCATGAATGTCAGATAAATGGTGCTATATATGCTATAGGCAAATAATCTACAATAACCAATAGAGTAATGCCAACCACCATCATTCTGAGTTCAGGCATGCATGTTAGAGTGACAATTAATTTTGTCTACTAAGTCATATCATACATCACCAGATAATCCATAATAATACCTGAGCTGAGCATAGGGGTACTCCTCGGGCTTTGAGGTAGTCATGTATCTTTACAAGTTGCTTCGGTCCATAATTGCTCACTCCAACAGCTTGAACTAAACCCTAAAGTATGCCATTCATGAGTTTAACCATACGGATTCTGGAAGGGAATTTGGAAAGCTTAAGGTATTTTGTCAATACTAGGAATATCAAAGGAAGACAAAATTCTTTATTAAGAAGGATGGGGAAAAGATATTGTAATTCTATTCCTTGGATTTTAAAGAAATGGTCCAAAGGGTATAATGAATAGGTCTCATAATTATCAACTAGTAATTATTACAACAAAATATAAACATATGTACATAAAAGTACTATTCATTTTTCCTTGAACAAGACCATAGATAGACTTATATTCACTAGACTTATATTCACTTGCAATGTCTCTTTAACCATACTGAAAAACATTTGCAGAAAAGAATGATTTTATTATTAAAAGTAAATTATGGTAACCTTCTCATACATTGCCACTAAACCATCCCAGAGAGCTAACTCTTGTGGAGGAGCATAGTTTGCAGTCGACCAGTGTAGCTGACCTATGCCTATTTGCTTAAGTTGCAACCTCTCCAATGATGCCCTGGAAAACCATTCCTTATCAGATTTTATCATACCACAGAAATTATCTGAAGATATTTGAATGGTAAGAAGGTGTTGAAAAACAAGAAATTTAAGCTAGCTACAAGTTTTAGTCAGACTGCTTATGTCAGTAGTGAACACATCAACAGATTCTCTTCACAACCTTCGAGTCTCTCTTCCCTTCTCTCTTCCTAATTCTTGTGCAATTTTCCCTTTTTTCTTTATTCCCTCTTGCCCAATTTCCTCTCTAATATGTGTCTCCGAGAATGGTACATGTGTTGATCGAACACATCACAGGCAAATTTAATAAAAACAAAGGAAGGCACAAGAAAACAGAAAAAGGAAGTTTACCTGCAAGCTTTCACAAACTGCCCTGGTGTAAGACGCCATGGATATGCAGCAAACTTTGTAGCAATCACGATGTCATCTTGCATCCGTTTTCCTGAGAAAATTTGTTAAAAGCAATCCAATGATCCTTTATCTATCTCTGAAAAAAAATCCAACCAAAAAGAGATCCTGACCTGGAAATTCTCGAATGAACTTGCCAAGAAGCTTTTCACTCTGCCCATTTAACCTGCCAGTCCCATAAGAATCAGCAGTATCAAAAAGATTGATTCCATTCTCCACAGCCAAATTGAAAGTCTGTTGAAGATCAGTGTCCATTGATTCCTTGTAACCCCACAGAAGCTGGTTCCCCCAAGCCCATGTTCCAAACCCCATTGGAGAGACAGTGAGAGGACCCATCTTCACCTGCCCATCATTGCCATTACTACTACTCATCGTTTACAACACACAACCACACATATATGTATCTGCAGAGCAGGAAAAGAGTGAGATTATGACATACCTTTTGCCAGGACCAGAAGAGAGGGAATTTGAAAGGCCTGAAGGATGAAGAGGGAGAGGAGGGAAGATCTGATGAGCTAAAACAGTTGAAATGGTAAGTGGGTGTTGAGATTGAGAATGCCATGGCTCTTCTCCTCGCAGACTGAACACTGTTAGAGGAGCTGAAGAAGACAGTTGGAATTGGTTGGTTCTTGCCTTGTAGTGGTGGCATGCTTTCATGTCCATATGTGGTCAGGATTTTTCGTCGGACGCTTTGATTTTTTGGTGGATAAATAGGATACATATTAACACCAAATTATTTAGGAAAAAAAAAAAAATCTATTGCACCCTTAATTTTTAGTTGGCAAAAAAAATATTTTCATATATTATTTAAAAAAAAAATTATATATATATATATATCTAATTTTTTTTACCAATAAATTAAAAAAAATCTATTGATTATAATAATAAAAATTAAAAAAATTAAGAATTTAATATATTAAATCAAAATATTATGATTTGATCAGGAAAGAAGTTAAAAAATTATTTTTGAAAGGTTAATATTATTGGTTTAATATATTATTTAATTACATTTATTTTTTAGATATTTTTTATTTATTTTATATTTTGAAGAGTTAATATTATATATTTAAAATAACATAATAGAGTGCAATTAAGCTATAATCTTTTTAATGGTATTAATACTTTAAAAAATGTTTAAATATATAATAAAAAATAAATAATTTCAATATTTTACATTATTTATATTTTAATAAAATAATATAATTTTTTTAAGGTCAATAGTTAAAAAAAATAATTTTATCTAATTAATATATATATATGAAAAAATTAAAAGGGTTGGGGCAAGGCTCTCCTGTCCCCCTCCCACAACCCCTGAATTGATGAGATTAACTTAATTATTAAAAAATTTAGTAGTGCTAAAGTGTTTTCTAATGTTGTAAGGTTTTGTGGACTTCAATTAAAAAAAAATAAAGTTTTTCTATTTTATTAATTAGAGTTTAATATAATTGAAAATATTTTATAACTATTTTGAATATGTTAAATATATTAATTATTGTGAATGAATGCATCCTAAAATCATATGAACAAAAGATTATATTTGAATGCACAAAAATTAATTCAAAAATGCTTTTAACTATAAATATTAAAATAATATTTAAAAAATAATAGATTTATCATTTTTTTCATAGATTAATTTATATATTAAGTATTTTAATTTAGGCCAGTAATATTAATTATTCTAATAGCTATTAATTATTTTAGTAGCTGTAGTTATTTTAATAGTTATTAGATATTAGATATTAATTGTTAATTATTGTTAAAGTAGGAATATTTGATAAAAATAATTATTGGATTAGTTATTAAATATAAAAATATTAATATAATTTTTTTGATTTCAATTAAAATACTCACTTAATTTTTAAATAATAATATAAATATTATATCACCAAATAATATAAATAATAGGATTACAATATAAATATTAACTTAAAAACTGCAGTCAAGTAGCATCTTAATTGCTCTTTCAAGTTTATTCAAAAGATTAATTAAATATAAAATAAATTTAAATATTTTTATGAATTATTAAATTAAAATATAATAGATTTATTAATTATTTCAAAGATTAATTTATATATTAAGCCATTTTAATTTAATTGCCGCCTCCAAGTTTATTAAAAATATTAATTAAATAAAAATAAATTTAATTTTTTTATAGGATTATTAAATTTAAATAAAAATTCTTTTTTTTTTATTTACAAAAATTTTTTTCTCTATACTTAACCTGAACAAAAGCCCATTAACTTAACAGTACATCCATGGCATTTGAACCCAAGCCCACCCGGACCAGAGCGCTCTAGACAACCCGGCCCGCCAAACTGTCCTTTTGGATCCTTTAAATATGAAACAAATATTAAAAAAATAAAAATAAAATAAAAATCATACAGAAACTTGGCTTGGTGGCTTGGCTTGCAAGTTCCCAGAGGGTCGGCATCAGTTTGCTTGCCGAATTCGTGAGCTGAGAAGTTGCTTGTGTTGTGACCATTCTTTCGAAGATTGTGAGGTTCCGTTCCTTCCTACTCAATGTATTATCTCCTGTCTTATTCGCGTGCAACAACAAAACTGCTTACTATTAATATGCCTTTCACCTTTCAATCTCAAACTCATTGAAATCATTACTCTTTCTTTTCTTTTTCTATTTTATAATAATATTCTCAATCCCATTAAGGCAAAACTTAATTTTCTTGTTCAAGTTTTGATTTTTTTTTTTTTTTATGTAATTATTTTAACTTTTGTTCATCTGATTATTTCCCACAATGAGAAAATATTGGGGGGGGTGAGTGGCAATCCTTTTTTGCTTTGATATTACTTATAGATCACAAAGGAAGTAAAGGGTTGCCTTTATTTTTGAGAAAAATAGATTTTTTTTTCAATTTTCATATATGTTTCTATTTATTTTTCTGTGTAAAAAAACTGTAAAAAAATATGTTTTTAACTGTTGGAAAGAGAAAATATTTCCAAGAGTTGAGAAAGTGGAGTATTTTTTTTTTTCAAAGAGAAAGTGAAGTTAAGTGAACATCTTTTCCAGTTATCCCTTCAAATTGAGCAGAATACTTGGAAACTACTTGTAATAGTTTCTTGCGTTTACTTTAAAATTGGCAAAATTTGTAAAAGATTTTCTAACGAAAGAAGTTTTGACTTCTTAACTATTGAATGCATTTTTGATAGTTTTCTATGTTCTTAGAGAATTTACCTAAAGTAAACCTGCCCATGTCTCCAAAATTTTTATCTGCATTTCTATAGGGTTTTACATTGCAATGTTCTTGAATGTCAAAAATAGGATATTCTGTCCACATGCCAAATCATGTCTTTGAAGTTTTGCTAGACAGAGAAGAAAAGCAGGAAGTTGATAGAAATTTGCTTAATAGATGATATATGTGGGTGCTTATGTGTGGGTGTGTGTTTGTGCTGTGCTTTGATTTTTAGCCAGTTAAATTTGATCAGAAATTGAAGCTCACTGCTTGTGAATGTGGGTGGTGACCAATAATGTGAAGCTTGTAGAAAAGTTTCAATTTTTATTTCAAATCAATATAGTTGATTAATTTGAGCTCAATTGTCTACTGAGGATTTTGAGTTGGAGCCCAAGTTGAAGCTAAATACTCAACTCAACTCAACTTTTATCAAAAAAATTTATTGAGGTCGGTTATATGGATTATATTTCTCCATTCTAAATGATTTTGGATTAAATTCTCTAAAATGTGTAATGTTTCTAGGTCATGTTGTACTACTCTTCTCCAAATCAGTTTAGGTCTACTCATTCTTTTCTTTCTATTTTCTAACTCAATGTGCTCTGCTTGTCTAACTGGAGTATTCGTATATTTATGCTTCACATGACCAAACCACCTCAATCTTCTTTTTCTCAACTTATTCTCAATTGGCATCACTCCTACCTTTTCTCTAATTCTCTCATTACGGACTTTATCTAATCTAGTATGGCTACTTATCCACCTTAACATTCTCATCTCTACAGCTATCATCTTAGACACATACGGCTCCTTCTTTGCCTAATACTCACTATCATATAATATGGCCGGTCGTATGGCTGTACGGTAAAATTTTCTTTTCAGCTTGTTGGAAATTTGCGATCACATAAAACTCCCGTGGCCCGTCTCCGCTTCAACCATCCGGCTTTAATCCTATGACTAATATCCTCCTCACATCCTCCATCTACTTGAAGGATTGAGTTGAGATATTTAAAGTAATTACTTTGAAGCAATATCACTCCACCCAAACTAATTCCTTCCCTATCACCAGTTCGGCCTTCACTGAACTTGCAATACATGTATTATGTTTTCGTTCTACTTCACTTAAAGTCCTTTGACTCTAGAGTACTTCTCCAAAGTTCTAGCTTTCTATTGACTCCTTCTCGCGTCTCATCTATCAGAACTATATCACCTGCAAACATCATGCACCAAGGGATACTCTCTTATATATATTTTGTCAATTCATCTAGAACTAATATAAAAATGTAAGGGCTCATAGCTGAACCTCGGTGTAATCCAACTGAGATAGAAAAATCTCTTATGTTCCCTCTCACTGTGCGCACAATAGTAGTTCCTTCTTCATCCATATCTTTTAACATTTGTATGTACCTAATAGATACCATCTTTTGTTCTAACACTCTCCATAAGACATTTCTTGGAATACTATCATAAGCCTTCTCTAAATCGATAAAAACTATATGTAGATTTTTCTTTCCATCTCTATATTTCTTCATCAAGTTTCTAATAAGAAAGATCGCTTCCATAGTTGAATAACCAGGCATAAAGCCAAATTGGTTGAGAGAGATAGAAGTGTCATAAAGTAGTCAATGTTCCACAACTTTCTTCTAAAACTTCATAGCATGGCTCATGAGTTTAATTTTCTTATAGTTTGAGCAACTCTGTATGTCTCCCTTATTTTTAAAAATAGGTATTAAAATACTCTTCCTCCATTTATTAGGCATTTTCTTTGAGTTTAGAATCTTATTAAACAATTTAGTTAAATATGTTACTCCTACATTTTCCAAACACTTCCACACTTCAATTGGTATTCCATCGGGTCCACAGGCTTTGCCCACTTTCATTTTTTTAAGTGCTTCTTTTACTTTTGAAGATCTAATCCTTCTAGTGTAATTCACATTCTTTTCTATTGCTCTGTAGTCTATATTCACGCTATTACCACGTTGACTATTATTAAAGAGATCATCAAATAATTTCTCCATCTTTCTTTAATGTCCTCATCTTTCACCAACACTTTTCCTTCTTTATCCTTAATGCACCTAACTTGATTGAGATCTTGACATTTCTTTTCTCTCCTCCTTGCTAATTTATAAATATCTTTCTCCCCTTCTTTTGTTTTAAGTTTCTTATATAACTTTTCAAAAGCCTGTGCTCTTGCTTGACTAACAGTTTTTTTTGCCTCTTTCTTTGCTATCTTGTACTGATCATAAGCTTCATTATTAACACACTTAGGTAATTTCTTATACTATTCCCTCTTTCTCTTTACTGTCTTTTGTACTTCCTCATTCCACCACCATCTCTCTTTTGAGGATGGTCCATGTCCTCTAAACTCTCCAAGTACTTTTTTAGCTACTTCTCTAATCTTTGATGCCATCTGTATCCACATATCATTGGTCTCCACATATCATTGGTCTCCACATCCAGCTTCCATGCTTTGGACTCAAGAAGCTCATTTTTGAACTTTACTTGCTTTACTCATTTGAACTCTCACAACTTTGTTCAAGCTACAATATTTCTTCTAGCCTTACTTGAATTATTCCTAAACTTGATATCTAAGACCACTAATTGATGTTGACTTGTTAAAGCCTCTCCCGGAATAACCTTGCAATCCTTGCATAGAGCTCTATTTGTCTTCCTGGTTAAGGGGAAGTTGATTTGGCTTCTATGTTGTCCACTTTTGAAAGTCACTAAATGCGACTCTCTTTTTATAAAGTGGGTATTTGCTAGTATTAGGTCGTACGCCATGACAAAATCCAGGATACCTTTTCCCTCCTCATTTTGGCTACCAAAACCAAAACCTCCATAAACATTCTCATAACCTTGCTTATCACTTCCTACATGTTCATTAAAATCTCCACCGATGAGAACATTCTCTTCATTCGGTATGATTTGCATTAGATCATCCATATCTTTTCAAAACTTTTGTTTACTCTCACTATCTAATCCTATTTGTAGGGCATAAGCACCAATTACATTTATTGTTTTTCCTTCTAGTACTAGCTTTACTAGTATAATTCTATCTCCTACTCTTTTATCTTTCAATGTCCTGTATATGATTATGCCCACTCTGTTCTTATTCCTCTCATTTCCGGTAAACCACAGCTTATGTGCTGAATTACCCATTTCCTTGTTTTTCTCTTCTACCCATTTAGTCTCTTGAATGTAAGCAATATTCGCCCTTCTCATTTTCAAGGTATCCACAAGCTCCATTAATTTTCCTGTAAGTGATCCAACATTCCAAGTAATAACTCTGATTCTCATCCTATCCTGTTCCTTCCTAATTGATCTTCTTCTATGATATCTTCTATTGTTTTCTATGCCTATCTTGTGTTTTATTCCACTATCTGTTCTGTAAACTAACTTATTTACTCACACATTTCCATAATGTGGGAACCCTTGCTTATTTAACACCACACCCGTGCGTTGGTATGGCGCGTCGTTTTCAGTGAACGCATTATACCCTTGCATATTTCTCACTACACCGGGGCTCCGATATAGTGCGTTGTAAGTAGAGACCTCCCTAACGTTTATATCTTAAGAATTCATATCATGAGGTGTGATAAAATTTTTGCGCTAGTTGTTACCTACTGCAAGCCTCCTCCTTTATTTGCGCTTGGGATCGGTTAAGTATAAAATATTCAAGCGGAGTTAAGCTGAAGCTAAATAATTCAAAAAAAATTATATTTAGTTCATTCAAGCCTTGTGATCTTGCTTGTAGGTTTCACTTCTTACATTTCTATCATGTGTTGATGGATACTGGATTATTCATGACTGAGATTTACAAGATGCATTGATTATATGGTAATGAACTATTTGGACTATCCTGTAAGAAAGTAAAGGAAAAACACCAGTTGGATTGGTTTATTGTTTCAGACATTCTCACTCTATATGCGTTTAATACATTATCTCGTGTACAAGCGAAGAGCCTTGAAGGCCTGAACAAACACACATGCACTGAGTGAGGCAAAAGTTTGTGTGAAGCAGCCATTAGCCGTCTGGTCAGATCAGAGCAAGATGTAAACCCACCTTGCATTTCTGATGCATGATGGATTAATTTGGCTGCAGTGCTTCCTTAAACTTCCCATTCTAACCTAACTTGTTTTTTTATGAAAGTCCATCCAGCATAGGGAGCTAGTTATTGAGCAAACACCAGAATTTTCAGGTCCAGAAATTAAACCACTGTGAACTGCTAGATGACAGATCAAACTGGCTACCTGAATGAAAACTGCACCATTGATTGGGTGATGCCAATGAGCCATCTGTGTATTCATCACTGTTGAGGAGTTCATGCCCTTCATCCCCAGAGTGCTCAATGTCCCTGCTCTTATTGTTTTGTGAACACATGAATTCTGTGTTGTTTAGTCCCTGTTGTGCTTCAGGATCATTATTGATGTTTCCATTGTTTGTAGCAATGAGAGTGTTGCTCCCTTCTAAACCCTTGCAAGTCATATTCCCATCACAAGGTTGATCCAATAGTTCATTTAGCTTCTGCAACTGTTGAAAGAAGGGGAAATAAAATTCAGAAAATAAGAAACTGATTCATAGCCCTTGAAAAGATTCTCTCCTCCTCCCTCCCCCCCAACCCTCTATGGTGATGAACTGATTAGAAAGGTACCTGTATGAGCAAAGACTGTCTTTCATTCTTCAAGGACTCAAAACAGGATGCTAATTTGTCATAATTAGCTCTTAATGTCTTGTACTCTTGCTCAATCTGCTTTGACTTCCATCTAGCTCTTCTATTCTGGAACCATATAGCAATCTGGCGAGGTTGAAGCCCAAGCTCTCTGGACAGTTGCAATTTCTTCCTGGGCTCGAGCTTGGTCTCTGATTCAAAAATTGACTCTAGTAATCTGATCTGTTCATCACTAAATCTCCTCTTGTTCTTGGTGATGTTCTTCTTCTTTCTTGGGGTTTGGGAGAGCTGTGGGCAAGCAAAGTTTTCTGATCTTTCATCTGGTGCCTCTGGAGAATACCCTCTTCCATCTATTTGATTACTCATGTTTTGGTGGGAAATTCTATTTATTGAACTCTCAACAAGAAGTGGCTTTTGTTGTTCCTTATATTCTAGTCTTAAATGCTTTAATATTTGGCTGAGGAGAAGGGCAGTGGGATATATAGCTCATGGAGAAGTTATCTAGTGTGCTTGTTTTCATGATATCTAAACCAGTGAGCTGAGGTCAGATGCCGTGTGTCTTTCTCTCTCTTTTGCCTTGTGGTTATACCTTTTTTGTTCCTTCTTATTATTTGCAAATTGGATTCAGCTAGCTATTACTCTTGTCCTAGTGTAGTCTGTTCAGATTAATACAAATATAAACTATACGCTTGTCACTTGTTTAGGAAAACAAGTTGGCTGTGCTTCCCTTATTGATAGAGATAAGGAAACTGAGGAAAAAAAAGAGGGGAAAAAAAAATCTAATGGCTTCTTAATAAGAAACTGGCCTTTTGGTGCCTTGGTGGCACTTGCCAGTCCATAGATGCCTCATAGCATGTTTATTATGTCCATTTAAAATAAAAAAAGAAAAAATTGTGATGCGATCCACATATAGTGCTGTGGTAGGGGGACACTTATCATTACTTTCTCTTGTTCAAATGTATCATCATGTGTTCTTTATTGATGTTTGCATATAAGCTTATGTAGTCATAACTTGTCCATATGCATTTCAAGCATATAAGATGGAGGTAATAAACTTTGAGATTATAGTGTTTGAATATGCCAATAAAATTTGAAGGCAGGAGAAAAGGAAAATGGGCACTATACCAATCTTGCTTGATTTGTTAATGAGAAAATATGATGAGTTCAAGGAAACATAATAATAAAAAAAAAGAGATATATTTCCTTAATAGTTTGATCCTATCTCTTTTATTTCAAGCTATGGATACTTTGTATGCATTTTTTTAACATTAATTGTTACCCTGCATGTGGCAAGCATGCAGGGGTGATGAAATTTTTTGTTATGTAGTCAATTTGTTAGACCTAATCCAGAGATTTTTTGGGTTGGTATTGAAAAAAGAGTTCTCATGCCTTTGAAAGTTGTCAACTTTTTCTTATCTCTTATTAAATCTTTGTGGTTGTATGCTTGTAATTCCTTTTTCCTGCTGCCATTCTTGGGTAGCTTCAGAAAAATAAACTGCCATGAGGCTCTGAACAGTCAAATCTATGATTTGTCTTGGCATGGTAGGCGCAGAGATATTTAAGTGGCACACTTCAGGATGTGCATGCAGCCTGTTGAAATAGATTTTATTAAGTAAACTTCGGCATTCAATTGTTGACAATCAACATTCTTACATGTTCTAATGGCCTATTAATTTTCACTTTCATTAAGTGCTTCCAATAGAAGGCAAGGCGGCCAGTATTCTTCTAAATGCTAAGACTAATTTCTCTTGAAATACACTTCTTGGTTTCAGAAAGCTGGAGTGGTTGCTTTTCATCTGCTTTTGCTACTGAATTAATTACCTTCTGATTTAGCTCACATCACCAGGCATGATTTTTAATTCCTAGTGAAGCTTCATTAAATCTTCCTGGATGCTAATATTTTTCCTTTCTTTTTAGGAAAACGTTTCAAGAATAACTTGCTAAACATGGAACTATGGAAGTGATTCCCACAAGGTAATATTGGTAATATTTCAGGTTCTTTTTTTTTTAATGGTCTCATAGTTAGAAATCTTTCAACTTAAAAGCATGTCAGATGCTTTTCTTGTAGGACACTAGTATAATGATTTTTATTATATATATATATATATATATATATTATTTTATCATGCTATCGTCCTTTCCTCTCACATGACTTTTGGGTCCCATGTATGGTAGTGTTCACAGTCCACACGGTTTGCTAGAGGGAAAAGAACATAGGATGATCATATATATATTTTTTTTTTCTTGTTTTCACAACTTATAATATACGAGATCATGAGAGATTAATTTCTGTAATTTGAATGAATGACCTCTTGCACATTCACCTAAATTGTGACACCGAAGAATTTATGGAAAATTTGTCAGCTAATATTGACAATATTATGTAGTACACTTGAAAACATTCTCCAGAATGAAGCTTCGAGCGAAGTCATGTCTGTGACTTGGGATGGGTTTAGAGCTATGCCATTGCTTTCATGAACATCAAGTACAAGATAAGAATCTATAAGGGTTGATGGAAAAACTCAATATGAACAAAAGACTAAAGCAAGTTTAGCATTTTAAGCTAATCATGCCAGTTGGCTTTGAAAGAAGTCATCTCATTTTCCATTTGGATTACTAGGATTGCACAGACAGCTAGAAAAAGAAAAAAAGAAAAGAAAAGAAAAGAAAAGAAATGCATTCAAATTATGTCCATTGAATTTCAAGTCTAGTTTCTTTCCATTCAGTCCATTCATGATGTATGCTTGTGTGTGTAGTTTGCTTGTCCTGTATTGCTAAACCGTGTCATGGTTGGTGAAGTGTCATTTATAAACATGTTGAAGACAATAAAGCTTAGGATGCTTTTGGGGTTAGGATGGTCTTGCAAGGCATATGGGCCCTTATAGTTGACGATTTTGGAAGATAGTTTATGGGTTCCTTCGGTTTAGAGTTCTCCAGAAAGACTAGTTTTACCATGGATTTGGATTTACATTGTGAAGTGAAAACTTATAATTCAGTAATACTAATGTCGTCTCCAAAGTTGTGAGGTCTGTTTTAACAAAACATAAGATATGAGCTGAGAGGTTTGGTTTTGTGGTTGGTAAAATGGTTAAATGAGGATATGTTAGGGGAAGAATAGGTGTTTAATTCCAAGAAACAAGGTGCCCTTATCTTGAAGACTACGTGTGAATACAAAGCTTATCCCTCCATACCAATGGTTAAATGAGGAGATGTTAGGGGAAGAATAGGTGTTTTAATTCCAAGAAACAAGGCGTCCTTATCTTGAAGACTACGTGTGAATACAAAGCTTATCCCTCCATACCAATCTCCCTTTGAAAATGACTCTGTAATTTGTCTTTAAATGCTCATCATCACAATGTCTATCCATTTAGGTAAACTGATAAGGACCCACTAAGACCATTTTCTTCTTCACTCGTAACCTTTCACATTAGCATCTTCCCTATGGCTTTGGCCTCTCTCAAAATAATAATAATAATAATTTTGGATGATATTGCCAATTAACCTTTAGGTGGTGACGGGTCGGGTTGAATGAATTCTGGTCATCAGAAAGATTGTCGGGTTATATTCAGGTTGGATTGCAAATCATTTCATATCATTTTTAAAAAAGAAGTAATTTTAATTCGTATAATTGTGTCAGTTTTCGATTGAGTCATCATATTGATCTTTAATTTTGTGGGTCATTTAGATTTAATACAATTAAAAATGAATTATGGGTCATTTTGAATCGTGTGGATTTAATCAAATTGTCGATTAGGGGTCTTGACGGGTCGGGTTGAACAAATCTGGTAATTTGGGTTTCAATTATTTGGGATTGTAAGTTAGTTTGAGTTTTATTTTTAGTTAGTTTGGGGTTTTTTGGATTATGAGTTAATTTGAGTTATTTATGGGATTTAGTTTATGAAAATTTAAGTTTATAAATATTTAAAATTTTAAGTAATTAAAAAAAATATTTATAATCGTTAATGTGTAACTTTTAAATATATTTATTATTAATAAAAAAATAATTAAAAAAGATATTAAATAAGATTTATGATGAAAATTTAAAACTTAAATAAGGATAATATAATAAAAATATTTGATTAAATTAATTTATAAGTACAAGACGTATAAGCATTAAAATAAAAAAAATTAAATTTTTTAGTTTTTTTTTTTATTTTTAAGGTTAAAAATTACTATAAATAAATAAATAAATTAGTCTATAATTTGATAATTTATAAACTAAAACAAATATCTTATTTTTTAAGTTAAATTTATGTTGAAATAATTTTTTATTCATGCAATTTTTTAAGTTAAAATTAAAGTTATTAATCAATTAAAATGGGTCAATTGTTTTAATGTTGAAACGATGTGTTATGCCCTAAAATTATTTTTAGTATTTTAGTTACATTGATGTAGTTTGTATAATTTTCTTTTTCTCCTTTATCTATGTTCTAATAATAGAATAAAAAAAAGCCATCAATAATTAAAATTAAAACAAATTAACGATTTCTTTAATAAGAATCATATTTTATTCTTTTTTAATTATTAAAAATTAGTATCTTTTCATCTTTGCTATAAATAATTCTTTTCATGATAAATTAAACATCATAATTTTCATATTTGATTTGTTATAAATAATTATTAAATACAAAAATTAATATCTTTTTATCTTTGCTATAAATAATTCTTTTCATGATAAATTAAACATCATAATTTTCATAGTTTATTTGTTCTAAATAATTATGTTCATAATAAATTAAACACTATAATTTTCATATTTTACAAGTAAAGAAATTCTATTATGTCATGGATTTTTATATAATTTCTTTTAATTTTGTTTAAAAAAAATCTCACTATTATAATTTAAAATTTTATATTATTTCTTAATAAAAATGAATTTATGTCAAATTAAAATTAATATTAAAACATTAAAAAATTTTAATTATTAACCATTTCGTTTTTTTCTATTTAATTTTAAATTAAAATTATAGATTTTAGTATTGATTTGAACAATATTTATTAACTGAGTATAATATAGTGTATTAAATTAATAAAAATTAAAATATAATTTTTAATTTTTCCCTATTCTTGAGTACGTTTCATAACTTAGCAGGTTAAAGGACAAATGGGCTTGTGCCTTGAGTTATGGCCCATTATTGTAGCCCACTGGGCTAATTTTGGGCCTAAACATTTTGGAGAGGGTTATGTGATTAAGGGTGGCCCCAAGAGTTGGGGTTTTTTCTTTTTCAGTTGACTTTATTTTTGTTCAAATTAAGCAGTTGAAAATTTTTAATTTTTAAAAAATAAAAAATTTTAATTTTAATTTGGAATTGGAATAATTAATTTCTGTTTAAATCAAATATAATTTTTGTTATTCTAATTTCAATTCTATATTAGATCGACTTAGTTTCAATTTCAAATTATAATGGAAAAGAATTAAAAGTAAAAAGTTAAATGTTATCTTTATAAGTTTTAATCTTTAAAAAGATAATTATTTTTACACTCGAAAGAGGACAAATTAATTTTGGAGAAGTATTAAATACCACAAATTTTTAGAATCACTACCATTCCTTTTTTTTCTTATTAAGGTTAAAATATTTTTTGAATTTTTTAGTTTTTAGGACATTCAGAAAATCTAAGATATTTTAAAGAAAAATCACTTTATCTTTTTTTTTAAAAAAAAGTCGTTTTTCTGACTTTAACAATATAAAAACATGAAGACACTTATATATGAATAATATAAATATATATTATTAATTTAACATTGTGAAAATATTTTTATGAAAAATATTGTTTTAGAAAATAATTTCTAAAAACAATTTTGTATATATAAATTATTTTTAACATAACAGAGTCTAAAAAAAGTTTTTAGTTTTATTTTAAAATAGTGGTTAGAGATAAAAAAAAAATAATAAATCTTTTAAAATATCATTTTAAATGTTATCGAAAAATAATTTAAATATTTTAAAGTTCTTATAAGCAAAATATAACAATTTCAACATTTTTTTTTTTAAATAAGCTAGTTATAAAATGTGATATGTGAGTTCTTGTTACAATCGAATATTTCATAGTGAAATAATACCATAAAATATTAAGATTTAACATGATGTTTGAATCTTAAAACTTAGTAGTGTAAACTTTAATTTTTTTATTATTAAATATAATAATTTTCATATGATATTAAATTTAAAATTGACTCTAAAAACCAATAAAAATTTGCAAATTTATACCTTTAACTTAGTTTAGGCTTTGCTTCATAAATTTGTCATTTTCTTTTTTACTTTTATTTTTTCATTTTACATTGGCAAGAAACTAAAAAGGAAAAAAAATATCAAATAGCATTTTAATTTAGCTTTTTAAATAAATTTACATCTCAAAATTAAGTGGGTATTTGATTTAATCGTTAATTTTTTTAGCTATCAATAACAACTACTAGTGCATTTTTTTCAAATGGTTAACATTTATCGGTTATCACCGATAGCTAAACCATACATATTCTATTAGTATTCGATAAGTATTTCATAAATTTATATTCTATAATAAGAGCTTCAAAATAATAATTAATGATATATAATTGGAGTGTATGCTTCATAATGTGTACTACTATCTTTTTTTTTTAATTAAAATTTTATAAGAGTTAATTCAATTGATTTCTTCTTATTAATTTTTATATTTAAAATAAAAAAAATCATTTTTTGTAATTTTAAAAAATTATTTTAAAAAATAAAAATTAAACATAATTGCATGAATTGAGAATAGTCATGCATTACCTGTGTTCGCATACTGGAAGGCACCTCTCTCTTTCAAGAGGATTCACAGCCTGTCAAGCCCTGATAAGTTTCTTCGCTTTGTATCGAATTAAGTCTCATGTTCCACCACTTGTATGGATCCCATCAATTCCTTTGAGTTTCATTCCTACGAACGTGCTCTCCAGACAAGATACTTAATGTGTTAGAATTCAATTAAATTTTTTTATTACAAATAATTTATTTTAAAAATTTCCAAGGTTGAAAAAAATTACTTGTTTAATACATTGAAGATTTAAATTTTCCTTTAGTACTTTTATTAATTTTTTTTATTAATTAGAACAAGACAAATTTAATATGCATAGTATCAAACCCAAATTAAACATTTTCAAGTCAGTTTAACTTTTAAATTTTTATAATTATTAATATATATAAAATATTTAATTATAATATATAAAAAAAATTGTTTTAATGATTATGAAGTTTTGACACGTGAAAAATGAAATGGGCAGACTTGCATATGTTCTTTGAAAGGAGATGTTTTATGCTTTTTGTTAGGCAATTTATTTTAATTGATAATTTACAAAAATCTATTTAACATTCGAATAAATTTTATTTTTGAATTTTTATTTTTTCTAAAATAAATTAAATAATCTTCGTTTTTTTTTTTAAAAAAAAAACTACATTTTAAACATGATATATTGAATTTTTAGTTTGAAAAGCATTAACATTTTTTCCTTAAAAGATAAGAAAATAAAATGTTTAAAATGTTTAAAATATAAGAAAATAACTCTCTCAAAATAAAATGATTTTTTTCATTTAAATGGTAAAAAACTAATTAAAAACTTATTTTATTTAAAACGTAAATGGCCATGACTGTATAAAGTGTATAGAAATTTCATTTTTTAAAATTATATATATATATATATATATATATATATATATATATATATATATATATTAATTCTTGTAATCTTAATATATATAATATTTTAATCATTAATACTATTAATGGATGAAATTGTTGTGAATATTAAAATTACATAAATTAAATTATTCTATATATTAAAATTAAATAGATTAAATAATTTATTTCTCAAACTTCAGAAACTAAAGTATAATATAGTGTAAAATTAAAAAATTAAATAATTAATTTTTTAAAATTCAATTATTAAAAAGTAATATAGCACAAAACTCAAAATTAGTTCTGAGCAATTTATTTTTTTTTTGAAAAATTGTTTTTATTGAATTAATTTTGATGAATTTGATTTTAATAATTTCGGTTGATTTCAATTCTAAATTAGATTAGTCCAATTATGATTTGAAACTGAGCCATGTAAGTTGAAACACCACAATGTTCTATTTGATTTAATTTGGGAAATGGGATTTGAATTTACATTTTTTTTTGTAAAAAAAAAAGGAAAATACAAGCAAAATTAAGGAGTTGTAACCCTGTATCTACCAACTAGGGTAAGATAAATGGCATCACAGTCTCACTTCAATTTTCTTTTCTGTTTTCACTATAGCAGAAAGGTGTGATCAGCCATAATGGCCAAAACTAAGGGTAGGAGTTGAATGGATTTTGTATCCCATCTCTCTCTCTCTCTCTCTCTCTCTCTCTCTCTCTCCCTCTCTCTCTCTCTCTCTCTCTCTATATATATATATTAATTGATTAGTGTTATTATAATTTAAGTGAGAGACAGAGTCAAAAGAAAGCAGACACAAATGCTAGCTTCAAGAAATGACCACGACCCCCCGGACCCCATGCTCTTTCTCTCTCCCTCCCAAAGCCAACTTTTCCTTTTCTTTTAGGTAAAAACAAATGATTATCTTCATCATCATGTTCATTGTCTATGATTTTTAGCACAAACCCACAAATTCTTGTCAAAAGGATTTGGTTTTTTCACCCTCTGGATCCGCACAACAAAAGAAGATGAAAAAAGAATGGAGTGGTTTACTGAGGAAGAAGATAGCTATTGCTTGCTAGGAAGCTTTTCTTTTTGAGGGGAATGTTGTCTGGTTCAAGGTCATGCGATGCTATACATATGATTTGTTTATCTTTTAGCTAGTTCTCCTCGGACCAGGCTTCATTCCTCTCAATTACTGCTTCCATATAAATCCATATGCAGCAGGAATATTATACACTTCTTCAGCTGCTCATCAATCGGATCAACTTCAAGATTTAGAGGTGGGTTTTCGCTTGATTTTACTTTTTATTTTCTTGTTCATGGGTCATCTGATCTCACAGATTTTTCTTTTTCTTCTATTGATTTTGCACAGAAATTAAGGTTGGTAATTACTCAGCAGATTGGTGTAATGATGAAGCATTTTGACTGTTTATTTGTCTTTGCTCTGATGGGTATTTAAAATATACGACTATCTAATTTATATATGTTTTTCAACTTAGTTATCATGGCTAGGCTATGAGATTTTACCATTCTTTCCAACCCTTTTGTGGTTCATCATTGGACAGATTATTCAAGGAATTGGTAGTGGTGATCTTTTTCTTGTCTTGAGGTTTTAGGGTTGAAAACTTGAAATTATATCCATCATTATAAATCCTTTCCATGCAATCTTTTCTCTCTTCTCTTTCTCTGTAGGGTTTATGTTTAACAGTAGCTAGGCATACGAGTTTTCAGTTCTCATATATGTTTGAGATGGAGTCGAGAAAAATACAACAAAATCAAGAAAAAATTGTGTAAAATTTTTAGATTAACGAAACCCATTTTAGACCATCAAGAGATTTTCTTTTCTGTTTTCTTTCTTTCTTTCTTTCTTTCTTTCTTTCTTTTGATTTCTGCCGACTTACCTTTACCAATCTTTTCCATATATCTATTGAGCCGATCGAATCCATTGATGACTTTTTCAGTGGAAGACAAACAGCTGCACTAAAGGTTTTGCAGATAGCGTTGGATTTATATTCTGCAGTATTGATTCTATTCTATTACAGTCACTTTATATTATTTATTAAAAGAGAGGTATCTTTTTAAACCTGTATATGTCTTTTAGAATTATTTCTTTTCACATCCTTTTGTATTGTTAATGTATTCAATACATCCACTAAATATTAATTACCTCTCCTTCAGAATTCTTAATCAGAATGAGATCCACGATGATCATTATCCTTAATTATAATGAGATCCACCATGATCAATGATAAGAGCAAAATTGTTGTACACACATTGGTTTTACTGAAAAATTTTTCGTGTGATACCAGTTATACAGAGGTGGCAAAAAGATCTCAGGACTTTTCAATGCATTGAAAGTTAAAGAAAGGATAGAACAGAGATAGATCTCAGGACATTCAACTTGCATGGCAAAGGAAAGTTGGTCTCATTGAAATTCATGCCATGCAAAAATCCTTCCACATGCTCTTCCTTCTTCCACTGCAATGAAATGAATGAATATTAATTTGGATGATTTCACTAGAAAGATTGATGACGAATTTGACGATGATGATGGTGATATTATGTGTGTGTGTTGATATCAAATCTTTCACTGTGTCTCTGTGGGGTTTCACAGCTGCTACTTTTACAAAGAACGTCAGCATACGCAGTAGGTAATCCAGAGAATCTCATTGTCATTTTCTTGTAACTGGGAAAATCTCCATTTAACGAAAAAGCTCAATGGCAAACTTCAGTGCCCATCTTTTATCTGCTTAAAGCAATTTCCAAAACTGTCCACTGATCATCTCGAAAGCTGATTTTCTCTACACATTGCCCAAGGGAATCATTTACTTTCCTGGGGTCTGATGTTTGCATTTCTTTTTGCAATTTCTGTGTAAGTTTTCATCATCTGTATGCTTTGATTTTTCCCCCCTTTCTTAGAAGAATAAGATGATGATGATGGTGGTAATATCAATGAAGTGAAGAAGGATAAGTTTTTAAGTGGATTGTTGTGAAGAATTGCCGAATGCTAGGAATGCAAATTATCTATTCATTCTAACTTATCTTTTCTTTCTTGTTTGCTGTTAAAAGTTAACTTGTGATTGTAATCACCAGAATCTGGAGCTAATTTTCCTTTCCTCTCCTTCCACTTTTATATTATGTGAACAGAAAAATAGCTAAACTTGATTTCCCTTTCACTCTTTTTACTTTTTTTTTTTAATTTATTTAAATCTGATAGAACTTGAAACTTTATAATTTTAAAATCGATTCCAATATGGTAGAGTTCAAATTTATTCATTAATTGCCTTTTTCACTTGGCATAATAAAATTATCCTGAAAAAAGCTCTAATATTTGATATAAGAGTCATCACCACCATCAATTTGAGAAATTTTACAATAAAACAGTGATTTTATGTAAATATTCTACATGAAATAATAAACTAACAAAAAATATATAAACAGGCAAATAATTAAAATTATTTAATTTTTTAAAAAAATATTTAATAATTATAATTTTCTGAATCTTTTATTCATATAATTATTGTCAGTTTCATTAAAAATATTTTTCCAACTTATCATTTTATATAATTTAAATAATTAATTTAAAAATAAAATTTATTTATTTAATTTTTAAACTAATTAATTTGAATGGATGATCAAAGTTATACGAATCATAAATTAATCTTCAATTTTATAAATCATTAAATTATTGTAAATTAAATATTCAAATAAATTATAAATTATCTTAAATTGAATGATTTAAGTTAAATCTAAAAATCACTAATATGGCCCTCAAATCAATATTACAAAATGAAGTCCAAAAATGTTTTTGTAGTTATGGACAGGTAACTTCATATATGGGCTTAAAGGCAAAATGGTCCCTGGGCTTTCGGCCTGCCCCTCCTTTCCAAAGTTATATTAGGGTAACTTATCACCTTGTATCTTAGGCATGGTACAACCCATTAGTTAGCCCGTATTTATTAACTTAAAATATATTTTTTTTAATTTATACGTTAATTTAAAAATAATTAATTAATTATTTTAATAAAATTATTTAAAATTATTTTAAAATAATTTAAATATTTAGTTAAAACAAGATTAAAAATAATTTAATTTAATCAAAATGACTAAAAATAATATATTATTGAAAGTTATTTAATTTATCAAAATGTCTAAAAAAATATAATACAATGTATTTAGCATCTATCTTATTAATATATCCATAAAATTCGGGTCCTTAAATATGAGAATAAAAGATGTAATATTAAAATAATATTGTGAAATATCCATCGTGTTTCTTTGAAAAAATAATATAGATATTGTGGTTAGATTTTGGAATAAAGCCTAATTTATTTGAGAGGTTCAATTTCATTATTTTCAAGTTTTGATTTAATTTAATTTAGAAATTTTAATTTATGCCTAATTTAGTATAATCTCCCTTATTTATATTATACATGCTATTTACTAAATATTTAATTATTTTTTTATTTTTTACTATTGAAATATTATTTTTATATTTTATAATAAATAAATTAAAATATAAAATATTAATTTATTATTTAATATTATTAATTAAAATGAAAATATAAAAAATATTTTTAAAATTTCATATTATTAATTAAAAAAGTTATAACAATTATACTTAATTAAATTGAAAATTAATAAAATATATTTTTATTTTCATATAATTAATTAAAATAAAAATTATGATTATAATTAAATTTAATTATTTAAATTAAAAAAATACTATTTTCATATTTTTAATTAAAATTAAAAATTATAATAAAAAACGTAATTTTCATATTTCTATGTTATTAATTAATATTTGAAAAAGTAAAATATGAAAAATAACTAATTATAATTATTGAATAAAAAATAATTAAAAAAAATTAACTCATGCATCAATTGGTGAGTAAGTTATACCTTCTTTAATTTTTGGTTAAATTATTTAGACATAAATTAAAATTTTTGAATTAAATTAAATAAAAAATTAAAAATAAATTAAAATGAGCTTTTCAATAAGTACAATGGTAAATAAAATTTTATTCCGTTAAATTTTAAAATATATTCAAAATAGTTAAAAATATAAATTCTTTTTAAAATTTACATAATTATTAGTGATGCTGTATTTGCGGATGCAATGACTAATATGGAAATACGTAGTGTTTTTAATTATTTTTTCTTTTTCTAATGAAGTCAATACAGTTAATAGTAACGAAATTTGACAAGAATCCACAATTATATTCTATTCATAGGAATTTCCAAAAAGCATTAACCTCATGAAATCTACCAACTCTAGGGAAAATGAAAATGCTGCCCTGAAACCAATTGACCACCTCAACTTAACCTTCCAATCCCGAAAACAAAGCAGCCATCTCATTCACAACACCACAAACCCTATTTGCCTCTTGTTCTCTCTCTCTCATTCTCTCTCCGGCCGTTTCTCTCTCCAGAAACCTTCTGTAACTGTGGTTCCCCGCCGGTTGGGAATTGGGGAGAGAAACTTATCTATGTTCTCTTCTCTCCCCCATCCCCTTCCGACCACTCATGTCATTTCATGCATCTTCCACTTCTCATGCTCATGCCACCACCATTTCAAATGATAGTTTCAATTCCCTTTTAGATTCATCCACTCTCTGTTGCATAAGCGGTCTCCTCCTCCTCTCTCTCATTTCTCTTGCTTTCGTCTTTCACCTCCGTCTCAAATCACGAAATTCACACCATTTACAAAGGTTCAATTCCCTTTGGACTGTTCGCTTTCTTCTTGTCTCCTTTATAACCCTCTGGGCCCTAAATGAACTCTTTCGCTTGTCCTTCTTCCGTCGAAAATATCTCTTCCCTATCATTTCTTCCCTCACCCTAAAGCAGCAAACCAGCTTTTGCAAATTCCACATTGTCTTCTCATTAGGGTTTTATGAGCCTGGTTTTCTTATAACCCAACTTTTTCTTGTTAACGTATCAATCCAGAAAAAAACACCACGCAGCTCTTGGGCTATTGCCTTTGTCTTGGCTAATTGTTTTCCTGTTCTTTTTCTGCAAATCTTGTTCGTCTTTTTTTCTGGAACACAGCTACCATTGCCGGAGTTCTTTCTTACAAGTTCAGTTGTTTCAAAAAGCGACGATGTGCTACTGTGTGAATACCCTTTAATGAGTTCTATCATATTTGGTGCTTTTGGGATCTGGTATTTGATAGGCTTCTCATTGTCATGCTTCAAGGTGGTAAACGTTGTCATTAACAAAGGGCTAAGGCTTCGAATTTATGCTCTAGCTTTCGTTGTTCTGATAATGTTACCTATACAAATTCTCTTTCTTGGCTTATCAGTCTTATGGGGGCCGGAGGAGGTCCTCTATGCTTCCATTGCATTCCTTGTCTTCGGAACCACATTAGTAATTGCAGCCGTAGGGGAGGGCATTTTGGTAATTAAACCCATCGTCGATTCTTTGGCTGCTGGAGAAGACGCTCTTCCGCCGTGTGCTCCTCGTGGACAGACGGTGTCAGAGGAGCAGCAGAAACCAAGACCAACATTGGAAGGCACAAGCATTCAATTATAAAATTATGGGGACATAGCTGCCATTTTATTGATTGATGGAGGTCTTTCGAGTCAATTAACTTTCACATGAGGGATCACGCCCATGGCACGAGGTCAAAATTTCCATTGGAGACTTCAAAGGGAAAAAATTTGCTAAAAATGCTAAAGCTTAGATTGAAAATTATTGTCTAAATCCCTATTCCCATGAATTTAAAATATAAATACATGAGATTTATCTTTTTAATAGATAGTCTCATTATACATTTTGTATATTAAATTTACATGAAACCGGGTGTATATACAAAAAAATCTCTCATTTACTAACAAAAAATTATTAGATACATGCAACATGTAAAAATTTAATAGTTTTTATATTTATACATGAATGAATTTTCTATAAATTATGATGAAAAAAAAATCTCATATTTATACAAGTCAAAAAGAATTACCCTAAATATATCTAATAATTTTTAGTTTTTGCTACATATATTATTTTGTCCTCCATCTAGATCAGATTTGTAAAGTACACATTTTTTTTTTTATTTTAGTGTTTACAATATTTTCTTTTTCATTCTTTTTTAGTTCAAAGTTTAATTAAAAACATAAAAAGGTTGTAAAAAGAAATTTTTATTTTTTAATATTTTAAAAAATTTTAACTAGAATTGAATGAATGTTATATTGCTTCTTCTAACCTATATGGTGATGATGTTATTTTTATCTCTTAAATGGAAAATTTTTGTCTGCACTTCATTTACTATGAATTTAAAACATAAATATGTGAGATTCATATATTTAATAATTGGACATCATCATATATTTTATTTTTTGAATCCATAATAGACTGTATTTAGATAAGAAAAATTCATCAGAATTTATAATGGCTAGAACTGACTAGGTTCTGAATATAATAGAATCTCAGTAAGAATGGAGAAAGAACAAGCAAAGGATTCTGTGTATCGATTGGAACACCAATGCTCTCCAAGCTCTTAAATTCCATCTGCAGAGAAGCTGAAACAGAGTTGGAAAAAGTTTGTTTGGTATAGAAACTAAAACTAGAAAAATAAAGTTAAACTATCAGTTTGGATTGATCTTGATCTTGGGTTGCTTACATGATGTGTTGGGGATTATAAATCATTTCATGTAATTATTATATATATATAAAATGAATAAATTTTCAACATTAATTATGATAAAATTCACCATAATTAATAATTAAAATAAAATTATTATATATTAAACGATTATATGAAATTTTAAGGTAAACCGATAGCTTAATAACAGAATATTATGAGAAGCATAGCACAATATATAGAAAATAAGAAATGAACACAAGATTTATATAATTTGATTGTGAAGTTTATGTCTATGGATAAGACATGAATAAGAGATTCTAAGGATGTTATAACTCATTATTGTTAATGTAACACCCGTTACCCGGTCTACAGTGTAATCGAGCAAGAACAGTCACACTTGTGTCGGAGCACCTTATCTTATCTTACTTTATTCCTTTAATAATTTTATCTTGTTATATTTTAAAGTCAATTATATTCAAAAGAGAAACTTACGGAGTTTCCCCTATTCTATTACCGTTTGACGTGTTTTACTATTCACCTGTTTAAAAATTTCAATAATATTTTTCAATAATAACCTCATCCATTTTCATCATAACCAAGTAATTTCAACTCATTATCTCAAATATCATATCTCAATACCATCATTTCCATAATTTTAAATATCATCTCATAAATTTCAATTCATGTTTTTCATCACAATTTCAAAAATTTCATCCATTTTGATTTATAACAGCTTACAACCCTCATTACATATGAAAAGCCAATTTATTAATTTATATCATATACATCTTAAATACAATTTCATAGTTTACATTACAATATAATAAATATTTATAATGTACAAAATACAGTAATATGACCTATATGGGCCCTATCTACATGCATTGCTGAGGAGGTGACACCCTGGACACTTCTGCAGATCCGGACTCCAAAATTCCAATATAATGTCCACTAGGCTTTATCTTCAGTACCTATGCGAGGAAACAATTCATCGCGCTAAGCAATTCTGCTTAATGATGCAATAATATAACAAGAAAATAATATATACAAATAAAGATAAAAATAGAGCATAATTTGTGTAATCAGTAATTAATTTGATTTTATATGAAATTTTTAATATTAAATATCTTTTGTCATATATTTTTGTTGTTCTTTGAAAGTGCTTATTTCATAAGTTTACAATAACAATATACAATATACAAAATTAATAAAAATATTGAATTCATTTTTATATTATTATGGAAGATGCATTTGTAATAATTATTTAAGTTATACTTATTTTTCTAGCATTTTCATTGCTTTACTTAACATTTTCTATGTATTTTGGATCATTTCATAATAAATAAATTTTTAGAACTAATCTAGTTCATTTTAGATCTTTCTTACTCATTTGTTTAATTTCTAATATTCTTAATTTATTTCACTGCCCAAGTAACCTATAACAGGCTGACTGTACTGGATACGCGGGTCCCTGGCACTGGACACCGTGGTGCCTCGGGCAGTCATATCATGGGACGCATAATATCAACCACGTATGCAATCAATATGGCTAAGAAGCCATGGTAACACATAATCTGGCATACAAGCCATAAATGCAGGCATAAAGCCTTACGTAGTATTGCTAAATCAATTCTCTATTGGCATGCCAATCTATCCAATCTGACATATGTGTCCAGGCAAAACATGGGCACATTAGTACCATTAATTGTTTATATGTTTCATTATTTCATTACATATTCCATTTATATTTTATAACATTTTTAATCCTATTCATGGTGGAAGCATAAATTTTCAAATCACATTTCTACATAATTTATGCATTCATCATATCATTCATGTTGATTACAATTTACATCAATTAATTTCATGTATCATTTATACTCAAAGTATTTTTCCTTTCTCTCATGATGGGAACAAGTGTCCCATTTACACATTCATGTGATTTATTTATTCATTACTCTATTTGTGTGAATTATTATTCACAATTCAAGAGGTGTTTCGTATACTAAGTATTTTTAATTCACATTATTCCCTCTCATTTGCCATTTATTGTGCAAGGTATTATTATTCTATTTGCAATGGAAATATAAGTCCTAATGATAGCTTCATCTCATTTATACATTTAACAATTTATTTATGTTAATTACATTTCATATTTCAAGTTGTATTGCTAATGTATTATGAGTTCCAGAATTGAAGACTCAACTTTCCTTTGCAATTTAGTTGAGATGTAGACTTCTTTTGATCCTACTTCCTTCATGAAAGTTGTTCCTCTATGTCTTATCCTTATTTTTCTTTTTAAATCATGTCATTTGCAGTTTTAGAACTCAAGTTATGGTCAAATTATCAAAACTGGTTCATTGCCTCTTTCTGGTTCCAGAACCAGGCAGATTCTGGAGTCAAATTTTATCTAGTCATTTGGGCATACTACAGTCATTTTTAGACCTAATATCCTTCATATGAATTGTTACTCTATGTCTTACGGTTACTCAGGTTCAAGAATCACAATTTTTTAGGCTATGTAGAATGAGTTATGACAGTTTAACTAACCTGGATTCCTAAACCCTATACATCTAGAATTTCAGGTTCAGGTCAGTCTTTGTAACCCACATTAGAGGTCTTTACACTCAAAATTTGAGCAAGGTTCCTAAATCAAAGTTGTAGCCCTATTTCTTAAGTTTTCAAATCAATTTGGTTCATCTCAATTGGAGTTTTCTACTGAAAGTTATGATTCATTTACTATTCGGGTGTCAAATGGTCAATTTGTCCAGTGCAGGAATTTTCAGATTGGGAAGTCCTAATTTCTCCTAGCAATTTCTCTAAGTTGTATTTGGTTTTAGGTTTTAGTCTAAACATCAAAGTTGTAGTTTTAGGTCTTATGAAAATTTTGGCTTTGGTTTCGCTGCATTTTCAGTTTTGTAAACTGAGTTATGACATTTTTACCACAACTGGTCGGGTTGGTCAATGTCCAGAATTTCAGGTCACTTTTAGTTCTAGTCAGAATTATTAACCTAAATTTTTCAAGAAAATTGGTTGGTTTAGAGATAAAATTGGGCTCTATGTTCTGCATGAAAAGTGTGCTCCTATGTCTAACATTTCCAATGGTTCAAGAATCAGGTCATTCTGACTTTCTTAGAGTAAGTTATGGCCATTTGAATATTTACTGTTCATATGGTCATTTTTCCAGATCCAACATATGGTTACCCGGATTCAAGCCAACTTTAGGTGATGTTAGGTTCAATTTCTAGGCAGGGTCTCTACATGAAAAATGTGACAAATTGTCCTAAATTTCATCTCTAATTAGCCTCACACCAATTGGAGCAACATAGCTCTACTTATGGTCTTAAAACCACACTGGACTCAAGGTCCAAAATCCTGCATGAAAACAACACTTCCAATCCAACAATTCCACACTACTACTAACTTCAAAACTCATTCAATTATTATCAAATGGTCAATAATTGACCTCAACAATCTCAATTAAGTCTCAAGGCACAAAACCCCCAACTTATCACAAAACCCTAATTACTACAATTCACAATCTCATATAATTCATGAAATCTTTCATTTCAACTCAAGCATACACATCATTTGGCATTAGTAGACATATTAAATTCCATCAAACTCACTAAAACTTTAGATCATCTAGGCTGACCGAAAATCCAACCTTTCATTAATGCATCAATTATATCATTTCTCATGAAATTTCACCTTGATTCAACTTAGTTTTAAGATTTAAAGAAAGAAGAAAGCAAGAGTTAGGTGCTAACCTCAATTGATGAAATTCCCAAGCTTTCTAACTTCAATTTCTTCTCTTTTTTTTTTTTGCCACTAATCACTCTACCAAGGTCTAAAATTAAGTTTCATTGTTTGGAGTTTATAGAAATTATGGAAGAATAGTAAGGAATTAGAGCTTGAGTTGAAGAAAAATGGAGGAAGTGGAAGTGGGAAGAGGTTCAGCCAACTTAACAAAGAGGAAGAAGATGAATCAATTGTATTTTAATTAATTTCTTTTATCCTTTTTATAGTGTTTGTCTTATTCTTATTGGTTATATATTTTAATTACATCACCGTGACATCATGCCTATGTTATTAATTAGATTTTAGTTTCTTTTCTTTCTTTTCCCATTTCTATTTCACACTTCATGATTTTTAATTTATTTTTAGTGTTTTAATCTCTCCAATTTTAATTGACATTTAGGTCAAAATTCATCTCTGAGGGTGAAATGATCAAAATATCCTTCGTTATGTTCATCAAGTTATAATTGTTTGTACCGATTGGCATTATTTCCTTGTATTCCTTTGACATTTTTATTGTCATCTAAACCTCATAAATCCTTCAATTTAGTCCTGTATAATTATTCCATAGGGTTCCCCACGAGTCTGGGGTTGGCAACTATATTCACAGTCACTTCTCGTTAGGGTTACCTATCGCCGTGACCTCCGGCTCATTTAACCGAGCTGTACTTTGCTTCTTTTATTTTTTTTTTTTAATTTTTTTTAGTCTTTATTCAATCAATTTATGTCTTCTCACCCTAGTTCAAGTGTAGTTTCAGACATTCTAACTGTCCGAACAGACGTTAATCATCGGAACAGTAGAATGTATGGACTACCTAAAGTAAGGACGTTACAGTTAAAATATTTTTTTATATTGATTTTATATTAATTTTTTAATTTAATTTAACTAATATTTTAAACTCGATTAAAAATTTGATTATTCTAACAAAATGCACACTCTTAAAACAGTTGTATTTGAAAATAAAGAAGACAACCAAACCAATATCTAGGGTGAGCACTATTCGGTTTAAACTAAAAAACCGAACCAAATTGCCTTAATTCGGTAATTTGATTCGGTTTTGGAGAAAGAAAATCGGTTTGAACCGAACCGAACTGAATATTATTTTTTATTTTTGAATTAATTTATTTTTATGGGGAATTTATTAATTATATGTAATTATATATATATATATATATATATATATATATATATATATATATATATATATATATATATATATAAATCGCTTAATTTTATTGATTAATGGTTATTAGGTTTAAACTAAGGTTAAAATCAAACCAAATAACTTGAAAATCAAGTCTAAATTAAAAAATAAGTAAATTTTGGAATCGATCAGTTTGAACCGAACCGAACCGAAATAAAGCAGCTCGGTTCGATTTGATTTTTTATTTATTTCTGTTCAGTTCTAAAATATAGTAATTCGGTTTTGATAATTTAATTTTATTCGGTTTGATTTGATTTGAACCGAATGCATTTACAATTTAATGAGAATTTATAAAAATAAAAGTTATATATGAAAATTTTACATAGATAAAATAATTAAAATAATATAGAATAATTTAATGAAAGGAATTCCTTAAAAATAAATGATCTCTACTCTCAGGCTCCATATTGATCACTAGCTCCGAGGGTTGAACTGAACGTAAAACCGTGTCAGATTTTTAATTGAACTGAATAAGAGAATAATACGAAAAAAATAAGTGACTCAATGCTTGGATCAATGACTGGTGTGATTTTATGATCCATTCAGTAGGTTAATAATTTTTAACTTAATAATTTTTGAAAATATCATTAATATTGATATATTAATATTTAAAATTGTAAATTTATATTCAGTAAATAAATGAGATGTTATTTAGTTTTTTTTGTATTATTTAGTTATTTTTGTATTTATAGTACTACAATAAATTTCATAATTATTTTTTATTTTAATATATAATTAGTATTTCTTAAATATTAAGAACATAGTTATTAATTTATAAAAACATTTTAATTTCATATATTACATATAAACGTTAAAAATAAAAATACTAAATAATTATATTTAAAATTTGAATATTTTTAATATTTTTGTATAAAATTTAAAAATATAATTAAAATATATGTAAATGTAACTTAACAAATATCAAAAGCTTGTTTTAAAAAATGAAAATGAGTTTATTAAATTTATTTGTTTTTATTAATAAGTGTATATATATATATATATATATATATATATATAAAATTAATTTTTTGACTTATTTTGTTGATCAGTCTCTCAATTAGATTTTTTTTTGTCAATAGAAGGTACACATGTACTCAAATTAGAGACAAGACTGGACTGCTGTTAAAATCATGACAATTTTAATAGGGTCCTTAGTCCCTCAATTAGATCAAGGGCCGAGTTTCATAATTATGATATTGATAATTATTTTTTATTTTAATATATAATTAGTATTTCTTAAATATTAAGAACATAGTTATTAATTTATAAAAATTTTTTAATTTCATATATTACATATAAATGTTAAAAATAAAAATATTTAATAATTATATTTGAAATTTGAACATTTTTAATATTTTTTTATAAAATTTAAAAATATAATTAAAATATATGTAAATTTAACTTAAGCTTGTTTTTAAAAATGAAAATGAGTTTATTAAATTTATTTGTTTTTATTAATAAGTATATTATCTAATTTATATAATTAATTAATTAATTAATTAATTTTTTGACTTATTTCGTTGATCAATCAAGGGCCGAGTTTCATAACTCTGATATTGATAATATTTTATTCAATTATTGTATGGGGCTACATTTACTTGGATTTGGTTTTGTTGTTTGCTACAAGAGATTATTAGATAAATGGAGTATATAAAAATTTAATAATTTTTATATTTATTGACGAATGAATTTTTTTATAAATTATTAGAAAAAAAAATCTTTTACTTATATCTAATAATTTCTAATTTTTTGCCATATATATTATTTTGTCCTCGATCTAGATTTTATTTGTAAAGTATACATATTTTTTATTTTTATGTTCAGAATTTTTTTTATTCATTCCTTTTTTTAGTTTAAATTTTAATTACAAACAAGAAAAGTTTATAAAAAGAAATGTTTTATTTTATTTTTTAATGTTTAAAAAATATTTAAATATAATTAAATGAAGGTTGCTTTTTCGATGCATATAAACACTCAACTATTAAAATGTTATATTGCTTATTCTAACCTATATGAGCAGGGCCTGAATAGAATAGAATCTCAGGAAGAATGGAGAAAGAAAAAGCAAAGGAATCTGTCTATTGATTGGAACACCATCCATTCTAAATTCAAGATATTGGATGTACTGTAAAATTCACTTATTAAATATATAAATATCACATATTTATATTTTGAATTTATAATAAACTGAGTATAGATAAAAATTTTTCATAGTAGAACATATAGTGAAAATAAAGAAGAAACGAATATAGTATTTATGTAGTTTAACTATAAAGTTTATGTCTACTAGTAAAAGATATTCTACAATAATGATAAATTATAATTTCTCTGAGCTCTTTTAAATTCTAAAATAATTGATTCGGGTTTGTAGTTAAACTAGATTAAAAAGTGATCCAGTTTGATATAGTTGAAGTGGCTTGTGTCAGACTAGTAAATTGGTGTGACCTTGCGGTTTAACAAACAGCCAATATATATATATATATTAAAATAATAATTATTTAATTTAAATAGTGACATATTTAAATTTAATGATAGTTTTTAAAATTATTTAAAAAAATAATAATTTATAAAAATGAAAATTATATATGAAAATTTTACATAAACAATAAAATAATTAAAATAGTATAAAATAATTGAATGAAGGTAATTCCTCAAAATTGATTGATCCCCTAGAATCAATATTGATCACTGTTATAAAACTTTGGGGAATGACTGCGTCGACGGGTTGAATTATGAAAACTCCATGTAGCTTTGACAGCTAACTATGTTTTCCTCTCAATGTACTAAAACTATTGATTACTGAATCAAATCATATTATTGAATTATGAAACAATAATTAATTTTAAAACAGTAATAGACGCACTAGCTAGCAAAAACAAAAAGATAATATATAATAGGAAGCATAGAGAGGAACTAGGAGTAAATGCATGTAGCAACATGTTCAGCACAACTCATTTCACTGTCACCATATATGTGTGCAGTCCTTTGTATATGGTCTGGAGCACGCTGCCCAGAAGTAAATTCAAAGAGCATTGATGAAGCAAAGTAAGGGTTTCAGGAACTCTTAAATAGAATAAGAACATGATTTATAGCTCCATCATTCTTGCGTTTTCCTTCCCCAAACAACTGAATTATTCATGAGCATCCATCAAAACTATCCGTATAGTGCATGAGGCTATGTCATCTCTCTATTTCTCTTTCGAAGAATGAGCCACGTTTTCGATACGAGAATTTCCTGCTTACACTTCCTATACAAGGGAAGATTCAAATTGATTTTCTGCTCACAATAAGTTGGAAAATTCTTGAATATGGCGTTTATATTTGATGCATATATGATTATCTGAATTTTTGTTCGTTTATATATAAATATAAATGTTTATATTCTGCAGCAATGCGCGGGTTATGGTCTAGTCATGGTCTAGTCGTTCAATAAAATGTAATGAAATATTATGTAATTAAATAGTCATTGAAATTCAATAAATATTTGATCTGCCATCTTACAAAATGTAACCTTATTGCACAATCGGCTACATTCCATATCTTAGAAAAAGTACAAGGAGTATATCAAATTCTGGAAATAATTATACAAAAACATAAAAATATTTATATCCTTCAAAAGAAAATCATCTGGAAATTCAAATCACCAGCCTTCCTTTCAACAAACCTTGACTTGGGTTTTATTTAAAATTTTCTCACCATTTGCTGCAGTCTCTAGCAAGCTTGAATCCTACATTAAAAACTATCATCAAGAATTAACATAGAAATCATTAAGATGATGCAAATGAAATTTCAGTCATTCACATCTTCAAAGCAATTAATTAGATTAATTTTCATACTAGCACAAATCATTAATGTTTAAGTTTGCCGATAAGAGCATCCATGAATAATTAATGAGTGATTAAAGAGAAAGAACTAACCTTCTCATGCGTTCCCTTCAAATTTGTTTATGTGAAACTTTTTCTTTAGTTGATTTGCCTTAATTGCAACTGTTACCCAAATCTTGTTGTAGACTCTGTCAGCTAACTGAAAACAAACATACCTCCATGAGTCTTTAAAGTACAAAATGCTACAAACTCCAACAAATCCAGTCACAAAACCCATTCCCAAACCACTGTAGAACCAAAGCATTTTGGAGTCATCTGTCCTCATATTTCCAACTTTTTCATGTCCCTTAGGCAATTCATCTACATCCTCTGAACAATTATTCAATGGAAATCCACAAAGTCCATTGTTGCCAATGTAGATGGATTTGTCATCCAGAGTCTGAAGTTGGTTTCCCAAAGGAATTCGTCCAGATAAGTGATTGAATGACAAATTCAAGTAACTTAAAAAGTTCAAATCAGAAATGCTGGATGGAATAGAGCCAGAAAAATCATTTTTAGACAAGTCAAGCGATTCTAGTGATTTTAACTTGCCAATGTTCCGAGGGATTTTCCCATCTAATTTGTTTCCAGATAGGTTCAGGTTTTGTAGACCTGAAAGATTCATCAGCTCCTCTGGAATTTCTCCAAAAAAGTTATTTCCTGAAAGGTCGATGGAATAGAGAAATCGAAGTGTACTAGTATATTCAAGCTCTATTTCTTTAACATAAACCTGAACATTCTCACCATAGCTATCTTTATCATAATGAACATAAGGATTTTCACTGGTGTGATAGTCCCAAAGCCCTTTGTCTTCATGCATAACAATTGCGGTAAAATTGCCAAAACAAGTAGGAATGGTTCCAATCATCATGTTGTTTGCCAAGTTCAATATGTGAAGAGAAGCAAGAAAGCAAAGCTGCAGAGGAATCTCACCTTCAAATTTATTGGAGTGAAGACCGAGTATTTTGATAGGTTTTCACCTATCCACGAAGGAATAAAACCATCAAAAGCATTCATGCTAAGATCAAGAGTCTCCAAGGATTCTAGATGTCTTAATGACATTAGGATCTTTCCTTGCAGATTATTGTTTTGCAGATGCAGGGAAACAAGAGATTGTGCGGCCAAGGACATTGGAACACGGCCCCTCAGCATATTATTTGACAGATCAATCACTCTTAAATATGTCAAATTTCCCCAACATGAAGGTATTCGTCCTGATAGATGATTTGTCGAAAGATGAAGAATTTCTAAGCGTCCAAGACTGCATAAAGAAGCTGGAATGGTACCGTTCAGATAGTTGTTGGAGAGGAATAACAATTCCAAATTTGGCATCGTTTTGCTGATCTTCCGAGGAATCTGGCCATGGAGCAAGTTGTTGGAGATATCCAATATGCTTGCTTCAATATGAAAATGAGTTAAAGAACCCTCAAACTTGTTAGATTTCAATAATATGTACCTAGAAAAAGCATAAACTGGGGAGAATTCTCTCAAATTTGGCAAGTTTCCAAAAATCTGATTATAAGATAGATCCAATCCTACAATATTGGAAGATATGTTTTCAAACCAGTCAGGGATGCTATCTGAGATGCTTGCATTAGAAATTATTAAAAATACAACTCTTTTTTGAGTTTTGAGCCACTGTGGAAACCGAGGCCCTAATTTGCAAGATGATAACTCAATATCATAAAGTTGGAAGGGAGGAACCCATTTGGGATCAATATCAAAAACCAAAGAATTCCCACTCATAATCAACTCACCCAAGCCCTGAGTTTTAACAAGTGAAGTTCAGAAACTTTCCCATGCAATGAATTCTGACTGAGATCTAGACTATCTAGGTTGTAAAGCTGTCCAATTGACACCGGAATTGGACCACAGAAAGAGTTGTTAGAAAGTAGAAGAGATTTTAGGCATTTAAATTGTCCCAAGTTATTTGGAAGACTACCAGAAAATGAATTGTTGCGAAGAAACAGAAGCTCTAAACTGTTCTGGATGCAACTGGATGAGTTGCCAAAAGGTCCAGAAATCTCACCGCTGAACTTGTTGGATTCCAAGAGTAGCTCACTCAAATTGCAAAGCTTGTTCAACGTTTTGGGTATGTTACCTTCCAAAGAATTATAAGACAGATCAAGGAAAGCAAGAGAATTAAGATTACCGATCTCAGTTGAAAGAGAGCCTTGGAAAGCATTATAACTCAGATCAAGATGTTGAAGGTTGCTAATATTAAATAACCAGCTGGGGATTGTGGAATTGAAGTTGTTATAGCTAAGATCGAGAACCTGAAGAGATGTAAGATTGACATGTGAAACATGACCAGTGAGGGAAAGCTCACAATTAGACATAGATAATTCTAGTAGAGCAGGAAGCATGTTTATTGACTGCAAGCAATTGTCACACTTGTCCAGAAGCACACCCTCCATTTTTAAGTATTTCAAAGAAGGTGGAAAATGGAGGCTGTCGATTGTCAATTTACGATCCTGATTGAGATAAAGATCCTGCAAGTTTGAAAGGTTTCCAAGATGAAGGGAAACCTTTCCTTGGAGGTCGTCCCAGTAAAAGCTTAGCTCAACCACATGACCAGTATGTTATCGCAAGTGACTCCTTCCCATCTGCAGCAGTTATCTCCGACCCATGAAAGCAACGAGTATGAACTGTTGATGCCATGGCTTGCCTTGATCTTGATAAGAGCTTCTCTTTCAATCTTGATACAGCTTCCATTGACATTTGCTCTATTGCAGCAGAACAGAACGCTTTGAAGTAGAATAAGTATGGCAAGAATCTCAACAACAGTAGCAGTTGCTGATCCCATCACTTCTCAATGCAAAGAAGGAAACTTATTCTATTAGATTTTAGATGCTAAGGGCGATTGCATAAAATAATTCCAGGGATATATATCATAATTCTAATGAGAACTTAGTCTCCAATCGGTTAACAATTTAATTCATTTCTTGCTTTCCTCGCAGCCTCTTGACTTGGACGTGTAGCTTGGGGTAAGCTTCTTGGCCCTTACAGGACAGAATTTGAAATATTCCTTCTATGCAGACTCGGAAATTAAAGTCATTTGAATGCCTTTGGTACCAGAATTCCCATTAAAGCATTAATTGTTTCAATTGCTGTCAATTTTACTGAGATGGATGGACCTCTAACACCTTGTTAATTTTATGAGTTAAATAATCCATTACTATTAAAATATGGGATAATTGCCAAAAAAAAAAAAAACTTTGGACTTTTTAAATTTTTGTAATTCTACCCATATTATAAAAATTACCAATTAAATCCTGAACTTTTTAACTCTTATCAATTCTACCCTACCATTAACAAAACCGCTATCTTACTAACGGAGACGCCACGTAAAATGCCATGTCACGCTAATGATAGGGTATAATTAGTAAAAATTGAAAAGTTTAGGATTTATTTGGCAATTTAATTAGTATAGGATATAATTGTAAAAATATTGAAAGTATAGGATTTTTTTTGACAATTTCTTCAAAAATTTTTAAATTTTAAAATATAAATTATTAATTATAAATATGTTTTATGTAGATAATTTTCACAGGTACTTCATATGTTATCATTCCTAACATAATCTAAAGACTAAAAAATAAATTTTCCTTAAATATTTACTATAAAAGTTATATATGATTAATTAAAACATATGCAACAACAATAATAATAATGATAATAAAGTCTTCAAAACTAATTAAAATTGATTATATGAATCATTTTTTGCCATTCAATTATGTTCAAAACCATTTTCATATCAATATTTAAATGTTATACATTTTTTAATATTACTTTATTTCATATCATTTTAGGTATGTCACCACTATTTTATCATATTTCGTGTTGAAACATTTTCGTGTCAATCAAATTAATATAAATCGAATTGTTAATTAACTTTTATTTTTTTTAAAGTAATTTGAAATTTTGTATAAATTAAAATGGATTTAAAAAGTTGCCAAAAAGCCCTATATTTAAAAATTTTACAATTATGCCTCATGCTAAAAAAATTATCAATTAAATTATATACTTTTTAATTCTTACCAATTATATCCTACCATGACATGATGTGACAACTGACATGGCGTGTTAGTGGCATATGATGTGGTAGAGATAACAGTTTTATTACACTTCAAGAAATTAAAAAAATAGTTACGAAAATTACAGATAAATAAATTTTATTGGTAATTATAAAAAAAAGTGAAGTCAAAAGAATTAAAATTTAAACTAATTATTACCAACAAATTACAAACGGAAACTTTACCGATGCCTAAATTTCATAGGTAAATGTGGCGTCAAATTACGGCGGCAAAGTTAGCAATCAAACATAAAACATACCGATGACAATATTCGTTGCTAATTATTGACGAACAATGATTTCATAGCTAAAGTTAAAGAGGGAAAAAAAATTAAAATGGTAAAAAATTACAAACCACAAGGAGTAGTTGGTAATTACTAACGCAAAACGATTTCGTAGCTAAATTTAAAGAAGAAAAAAAAAAGGGCAAAAAAAGTACCTATTATAGGAAGTCAATCCTATGATTATGTAAATAATATTCTTTCTTAATTAGTTAGCTAATTAGTTAGCATAATTAGTGGAATATCACCCCAATTAGAATACTTAATTATAGGATTTAGAATACTAAATTATAGGATCATTTGTATATAAATACCTTGTATCTCATTCAATAAAATACACAGAAAATATTCACTACATGGTATCAGAGCTTTATTAGAAAAGATTTTTTTTTTTTTCTATCAGAAGCATCACTGTGGAGTTAGGTCACCATCTCAAGGTGACATTTAAGTCTCATCGCCCACCCAGGAAGGAAGGTCCCTTACCAGCGACCTCACCCAGAAAATCCGGTCACCAAAAGATTGGCAAGTGAGGCTCACGTGCCGGTACAAGCTCTTGTCGCCGTTCCACTCGCCCACGCGTGGAGGCGCATTTGACGTCCTCTGCAGCTTCAATTGCTCTTGCAGGCATCGCTTTGGGTGTATGCTGCATCCCTGTTAGTTGTTTTGCCATAGGGTGCCTTTGTGGAGTTGATTTGTCTTGGTCCACCTACTGTTGGGTATGTTTTTGGCTTATGTTACACTGAACTGCTTTAAAATTGTGTCCTGAGGTGTGTTTGCTCTGTGTTTATTGGTTTGGGAAAGGAGATTTCTGTGATTTGCTGCTATGAAATTTTTTTTAATGGTAGAAAGTAAAAGTGTAATAGCTAATGTGATTCCTGTGATGACTAAAATCACATAACACAAACTTAATGGTTCTAATTATCTGGATTGGAGTAAGATGGTTTGGGTTTATTTGTGGAGTATCGACAAGGATGATCATCTCACCCAAGATCCACCTACTGATGATAAAAAGTAAACTTGGATGATGGAGGATGCTCGTTTGTTCCTGCAAATTCGCAATTCCATTAACAGTGAGGTAATTAGCTTAATTAATCACTGTGAGTTTGCTAAAAAATTGATGAATTATTTAGAATTCTTATATTCGGATAAAGGAAATATCTCTCATATTTATGAGGTATGTAAGGCATTTTATCGTGCAGAGAAACAAGATAGGTCCCTCACAACCTATTTTATAGATTTTAAAAGGATCTATAAAGAACTTAATATCTTAATGCCGTTTAATCCTAATGTGAAAGTTCAACAAGCTCAACAAGAACAAATGACTATCATGAGTTTTTTGGCAGGTCTTCCACCAGAGTTTGAGACTACTAGTTCTGAAATTTCATCTCTACATGATACTTTCTCAAGAGTACTTCGTACTGAAGCTCCCCAATTCTCCCAATTTGTTAATAGTGCTCTTGTTAGTCATATTGACAGTGGCAGGCAAAGTCATAAAGCAGGCAATAAAGGAGGGTATAGTGACAATAGGGGTAATCAGTGTAGTGGGGAGGTTGCCCCTAATCATAACTCGGGAGGAATTGAATGTTACTATTGCCATGAGCCAGGTCATACAAAAAGGTATTATTCGAAACTTCAGAGTAAGAACCCACGATCTCGGACGGCCAATATGGGAGTTGATGACTCTTCAGTAGCTCTTTCTAAGAAAGCAGTTTTAGTATCCGCTAAAGAATATGCACAGTTCTTACAGTATCAAGCTTCTCTAAAGTTCTTTAGTTCCCCAGTCACTACAATAGCTGAGTCTAGTAAATCTATTACATGCCCTGTCTCCTCCAAATGGGTCATTGATTCTGGTGCAACAGACCACATGACAAGTAATTCTAACATTTTGTCTACATTTTAACCTCATCATCCTTCATCCTCTGTTGTTTTGGCCGATGGGTCCAAGTCTTGTGTCATTGGTTCTGGCATTGCAAATCTCACACATTCCATTTCTTTATCATCTGTTTTGTGTCTACCCAAATTCGCCTTTAATTTACTCTCTGTCAGTAAACTTACTTGAGTCTTAAATTGTAGTGTCTCATTTTTTCCTGATAATTGTTTGTTCCAAGATCTTACGACGAAGCAGATTATTGGTTGAGGATAAGAGTCTGGAGGCCTCTACATCCTTAACAAACAAGTGCTAAGTTCTTTTGTGTGTTCCAGTATTTTAACTCTTATTGAAGTCCATTGTCGGTTGGGACATCCATCTTTATCTGTCTTGAAGAAGTTATGTCCACAGTTTCAGTTTTTGTTAGTTTTAGATTGTGAGTCCTGTCAGTTTGCTAAACATCATCATTTGCCTAAAGTGTCTAAAGACAATAAACAGGCTTCTTCCCCTTTTGAGTTAGTTCATTCTGATGTATGGGGTCCATGTCCTGTTATTTCAAACTCTAGATTCAAGTATTTTGTTACATTTGTTGATAATTATTCCCGTGTTACTTGGTTATTTTTAATGAAGAATCATTCAAAATTATTTTCTATTTTTTGTGGCTTTTGTGCTGAGATTCAAAATCAATTTAATACGTCTGTGCATATATTGAGAAGCGATAATGCTAAGGAATATCTTTCTGGCAATTTTCAAACCTATGTGTCACAAAAAGACATTCTTCATCAGACATCTTCTGTTGATACTCCATCCTAGAATGGGGTTGCTAAAAGGAAAAATAGACATCTCCTTGAGGTAGCACGGGCACTCCTTTTTCAAATGAAGGTTCCCAAACAGTTCTGAGCTGGTGCAATTTATATAGCTTGTTTCCTGATTAATCGTATGCCATCATCTGTCTTTAACGGTGACATTCCTTATACCATTTTTTTTCCTTCTAAATCTTTGTTTCCTATTAAACCTCGTATCATTGGTAGTACTTGTTTTGTGCAAAATGTTCGTCCACAAGTTACTAAACTGGATCCCAAGTCTCTTAGGTGCCTCTTCCTTGGATATTCTTGACTTCAAAAAGGGTACATATGTTTTTCTCCAACCCTTAATCATTATATTGTGTTTGCTGATGTTATCTTTTTTGAATATACTCCTTTCTTTCCTCCCTCACTTATTTGTGAGAGTCTGGGGGAGGAAGATGATGTAACATCCCTAATTTTCAAATAATTATTATATATATATATTTTTTATTCTAACCCAGGTATTGTGGACTTCGCGTATGTACTTTCATTTCATGGAAATTTGATCGTCGCCCGGATCTGCAATTTCGGGCCGAGCAGATAAGCTGCTAGAACCATTTTAGAACCGGGTCAAGATTATAGGCTACCCCACCATTTTGGGCGTTACGACGCGTTCAACGCTGCCCAGTTGTCGACGGTAAACTCGAACTCTACATTACTCAATTTTTGCCTTGTACTGGGTTAGAATAAAATTTATAAAATATTCGTGGATGATAAGAAAATTACGATTCTTATTGCAATAGCCTTATAATATTGTTAAGGACTGCGGGGCAGATTTATAGAATTTTTAAAGTTAGTTTGGATAGTTTTTGAAAAATATTAGTTTTGAAGTCTTATAATTGAGTTGTCTGATGTTGTGATTATTACTTGGTTTGGAGGGCCCAAGAGGGGCCATATAATGATGATGAGATATGGGTTGAGTTTAGAAGTGTTGTTTGAACCATTTTGCAGGTTGGGTAGGTCATAGGTATAGGGGAGACTCTACCAGATTTTCAGCACAACTTAGGGTGTCTTTGGTCTTTTCTAAACTTGTATTGAGACTCAATAGACATCTCCTTGAGGTAGCACGGGCACTCCTTTTTCAAATGAAGGTTCCCAAACAGTTCTGAGCTGGTGCAATTTATATAGCTTGTTTCCTGATTAATTGTATGCCATCATCTGTCTTTAACGGTGACATTCCTTATACCATTTTTTTTCCTTCTAAATCTTTGTTTCCTATTAAACCTCGTATCATTGGTAGTACTTGTTTTGTGCAAAATGTTCGTCCACAAGTTACTAAACTGGATCCTAAGTCTCTTAGGTGCCTCTTCCTTGGATATTCTCGACTTCAAAAAGGGTACATATGTTTTTCTCCAACCCTTAATCATTATATTGTGTTTGCTGATGTTATCTTTTTTGAATCTACTCCTTTCTTTCCTCCCTCACTTATTTGTGAGAGTCTGGGGGAGGAAGATGATGTAACATCCCTAATTTTCAAATAATTATTATATATATATATATTTTATTCTAACCCAGGTATTGTAGACTTCGCGTATGTACTTTCGTTTCATGGAAATTTGATTGTCGCCCGGATCTGCAATTTCGGGCCGAGCAGATAAGCTGCTAGAACCATTTTAGAACCGGGTCAAGATTATAGGCTACCCCACCATTTTCAGACGTTCTGAACGCGTTCCAGTTGTCAGATTTGGCATAGGTAAACTCGAACTCTACATTACTCAATTTTTGCCTTGTACTGGGTTAGAATAAAATTTATAAAATATTCGTGGATGATAAGAAAATTACAATTCTTATTGCAATAGCCTTATAATATTGTTAAGGACTGCGGGGCAGATTTATAGAATTTTTAAAGTTAGTTTGGATAGTTTTTGAAAAATATTAGTTTTGAAGTCTTATAATTGAGTTGTCTGATGTTGTGATTATTACTTGGTTTGGAGGGCCCAAGAGGGGCCATATAATGATGATGAGATATGGGTTGAGTTTAGAAGTGTTGTTTGAACCATTTTGCAGGTTGGGTAGGTCATAGGTATAGGGGAGACTCTACTAGATTTTCAGCACAACTTAGGGTGTCTTTGGTCTTTTCTAAACTTGTATTGAGACTCAATAGACATCTCCTTGAGGTAGCATGGGCACTCCTTTTTCAAATGAAGGTTCCCAAATAGTTCTGAGCTGGTGCAATTTATATAGCTTGTTTCCTGATTAATTGTATGCCATCATCTGTCTTTAACGGTGACATTCCTTATACCATTTTTTTTCCTTCTAAATCTTTGTTTCCTATTAAACCTTGTATCATTGGTAGTACTTGTTTTGTGCAAAATGTTCGTCCACAAGTTACTAAACTGGATCCCAAGTCTCTTAGGTGCCTCTTCCTTGGATATTCTCGACTTCAAAAAGGGTACATATGTTTTTCTCCAACCCTTAATCATTATATTGTGTTTGCTGATGTTATCTTTTTTGAATCTACTCCTTTCTTTCCTCCCTCACTTATTTGTGAGAGTCTGGGGGAGGAAGATGATGTAACATCCCTAATTTTCAAATAATTATTATATATATATATATATATTTTTTATTCTAACCCAGGTATTGTGGACTTCGCGTATGTACTTTCGTTTCATGGAAATTTGATTGTCGCCCGGATCTGCAATTTCGGGCCGAGCAGATAAGCTGCTAGAACCATTTTAGAACCGGGTCAAGATTATAGGCTACCCCACCATTTTCAGACGTTCTGAACGCGTTCCAGTTGTCAGATTTGGCATAGGTAAACTCGAACTCTACATTACTCAATTTTTGCCTTGTACTGGGTTAGAATAAAATTTATAAAATATTCGTGGATGATAAGAAAATTACAATTCTTATTGCAATAGCCTTATAATATTGTTAAGGACTGCGGGGCAGATTTATAGAATTTTTAAAGTTAGTTTGGATAGTTTTTGAAAAATATTAGTTTTGAAGTCTTATAATTGAGTTGTCTGATGTTGTGATTATTACTTGGTTTGGAGGGCCCAAGAGGGGCCATATAATGATGATGAGATATGGGTTGAGTTTAGAAGTGTTGTTTGAACCATTTTGCAGGTTGGGTAGGTCATAGGTATAGGGGAGACTCTACCAGATTTTCAGCACAACTTAGGGTGTCTTTGGTCTTTTCTAAACTTGTATTGAGTCAAATATATTAAATAATTACAATGAAATTGTCAGGTGAGCCGGGATAGCCTTTCTCCTACCTTAGGGAGGGGATCTGTAGCAACTCTAATTTTTCATATCCATTTAATTACCTGAAACTTAAAATACTAGGTATCCAAACCTGTCATTCAATTTAAAGGCTTACATACATCTTGATCTTACATCTTATAATTCCTACATGGAACTTGTACCCTCTCCAGAACACCTGAGCTAACAAGTCTCTATCTTACGCTACAATCCCATCTGGGACACTACTCCATAAGTCATCATTATTAGTAACAACCTTTGATCCCTTCTAAAAAGATAGGACTATACCCTAACTTACTGCAACAAAGGTACTACATTTACCACCTTGCCAAAACCATGTCAAATTAATGACTCTCTTATCATATCATAGCTCTGTAAATCATCAATTCATAGTTTCGACCTTCCCTAGGTAGTAAGGTTGTACTTTACACCTTGCTGATACACACGAGGTATACTATTCTCATTAAGCTCTAAGCAAAACGTCTGTCGTACTGCAAAAATATCCAAAATTCCATATTGAAGACCAGATGGTCTCACTCTATAGATGTCACCTTTACTTTGCAACTAATCCGCAACCTCTGGTCTGATGGCAACTCTTGATGTAACTCAAGCTCATGCTAGGGTAATCGAGTTACTGACTCTAGTTACCATCCAACTGTGACCTTTCGATATTCTAGCTCTAGATCCCTAACCAGGAGTTCCCATACGGAGTCTAAAATTTAACTCAATTGTACAAAATACATTAAATACTATCAATAGACCTACGAAGAAGAAGAGCAGGTTAGCCACAACAAATAATCCCCCCGTAGCCTGGAAAAAAAAATAGATGAACAGGAGTGAGTATTCGACTTAGAGAGTAAAATATCAATTTTAACCATAATCTCTATGTTAGGTTGAGGAATAGTTAGGCTTACTATGGGCCTCGGGGGCTTTAGGCTGGCCTAGGTCCTAGTGCCGATCCGGCCCATAGGTTGGGTCGTGACAGATGATCTCTTAATCTATTATGTCCATTCGGTATCAAGTCCTCACCCAGGTCCTCAGAATTCTCCTACACCAGCATCGGCTCAACCTCGTCACCCACTTATTATTCATGTTTATTCTAGCAGATTGGAGAATCTTGACTCAGATCCTCCATCAGCTTCTTCGTTAGAAGATCCAGTTCCATCCACTGCTCCTCAGTTTGACTTAGATCTTCCCATTGCTCTTTGCAAAGGTAAAGGTCAATGTACTTATCCTATCTCTTCCTTTGTATGTTATGATCACTTGTCTCCATCATCTCATTGTTTTATCAGTTCTCTAGATACTATTTCTATTCCTAAAATTGTTGCTGAGGCATTATCCCATTCTAGCTGGTGTGTTGCAATGGAAGAGGAAATGGTGGCTTTAAATACTAATGGTACTTGGGAATTGGTATATCTGCCCCCGGATAAGAAAGTTATTGGATGTAAATGAGTTTTTACAGTCAAAGTGAATCCTGATGGTACTGTGGCTCATCTCAAGGCTCAACTTGTTGCTAAAGGATATGGTCAGACTTATGGCATTGATTACTCTAACATTTTCTCTCCTGTTGCTAAACTAGCTTCTGTTCGCTTGTTTGTTTTTTTGGCAGCTAGATATGATTGGCCTTTACATCAGTTAGATATAAAAAATGCTTTCCTTCATGGTGATCTCCAAGAGGAAGTTTATATGGAGCAACCACCAAGTTTTGTTATTCAGGGGGAGTTAGGCAAAGTTTGTAGGCTCCAAAAATCCCTTTATGGCTTGAAACAGAGTCCTCGAGCTTGGTTTGGCAAATTCAGTGAGGTAGTTTAGCAGTTTGGTATGAAGAAGAGCAAGTTCAATCATTTGGAGTTTTATAGACACTCTAAAGCTAGACTAATCTTACTTATTGTATATATTGATTAAATTATTATTATTGGAAATGACTCTACAGGCATTTCATCACTTAAGTCATTCCTTCAGACTCAGTTTCAAATAAAAGATTTGGGTTTGTTGAAATATTTCTTAGGCATTGAAGTTTCAAGGTGTAAGAAAGGCATCTTCTTATCTCAAAGGAAGTATGTCCTTGATTTATTAGTGGAAGCAGGAAAAATAGGTGCCAAACTATGCAGTGCACTAATGACTCCAAATCTTCAGCTCACAGCAGGAGATGATGAACTATTTGAGGACCCTAAGATGTATAGGAGATTGGTTGGCAAGCTTAATTATCTCATAGTAACTCGTCTGGATATTGCATATTCAGTTAGTGTTGTAAGTCAATTTAGGTCTTCTCTTATTATTAACCATTGGGAAGCTTTGGGGCAAATTTTATGTTACTTGAAGGGTGCTCCAGGTTGTGGTCTCTTATATAGCAATCATAGGCACTTAAATAATGAGTGTTTTTCAGATGCAGATTGGGCAGGTTCAAAGATTGATAGGAGATCCATTACATGATATTGTATCTTTGTTGGAGGAAACTTAGTATCTTGGAGAAGTAAGAAACAGACTGTAGTTTCTTGTTTAAGTGCTGAATCAGAATATCAAGCTATGTCCCAAGCTGTGTGTGAAGTAATATGGACACATCAGTTATTGGAAGAAGTAGGTTTTGAGACCTCATCTCCTGCCAAACTATGGTGTGATAATCAAACTGCTCTCCATATCGCCTCAAATCCAATGTTTCATGAGCATACTAAGCACATTATAATTAATTGTCACTTCCTTCGAGAAAAGATTCAATAGAAGATCATCTCAACAAGGCATGTCAAAATTGGGGAGTAGTTAGGAGATATATTCACAAAGGCTTTGAATAGGGCTCAGGTTGATTACAATTATAACAAGTTAGGCATGATTAATATCTATGCTCCAACTTGATGGGGAGTGTTATAGGAAGTCAATCCTATAATTATGTAAATAATATTCTTTCTTAATTAGTTAGCTAATTAGTTAGCATAATTAGTGGCATATCACCCCAATTAGAATACTTAATTATAGGCTTAAGAATACTTAATTATAGGATCCTTTGTATATAAATACCTTGTATCTCATTCAATAAAATACACAGAAAATATTCACTACAGTACCAACCAAAACAAGTAGTTGGTAATTACCTACAAAAATCAATTTCTTAGCTAAATTTAAAGAGGAAATAAAAAAAAAATTAACATAGCAAAAAAATTACTTATCAAAATAAGTAGTTGGTAATTGCCAACGAAAAGTGATTTCATAGCTAAATTTAAAGAGGAAATAAAAAAAATAAAATTTTAAAATGGCAAAAAAAATTACTGAACATAATGAGTAGTTAGTAATTACCAATAAAACCAATTTCATAGCTAAATTTTGAAAAGGAAATAAAAAAATAAAATTTTAACATGACAAAAAAAATTACTAGACTAAGTAGTTCCCAATTACCTACGAAAAATAATTTCGTAGCTTAATTTAAAGAGAAAATAAAAAAAATAACAAATATAATTTTGAATAGGAAATAAAAAAAATAAAATTTAACATGATAAAAAATTTACTAGACTGAGTAGTTTTTAATCACTCACAAAATCCAATTTCATAGCTTGATTTAAAGAGAAAAAAAAAAAAAAATAACACGCTAAAAAAATTCTCTCTTACAAACCTTTAAACCTCGCAATGCATTCATATTTTTTAGGATTTTAGAACATACTTTGCATACATTTTGTTCTTATAAATAATTATTTTTATATATTTTTAGTAATATTTTTGTTTAGTTTAGTTTAGCTTTATAATTTTATAATTAACTCTTTTTTTGCATTTTAGGTTAAATTGTGGTCAAAAAGTGCTGATAGCGGTGATAAAAAGAATTTCATGCTGATGTGGGGGTGAGAGAGCTTAAAAGCAGTGAGAATTTCAAGTTTTGGTGAAGCAGAAGATTACGCTAGCACTAACACAGCAATGCTTTTGGTTGTGTAAAGAAGGAACCTGTCAAAATATAAGCTGTGTTTCTAGTTACACAAGCGATGTAATGACTAATAATGTCATTATGAGGGTAGTGCTTTTGCTCATATGAAGACATCTTTAGTAAAAACATCAACTGAATGCTAGGATCATACACCTTATGCTTTGCCTAAGCCTAAAGATTCATTGAAGCATCTTGGGCTTGTTTCTAGCCTTACAGTGGACTTTTGATTTCTGTTTATTTTGCTAGACTTAGATTATATATCTTGCCTATTTTGGAATTGTATATAATATGGGTTTATTTTGATATATAGTTATATATATTATAGATTTTATTTGATCTCTACTTATTTTGCTAGACCCATATTATATATAAAATTTATAATTTATTTTTTTATGATTTATGAATTGTTTTAATATTTTTATATCATTTTGAATAAAATTTTTATTGTTGTAATTTTTTTAAAAAACTCATTTTTTCAAAATTGTAAATTTCATTACTAATTAAATAAAATACATATTATATAACTTAATAAAATTATATTTACTAAAAAAAAACTTAATAAAATTGTTTTACAATCCCCAAATTCGTTCCCCAATCATAAAAAAATTGAAATTCCCTCCTCCCCTCCCCCAATTTCACACTCTCTAATTATCTCTCTCTCTCTCTCTCTCTCTCTCTCTCCCCAATTTCATTCATCATTCATCCTAAATTCCTTCTGCTCCAAATTCCTTCTTTAACATCATTTGTCCCAAATTCCTTTTGCCCCTAAAATCATTTGCATCCACGGCTCTCTTCTCCTTTCAAATGCGCCCAGGATTCTTGGACACCACTATGATGACATTACAATGATAGCTCTCAGCTAAACTCCACCTGCCTTACCTCTAGATCTATTGATCATTTCGTCAAGCTCTACAAGTTTCCAGATAGTTTTTATTTTTATTTTTTTAGCTCTTTTTATTGCTGTGGTTGATCTTTTGGCACCTCGTGCCTAGGCTTGAGGACCTTTTGGCACCTTAGTGTGCCTTGAGCCTTTAATATGTTGACAAGCAAATTTTGAGTCGTTCATCTGGCTTGGTTGAGCATGCTAGTTGGAATAAAAAAACATTAATTTACTTCTTATTCAATCCCATGAAAAATGGATTCTTATTTGTGCAATGGGATCTGGATGACTGTTGACCATTTTTTACTTGTTGAGATTGGTTATAGGAGATGCTCAAAGTTGTTGATGTTTTGAATGTGCTAAGTTTTATAACAGATGACTAGGAATACACAGTTTTAGCTTTTTGTTTGGAAATTTTGGTAAATTGGATTTTAAACTTGACATTTGGTGCTGGGTGTTGCAGAGATAGTAGATTTTTTTGATTTTCTCCCTACACTGGAGGAACAAGCTACACGTGATATAACAGTAACAAGTGTTTTTGATGTTATCAAATACATATGACCCAATTGCAAGGTGATTGATGTCTCTATCTGCATTCTAATTTTATAGATACGTAAGCAAAAAGGTTTTGAGTTTAATTTAAGATTTTGATATCTCTATCTACATTCTAATGTTATAGGTAGAAGTTTTTGGTTTGTACAAGACAGGACTTTATCTAGTAGAAATCACTTCAAATATGTATTATTGTATATTGCAGAAAAAAAAACAGCTAGACTATTGCAGAGAAACTAGGGGTAAAGGTTTGCTTTCAATCAAAGGCTGCTGAACGATATAGGGATGATGTCCCAAATATGTCCCAGAGGGGGGGGGGGTGTTGAAATGGACTAATACAATTTTTCAGTTCTTGCTCATAACCTTTGAAAAATTGTGGCTTGGTTCAACAAAATGTTCTAATGTGAAGTGTGTGTGTTAAAATAGGTCAAATAAATTGTGCATACAAATTTAACTCAAACCATGCTCAGCATACTATTCAAACAGAATATATCAGTACTCAGCAAATAGAGCAGTAAACTGATTCAAACACAGCACAGCAAATTAAACTCAACTAGAAAATAAAATGTAGAAATTTAATGAGTAAGGGTTAAGAAAATAGAACACTGAAATTTTTATGGTGGTTCGGCTTAACTAGCCTATATCCTATCACAATTCGATCCCACAGGCCAGACCGGCACTAGGACCTGGGCCAATATAAAGCCCCCGAGGCCCGTAGTAAGTCTTACTATTCCCAAATCCATAACTAGGGCCAAAAACTGAAGCCCAATATGCAAATAAAATAAAATAAAATATTATATTTTTATTCGAGCCAACCCAACTCGATAACCATTAGAAGCTAAAGCTAGGGGAGCCTAGCTCAACCCTGGTATCATCATTTACAAACTATTTAAATATCATAAAAATTTTTCATTTATTAATACCAAAAACTTAAATTAACACAATCCCTGACAAGATCAATACTACTGCTAGCATATGCGGAGTTCTAAATTACAAATTAAGAAAATAATAGTACAAATGAGTAGCCGCTGATAAACCTACAAGAAAGGAAGCGGGTTATTCTGAAAAAGAAATGCTCCTGTAGCCTGAAAAAATAGGGTGAACAGGAGTAAGCATTCGACTCATAAAGTAAGATATTGATTTTAAATACGATTTTTGTAACTATCTAGGGCTAATGTGTAACACCCCTCACTAGTCTACAGTGTAGCCGAGCGAGGCATGTCACACTCGGTGCCGGAGTACCCTATCTTATCTTACTTTATTTCTTTAATAATTTGATCTCGTTATATTTTAATATCGATTATTTTTCTACGGAGAAACCAGCGGAGTTTTCCCTATTTTATTAAATATTAACGTGATTCACCATTCACCTGTTTGAAATTTTCAATAACATTTTCAAATAAAGATCACATCCATACTCATCATTTCTAATATTGTCCATACATTTCGATTCTTATTCATTACCATGCATATTCATTCATGCTCATTTCATATATCAAAATTCTCAAATTTCCATTAATTACATAATTTACAATTTACATAATATACACATTAATTACAATTCTATTATTTATATTTCAACATAATAACTAATTATAAATACATAAATTAACTTTTGTGAGCCTTATCTACCTGCATTACTGAGGAGGTGACAACCTTGAGCACTTCTGACACTTTTGCAGATCCGATTCTAAAAATCTCAGTCTATTATCTACTGGGCTTTATCTTTAGTACCTGTACCAGGAAACAAATCCATCACACTAAGCATTGCTACTTAGTGGTGCGATAATATAACAAAGAAAATAATATGCAAATAAAGAAAGAAATGGATTATACTTTGGATACTCTGGAATTTAATCTAATTTAATATAATACTTCTAGTATCAACTATCTTTCGTTCTAATTTATTCCTCTTAAGAAGTAATATATTCCTAAATTCACAGTAGTAATATACTTATACTTCTTTTGCAAATCTTTTTATCATTTCATTCAATGCTTTCTAGGTTATCGCAGATTATTTTATAATAATTAAATTTTTATATCGTTCCAATTCATTTTAATTCTTTCTACTAAATAACTAATCTAATTTATTTTAAACATTCTTACTCTTTTATTTAATTGTTAATATTTTCGGTTGCTATTATTCTTAACTCATTTTAATAAATTTCACTGCCCAAGTAACCTATGACAGGCTGACTAAACTGGATAACGGATCGTTGGCACTGGACATCGCGGTGCCTCGGGCCGTCATACCATGGGACGTGAAATGGGGAACGTCAACCACGTATGTAGTCAGAATGGCTAAAAAGCCATGATAACATATCAGTATGGCTAAAAGCCATGATAACATATAATCGGGTATAAAAGCCGTGAGTGCGGGCATAAAGCCATGAATACAAGCATAAAGCCTTACGCAGTACTGCTAAAACAATACTCTATTGGCATGCTAATCTATCCAATCTGATACACATGTCTAGGCAATATATGACTTCATTAAATGTTAATGTATTTTGTTTTATGACTTCATTATTTCATGAAAAATTCCAATTATAATTTATAACATTTCAATTCTATTCCTAACAGAAGTATAAATTTTTAAAATACATTTCTACATAAATTTTGCCTTCATCATAATTCATATATTTATTCATTATATCACTCATATTTATCACAATTCACAGCAATGGTTTTCATAAACCATTATACTCAAAACTTTCTTCTTATTTCTCATATGCCATTAATCATGCAAGGTATTAATTTCTATTATTATTTCTTATGTCTTTGGGGTTACTATTCACATACTATTTATTCAAAATGTTGACTTTCTCTTACATAACAATTACATGAGTTCTAACCACATGAAATTACCACATTTTGGTTCACAAAAGTGTTGGCATTGGTTGCCAATCAATACTTCAAACTAATAGGAAATAAATCAAAAATTTTAGTTTTGGGTGCTAGAGTTCACTGTTCCATTAGGCAATTCTACAATGAGAATTTGGCCAAATGTTCTTAACCAAAGTTATTCCTTATTGTTTTTAGTTCAATTTTTGTTTTTGAATCACTCCATTTGGAGTTTTCTAACTCAAGTTATACTAATTTCTTTAGGGCTGGCTGGATTGCTTCCTACCCAGAATTTCTGGGCAGAATTGGTTCTGCCAGATTTGGTGTCTTGAATTTGATGGACAATTTCATTAAGTTCTGGTCAAAATTTAGAGTTATGTTCTTCATGAGAGTTATTCTAAATTGTCTAATCTTTCCATTGATATAAAATTCAGGTCAATTGAATATAACTACACTGAGTTATGGCCAAATGAACAAACACTATTTATTTGGTCACTTTTACTAGGTCCAGAATTGGTTACCCAGATTTGATTAATTTTTAGGGTATTCTAAGTTTGTTTTCTGGGCAAGGTTTCTTCATCAAAGTTGTGCCATTATGTGTCTAGTTTCATGTCCACTTAGCCTTGCACCAATTGAACCTACACCTCTCAAGTTACAGCTACCCAAACTTGCTAGACTCACATTCAGCCCTGCAGGTCCTATGAGGCAGCATACCCAACCTCAAATCCAAAGCCACAATTCACTTCAATTCCTCATCAAACACAGCCAAATGGTCACTAATTGACCATTAGGACTTTCATTCACCAACACATGATTAAAACCCTAATTTTACCCCCAAACCCTACTCCAAAATTCCAATTTACTCAAACAACATGCAATCTAACACATCCAATCACAAATACCTACAAAGCAACTCCAATAAACACATTTTATTTTATTTAAATTCATCAATTCCCATAGCAACACATGCTGGCCGAAATTCTTCTTTCATCAAACATGAATAATTCCTCAATTTTTTTCTTGAAATTCTTCCCATATTCATGCTCAATTTCAAGTTTACTAGAAAAAAATGGAAGAAAGTAGCACTAACCTTATTTGATAGAATTCCCAACTTGATAAACCTTTAATTCTCCTCTTCTTTTTGGTACCAACCTTCTCCCCAAGGTCAATTATCAAAGTTTAGTGTTAGGGATTATGAGTTTTATGGTGTAAATTGGTGGAACTCAAGCAAATTAAAAATGAAGAAGGAATGAACTCTCCCATGGAGATTTTTGGCCAAGAAGTCCCAAGGAGAAAGAAGCTGATTTTTCTATTGGTTTTTATCTCCTTTTATGCTTTTTATGAGTGCTTGTTGAATCATGATTGACTAGTAAGTTTTAATTGCATCATTTTTACATGTGCATGATGTCATAAATCTTATTTAATATCATTTTATTTTCTTTCCTTTTTATTCATTTTAATTAATTTTTCTTCAATATTTATTCATATTTTATGTCATATAATTCATTTACATAAATAAACAAGTTGGTCAAAATCATCTCTGAAGGCAAAATGATCAAAATGCCCTCCGTTTGGCTTAAGGAGCTAAAACTGTCTGTACCGATCTTAAAAATTCTCCTAACATTTTCTTGGCATTCTAATGCTACCTAAGGCACTGTAATTCTTCTCTGGCATCCCAGAAATTATTTCACGGGATTTCCCTCGAGTTTAGGGTTACTAGCTGTCTTCATCGTTACTTCCCGTTAGGTCACCCATCACCGGGGCACCGACTCATTTAACTTTGTTGTATTTTATTTCTAAATTTTTTTTAATTTTTTCTTATCATTATTTGGCTTATTTATGACTCCTCACTCTAGTTTACATATAGTTCCAGACATTCTGACTGTCCGGACCGATATTGATCACCAGAATAGTCGAATGCACGGACTAGCTAAAGTGAAAGTATTACATAATGCATCCTTAAGAATGAAATGTAAAATATATCAACATATTCAACTAAATTCAAACAATATTCCCACAAAGAATAATTTGAAGTACTCACACACCTGTGTGTCACATCAATCAAATATATATATATATATATATATATATATATATATATATATATATATATATATATATATATGGGAGTTGATCCCCTACACAGCTCTCTTAATTTCAACCTCTGCCAGCGAGATTAACTCGAGCCAGACTTTCTCTTAATAATCCAAATGTGGGGGTCAGTGAGATCAACTCAAAGCCGTACTCACCCTGACTTATTATAAAAGGACCGGGCTCCAAGCGAGACTACCTTAAGCTGATCTGGCCGTCCTCCCTATATCCAGTACCACACCTCACGCACGTCAATACATGCACACAACTTCAAATTACCCTAAGGCGACACTCACATCAATTTCATCAAATAATAATGCAATACAAAGCGTGCCTATAATAGCTATATGCATATAATTATAAGTGAATGCATAAGTATGCCTTGTATGTATAATAATATTGAAATTATAAATAAAATCAATATCTACTCACAGTACATCGGAGACTATTATGGTTGCTAGGTGGAGAAAGATGGCTGACCCTACTCATCCAAATAATTATATTAATGAATTTATTAGCTCTAACACAAAATAAGAACTTAGAGAGTTAAAAGACACTCTAGTTTATGTTGAAAATCTAATAGAGTTTTTCCTATACCTAGGACTTATCCAACCTGCAAAGTAGTTTAAATAACACTTATAATATCACAAGTCTTAAGCCTACAGATTATTAACATCACATGGCCCCTCCTGGGCCCTCCAAACCAAATTAAACTCTCACAATCAGACAATTCAATTATAAGGCTTAAAACTGATATTTTTTAAAAATCATCCAAACTAACTTTAAAAATTCTATAAACTTGCTCCTTGGTCCTTAACAATATTATAAGGCTATTGTGAAAGAAATCACAATTTTCTAACTATCCACAATTATTTTATGAATTTTATTCTAAATCCGGTATTAGGCAAAATGAACAACTTGGAGTTCGGGTTTACCTATGCCAAATCTGACACCTGGAATGCATCCGAAATGTCCAAAAATATTGGGATCAACTGTAATATTGACTATGTTCTGGGAGAGCCGCCGGGCAGTCGGGTCTGGCTGAAAGTTAGGTCCCGGGAGCTAGTGAGCTATCATTGATTCGATCGCACCTAAAGGAAGCCCAAAAATTGTCAATAATTATAATAAAATTATTTTTAATTTTTGAAAATTGAAAAAGCTCGAAAATTTCTCCAAGTGATCTAGACTATCTGATGATCATCTTTTTCAAATGGTGTCCAATCAGAGCGGGGTCAGTTCCATCTCGAAGGTTTCATTGCCCTGAGTCCAATAGTGGTCTCGAATTTTCGATCTGATAGTCAGATCGCCAAAAGAGTGGTTAAAAATCTTGAAAACAACCATTTTCTCTCTTCTTGTTTTGTATGATTCTGGTGGCTACCGATAGTGAGACTAGTCGAAAAATGAAGCTGGGCTTGTAGGGAGTCAGTTGATGATGGTGGGGTCACCGGGCATTGGCCGGAACGACTAGATTTTGGTCAGGAAGTTTTTCTCTCTCCTGCTCTCTCCTCTCTCTCTCTCTCTCTCTCTCTCTCTCTCTCTCTCTCTCTCTCTCTCTCTCTGTTGCTATTGTCGTGTGCTGCCGTTAGTTGGTGGTCAACTTGGTGTGGAGGGGACTTCGCCGAAGTCCCGCTAGCGCTGTCGCTAGTTGGCTAGAATGGGAGACAAGGGAGAAAGATGGTGAGGGAAAGAGTGAAATGGGGAGAGAAAAGGGAGAGGGGGAAGCTGTTTCACTTTTTTTTTTCTTTTAATTCTGCCATTGCATCAGTGGTCTTTTCACACACACACACACACATATAATACTTTTAATTTTAAAACAAATATTATTTTATTAATATATATATATATATATATATATATATATATATATATATATATATATATATATATATATATATATTGCAAGGTCATTCCAGGAGAGGCTTTAACAAGTCAACATCGGTTGGTAGTCTTGGATGTCAAGTTTAGGAACAATTCAAGTAGGGTCAGAAGAAATAGTGTAGCTCGAACAAAGTGGTGGGAGTTCAAAGGAGTAAAGCAAGTGAAGTTCAAAAATGAGCTTCTCGAGTCCGAAGTATGGAAGCTGGATATGGAGGCCAATGATATGTGGATACAGATGGCATCAAAGATTAGAGAAGTAGCTAGAAAAGTACTTGGAGAGTCTAAAGGACATGGACCACCCTCAAAAGAGAGATGGTGATGGAATGAGGAAGTACAAAAGGCAGTGAAGAGAAAAAGGGAATGGTATAAGAAATTACCTAAATGTGATAATAATGAGGCATATGAACAGTACAAGATAGCAAAGAAAGAGGCAAAAAAGGCAGTTAGTCAAGCAAGAGCATAGGCCTTTGAAAAGTTATATGAGAAACTTGGAACTAAAGAAGGGGAGAAAGATATTTATAGATTAGCAAGGAGCAGAGAAAGGAAATGTCAAGATCTCAATCAAGTTAGGTGCATTAAGGATAAAGAAGGAAAAGTGTTGGTGAAAGATGAGGACATTAAAGAAAGATGGAGAAATTATTTTAATGATCTCTTTAATAATAGTCAAAATGGTAATAGCGTGAATATAGATTATAGAACAATAGAAAAGAATGTGAATTATACTAGAAGGATTAGATCTTTAGAAGTAAAGGAAGCACTTAAGAGAATGAAAGTGGGTAAAGCCTGTGGACCCGATGAAATACCAATTGAAGTGCGGAAGTATTTGGGAGATATGGGAGTGGCATGGTTAACTAAATTATTTAATAAGATTCTAAACTCAAAGAAAATGCCTGATGAATGGAGGAAGAGTATTTTAGTACCTATTTTTAAAAATAAGGGAGACATACAGAGTTGCTCAAACTATAGGGGAATTAAACTCATGAGCCATACTATGAAGTTGTGGGAGAGAGTTGTGGAGCATCGACTACGTCATGATACTTCTATCTCTGTCAATCAATTTGGTTTCATGCCCGGTCGTTCAACTATGGAAGCGATCTTTCTCATTAGAAGCTTGGTGGAGAAATATAGAGATGCGAAGAAAGATCTACATATGGTTTTTATTGATTTGGAGAAGGCTTATGATAGTGTTCCAAGAGAGGTCTTATGGAATGTTTTAGAACAAAAGAGGGTATCTATTAGGTACATACAAGTATTGAAAGATATGTATGAAGGAGCAACTACTATTGTGCGCATAGTGGGAGGGGACACAAGAGATTTTCCGATCTTAATTGGATTACACCAAGGATCAGCCATAAGCCCTTACCTTTTTACATTAGTTTTAGATGAACTAACGAAACATATACAAGAGAGTATTCCTTGGTGCATGATGTTTGCGGATGATATTGTTCTGATAGATGAGACACGAGAAGGAGTCAATAGAAAGCTAGAACTTTGGAGAAGTACTCTAGAGTCAAAGGGTTTTAAGTTAAGTAGAACAAAGACAGAATACATACATTGCAAGTTCAGTGAAGGCCAAACTGGTGATAGGGAAGGAGTTAGTTTGAATGGAGTGATACTGCCCCAAAGTAATCACTTTAAATATCTAGGCTCAGTTCTTCAAGTAGATGGGGGATGTGAGGAGGATGTTAGTCATAGGATTAAAGCCGGATGGTTGAAGTGGAGACGTGCCACGGGAGTTTTATGTGATCGTAAGATTCCCAATAAATTGAAAGGAAAATTTTACCGTATAGCCATACGACCGGCTATGTTATATGGTAATGAGTGTTGGGCACTGAAAGAGTCGTATGCATCTAAGATAATAGTTGCAGAGATGAGAATGTTAAGGTGGATGAGTGGCCATACTAGACTAGATAAAGTCCGTAATGAGAGTATTAGAGAAAAGGTAGGAGTGGTGCCAATTGAAGATAAGTTGAGAGAAGGGAGATTGAGGTGGTTTGGTCATGTGAAGCGTAGACATACGGAGGCTCCAGTTAGACAAGTAGAGCACATTAGGTTAGAGGATAGAAAGAAAAATATGGGTAGACCTAAATTAACTTGGAGGAGAGTAGTACAACATGACCTAGAAGCATTACACATTTCTGAGGATTTAACCCAAAATCGTTCAGAGTGGAGAAAGCGAATCCATATAACCGACCCCAAATTTTTGGGATAAAAGCTTTCTTGAGTTGAGTTGAGTTATATATATATATATATATATATATATATTCTGGAAATGCCCCATCAGTGTACTTTTACTTCTTCTTCTTATTATTATTATTATTATTATTATTATTATTATTATTATTATCACCAAATCCAATAAAACAAAAAAATAAATTTTAACTAAATTTCCTTAAAATATAACAAATTAATAATTTAAATACTACTACTAAATATTTAAATTATTTCATTTAACTAAGTATAAATAAAAATCTTAGTATAAATAAAGGCATGATAATATTAATACTTTAATACTTAATATAATACTAAACTTTAAAACTCATCAATTAAATTTAAAATTGAAACTTTAAAATAATTTTACAAAATATGTTTAAAAAATAACATTAAAGATATATAAATGAAAGTATTACAAAAATTATGATTTAGTTAGATAATATTAAAATACTATATAAAAATATGAAATTTAGATTTAAAAATTTAGATTATAACAATCTTCCCCCCTTAAGAAAAATTCGTCCCCGAATTTCTGAATAAACAGGAGATGAAGAAAAGAAGGTTATTAGGATAGGTACGAGCATTTACTCCTCCAGTTATGCAGAGATGGTTAAAATACATTATTCTACAAACTCTTCGTATGCTATTGATCACATTTTACTGCTCGTTAACTCTGTTGTATTATCCTAGCTATCATCATCATTTCATAGCAAAACCCTTACCTATATTACTTGTCCTTTTTCTAACATCTTTAGTATCCTCTATGCTTTCTCTGCACTCTAGTGTAATAACTTGTAATATTAGTCTTTGTTCCATTCTATTACCAATCTTTGTGGTGCAAAGATGTCACTCATATTGCCTGTTTTGTAATGACTGGTGAAGTGCCTTTCTGAAATAACTACTTTTACACGTACCTTACCTAAGATCATTACTGATTTTGTTGGCTATTGAGACTTTAGTAATACTTTCTTCATGCTTAAAGCACCGATACTTCTTAATTCTATGATATTATGAACTTCCCACTTACTTCGTGCCACTAATAAGGTCTTTGTACTAACTCCTACCTATCTCATAGATAATCAGCTATGTAGAGTTTCATCCAAATGGCAAACATTCCTTATACCATCTATCGACATCAGAAAGTGAATTGGGTCTCTCTTTTGGCATAGCGATAGTTTATGTATTCTCAAGCTATCCAGTCAACACAATTTATCATCTCCTACTCTTTTTTTTTGAAAAGGGAGTTCCTTGACTTCTGCTTGAAACTTCTTACCATTTGACATACCTCTGAAAACATTGGTAATTAGATCAAGAATTCACCGCTTCTTTAGCCTGCTATTTTACCATAACTTGTCCTAAATATCCCTTAGTGTCCCTATCATACCATTCCTTTTTGTCTTTTCTCATATTGTGCCTTATCGTTGAAGATATTCATACTATTAGTGTTAACTGTAACCTTTTTACCATTGCTTAATCCTAACTCGATTGCTAACTCCATTACTTTTGAAATTGTAACTCTATGATTGGTTTCCATAAGCAAATACAACATATAGTATCATACAATAGCACTAACCTACAATTCATTTTATGGAAGCCAAGCAATCCACCATGGATGATTCTTCCTATACCTCCTTCCTAATATAACCATCAAAATATTATCGCTCCCTACTATCCTTTATAGGGAATTGCCCTTCATGGTCAGATAGGTATCCTTGAACCTATAGGTTCCACCTGTACTAACATGACAATGAAAAAATGTGTGTTGTACCACAATCCTAGACAAGTTATTTCACACATTCCTCCTCCTTCATATAGCCACGTTTCTTGATCTTCCTTCATTCTTGACATTACGTATACACTTACCATCATTTTTGCCTCAAGAGATTGTGTACGTATTAGTGCCCATCAAATTCTCAATTAATTGAGTCACCTTGACACAACCTCCCTTCTTAACATAATCTTCCAGAACCAAAACATGAGCTAATTTAGAACTCCTACAATTTATAGTACACCAGTGTTTGATAAATAATATTTAGCTCATACGCTTTAGTCTTCCTTTTCAATTTTATCATTTCTTTATAATTATTGTGTTTTATTATAAGATATCAGTTGTACCTATCCTTTATTGTACTGTTGCCCCATTCAACATATCATCTTGGAATTTATAATCTTTTTTTATTCTCCATTTATCCGCCATACTTATTATTATTTTTCTAATGCTCCTTATACTTGGTTATATTTTGAAAGATGAAGCACTAATAGATTCTTTTAGAACTAACTCCAGTCTTACCAATAATCACTCCTCTAATCCATGTACTTCCTAATAACTTATAATTATATGTATACCTATCTTATCTTGTCTTCTACTAATGTTTTGTTATATATTATGAAACGGTCACTCATATTTCCTTACAAATTTAACCTGTTAGTCTTGTTACAAACACTTGCCTAACCTCTAACAGACTTTATGACTACTATCTCGCCATTTTGAATTCTAACTTCAAACCTCTATGCCATTATCCCTCATTTCTTTCTCCCATTAGGCATGTTTGAATCCATTAGGTTGAGTTTTATTCAACTTACCACCTACTAACTCCACTTCTTTGCTTGATAAGATAGTTCAAGTACCCTCAGGTTACTACCTACTTTGGTTACATACCTCACCTAACTTTTCTCATACTATCAACAACCAAAAGGGTTCTTATCCCATTGCCCCCTTATTCTACCTTGGGGATAGAAAATAGACAAATCCTAATCCAGATCCTGCTCTAAGTTCAGGCTCCTAACACTGTATTAATTATGACCTGCTTTGAGTTCTGCACTCCTGGGTTCTATACCTTGACAAATGTTATCCTTAATGTCGTCCTTTTCTAAGCTCTTCATCCTAACATTTATGTTTACCTCATTTACCTTTCCTAGAACTGCATTTGCCTCCTTTGTATCTTGACTCTACTCTTCCTAATCTTATCCTAATTTGGGCCTTTCAATTTGTTCTTTAGCCAACTCCTTTATCTTACCCAAAATCTAACTTTAATTATTTTATTCTTTAACTCTACTCTTTTTCTTGACCGGACTATCATGTTAGAGACTTATACCATTTACACTGTCCCTACCATGTTATCTATACCTTGATGTTACTCAAATTTAGTCCTCTAACCACTCTAGCTAGTACTTTTACTAGCACTCAAGTTATCTCTCCCGCTGCATTTGAACCAACTATTTTATCTTTCCCTTCTGCACTTCTTTTATATATATACATATTCTATGATTTATCGATGCTAACTTCTGTCCTTTTCCTTTCTTTTTACAAACTACCCTCTAATACTTCAAGGAGTGAATCTATAGGATCCCCTTTTTCCCTTGCTACTCTATAGCTCTGCATCCATCATGATTTAATCCCTTATGATCCTTACAACAAAAATTGTACTTTCCCTAAGGGGGGTACCTAAGCCACTATTTCCTATCACACTACAATCCCATTTAGGACATCATTCCACAGATCATTATATTAGTGGCACTCTTCTGTCTCTCCTAAGAAAACATTGCCATACTCTGTAGCATAACTAACTGCAAGAGAGGTACTACCTCTATATCATTACCACAACTATATAAGGCTATCTACTCTCTTTTTATATTGTAAACTTTCCTAGGATGCCATTTCGTAGGCTACGAATATTATTCATATTCTTCAGTCTTCTTTAGGGAGTAGAATCGTACTTACGCTCCATTGTCACACAAAGGAGATGCTATCTTCATTAAACTTTAGGCAATACATCCACTATAATGCCAACACTACCAGCAATCTCATATCGGAGACTAGATGATTTCACTAATTAGGTGTCATAATTACACTACAACCATATTAAAAACCTCTAGTCTTGTGCCACTTATGCTATAACTCTGCACTCAAGTTAGGATAACTGAGTCACTAACTTTAGTTATCACCCAACTGTGACCTTTGATGTTCTATCTCTAGGGTCTTAAACCCTAACTAGGAGCTTTCCTAACTCTTATGCAAAAATAAAACTCTGTCTTGACATAACTGTACCAAAACAGAGGCTGTTTGCAAATACCCTCATCATGGTACACCACGAGGAAGCATGCAGCTCTACACAATAATCCCATGTTGGTATTGTAATCTGCAGCTTACAGCACAAATATTGAGAACATTGTATAGTTACTACGGTACGTCCCAATAGACCAGGTTTCCCAACCTCTTATCTCTCCTTAACCTATTGATACCACAACTTACTCTAATTGGGCTATCTAGTGATGACTGCCAGTAGTGGTACCCTTACTCCCATCTAGGGCAGCTATGCTATCATAACTCACGTTTAAGTACTCGTGCCTTGCACTAGACAGGCACATCGTTAGCCCTATACTAATAAAAATACAACATTCCTTAGAGTACGTATTCACACGGCAGACCTCAACACGTTTGCTAACTCTAGTTCACATTACCATGTACTCCATGAAAACTGAGACACTAAACTGAAGCACTCTTAACTACTCAAGGAATAATGCAGAATCTAGAAATAAGGAATTACAGAAGAAGACAAAACAAGATCCTATACTCCACTCCACATGTGACAACTCTAGGTACACACTTTCCCATGAATCTAGAGCCTAAGCTTTGATACCAACTTTGTCATGACCAGATCTAATAGGCTGGACCGACACTAGGGCCTAGGCCAGCATAAAGCTCTCGAGGCCCTTAATAAGCCTTACTGTTCCCAAATCCATAATCATAGCAAAAAATTGAGGCCCAACATGTCAATAAAATAAAATAAAATATTATATTTTTATTCAAACCAAACCAACCCAATAACCATCAGAAGCTAAAGCTAGGGGAGCTCAGCTTAACCCTGTTATCATCATTTATAAACCATTTAAATTTCATAAGAATTTTTGATTTATTAATACCAAAAATTTAAATTAACACAAGCCCTGAAAAGATCAATGTTACTGCTAATACATGCGGAGTTCTAAATTACAAATTAAGGAAATAATAGTACAAATGAGTAGCCACTGATAAACCTATGAGAATGGAAGCAGGTTATTCTGAAAAAGAAATCCTCCTGTAGCCCAGAAAAATAAGGTGAATAGGAGTGAGCATTCTACTCATAGAGTAAGATATTGATTTTAAATACAATTTCTATAACTATCTAGGGCTAATACATCCCTAAGGATAAAATGTAACATATACCAATATATTCAACTAAATTTAAATAATATTCGCACAAAGAATAATTTAGAGCACTCACACACCTGTGTGTCACATCAATCAAATATATATATATATATATATATATGGGAGCTAATCCCCTATACAGCTCTCTTAATTCCAACCTCTGCCAGGAGATCAACTCGAGCCGGACTTTTTCTTAATAATCCAAATGTGGGGGTCAGGGAGATCAACTCAAAGCCGTACTAACCCTAACTTATCACAAAAAGGATTAGGCTCTAAGTGAGACTAGCTCAAGCCAATCTGCCCATCCTACCCATATCTAGTACCACACCTCACGCACGTCGCCACACGCACACAGCTCCAAATTACCCTAAGGCTACACCCGCATCAATTTCATCAAATAATAATGCAACATAATGCGTGCCTATAATAGCTATATAAATATAATTATAAGTGAATGCATGAGCATGTCTTGTATATATAATAATATTAAAATTATAAATAAAATTAATATTTACTCACAGTACAGTGGAGACTATTGTGGCTACTGGGTGGAGGAAGATGACTGACCCTGCTCACCTAAACAATTATATTAATGAATTTGTCAGCTCTAATACAAAATAAAAACTTAAAGAGTTAAAAGACACCATAGTTTATGCCAAGAATCCAGCAGAGTTTTTTCTATATTTAAGACCTACCTTGTAACACCCCTACATGCATAGTTCTGTATATTTCACTGTTCCAGTGATTGATATCGGTCCGGATAATTAAAAGGCTTAGAACCATATTTAAGTCACCTAGAAAAGCCCAGAATAAAAATTAATAGCAATTACCAGAAGGAAAAATTGAAATAAGAAAAACAAAGCATAAAAGGTTAAATGAGCCGGGGGTCACAGTGATGGGTGACCGTACCGAAAAGTGATTGTGAGGTCAGTTGTAACCCTAATTTCGTACGGGGCATTGTGACACCGTAGTCCTAAGAAATATTGCGAAGCTAGTGGAAATGAGAAAATCACAGAAAAGAGTTGAGAAGTAGGTCAAATAATTAGATTAGGGTTCTAGAAGAAATACATAATTATTGGTAAATCGAATCAGATCGGCGAGGGGTAAATTGGTCAATTCACCCCTAGAGGTGACTTTTGGCCTAACTGTCCAATAAAATGTAAGAAATTAAAATTTTGAAATATAGATTTAAATTGAAGAAGTATGGAGAAAACAAAGAAAAAAGAAAAGAAAATAAAATAAGATTAATGACATCATCATGATGATGCCAAAATGAGATCATAAATAATTACCATTTACTTAATTATTTGACTAAGTCAAAATAAAGTTAAATACACATAAAATAAAAAAAGAAAAAAAATAATTTCATTTTGTCTTCTTCAACTCAAATTGCCGTCCCTCTCTCTTGGCTCTCTCTCTCTCTATACTCAAATTTCCACCATTGATGAGTAAGTTCAAGCTTTTAGAACTTGAATTTTTCTCACAATCCCTAACCTTGAACCTTAGAGAACTTCTAATTTACCCTAGAAAAGAAGAATTGAAGGAAGAAAATTGAAAGAATTGGAGGAAAAAGTGAGGATTCAAGAGCTTCATTTAAGGTTAGTGATTTAGCTTTTAATTGTATATTTAAATTCATGTTTAAGTAGTTGAATTACATTAGAATTTGAAGAAAATGAAACAAAATCAAGCATGTTAGAACCCTAAGGAATTTCGACTGCCATGGTGGTTGTAGCAGTTGATGTGTTTTGGTTTGATAAAACATGTATACAAGTTCAATTAAGTGTGTAGGTATGAATTATTTACTTTAATTTCATCAATTGAACCAAGTAGAGAAATTAGGGTTCTTAGCCATTGCAAATTGGGGGAAAATTTGGGGATTTATGAAATTGAGACAAATTGACCTAATCAAGACTCAAAATGGTCAATTAGGATAAATTAGAGAGTGTTGGAATGGTGAGAAGTGAAATTAAATTCAGATTGGTAAGGGTCCAATTCTGGACAGCCAGACCAAGGTCCACTTAAAGGACCAAAACTGTAATTATTCTACTCCAATTGGTGTGAGGCCAATTGGAGATGAAATTAGACACATAATGCCACAATTTTCATGCAGAAATCCTGCCCTAAAAATGACTTTAAGTTAGTGAACAATCAGGTCAAACCCGAATTTGGCACACTGCCAATGTACAGAAATGACCAAATGAACAGTGTTTGTTCATTTGACCATAACTTAGTGTAGGAAGGTCCAAATGACCTGAATTTTATACTGATGGAAAGTTGAGATATAGCACTACAATTTTTATGAAGAACACAAACCCAATTTCTAACCATAACCCATCCAAAAAGTGAGCTGCAGTCGGCACACCAAAACTGTCAGAACAGAATTGATACCCAGAATTCTGGGTTAAAACCAATCCGACCAGCCACCTTGAAATTAACATAACTTGAGATAAAAAAAACTCTAAATAGAGTGATTCAAAAAAGGAATTAAAGCTAAGACAATAAGGAACAACTTTGATGAAGGAAAGTTGGCCAAATTCCCATTGTAACCAGACCAATGGAACAGTAGAAGACAGTGATCCAAAACTGAAAATTTAAAATTTCTCTTAGGAGGCTTAGAAATTGAAATGGCAAATAATGTCAACAAATTTGACACTCAAAATGTGGTATGTGGGTGTAATTGGAATTCACATACCTATTAAGAATGAAAAAGTCAATATTTTGACTTGAATAGTATAATGAATAGTAACCCCAAATTACCAAATTCAAAGAATTCCATTTTTAAGCAAGTTTAGGTGTACATTCAAGCATGCATAAAATTAAATGTTGGATCAATTAAGAAACCTGATACTGAAACGCTTTAAATTATTTGTTTCAGTTGAAAAAGAGACTGAGAAGGAAGATAAGGAAAAGTGAGTCAAGACCTAGAGGCGACTCATTCTAGGTTTGTGCACAATAAGCTTTAATTTATATTTTCTAATTGAAAACTTATTTAGCTATGCATTGTGAATTAATTATACTAATTATGGGTTTCGAGAAATGTTGTGTTGCCATTTTATGAATAGAAATTTGAATTGGAAATTGATTTGTGTTTTGCGTGAAATGTTTGAATAACTTGATTTAAATTAATTTCGGATTCACACTTAGCATGACAGTATCATTATATTCCTCCTCCGTTTACGGGGTTGAGATCGTCTATATTCCTTCCTCTCTGGCTTGCCAGTTGAGGTCGAGATTGGATGAGTACTCATATAGCTAGCTAGCCACCTCCCTCATTGATTTCAATTAGTGGGGTTGAGATTGTTTTATCGTGGTGTACAATACGGCATTGATAAAAAATTTTGTGTCATGATCTAAGTTGTGTATGGATTGGCAACACTGTGCTTTATAAATTATTTGACAAAATGGTATTATAAATATGATTTGAAATTTGTGAAATGTGATTGTGAAAGGCTTCGAATTACTGTTTATCGATGAATATTTTATTTTTCGCATCTTTAAATTTTTTTGTGCACCACTGAGTAAACAATACTCTGAGATAGCTTTATTTGCTGTCGCAGATAAGGGAAAAGAAAAAGCAGCAGAGTGAGCTGCTAAGTTGATAAGGACTCCATTGAAGTTTTTATACAGGTATTTATTTATACCCTTGTAAATTTGACTTGATGTAAATATTCTTTTGTTCATATGTATCTAAGTAGTTAGATGAGTAGTTGTACATTAAAGTTTGTAATAATATTATTTTTAAATTTTCTTTCTGTAAATTAAGACTTATGAGTGTAAATTAAATTCAATACAACGTTGATGAGTTTATTGAACTGTTTTTTTTTAGAATGTTTTGGGTTGTGAATTTTGACTTAAGATTTGGTTGAATTGTATTGATTTGAGAATATATTGGCAGTTGGGGTTGAGAAATAAAATTATTGGGAGTATTTTCATAGGTTTTAAAAAACTGATTTTTCCCAAATATAGACGACACTCTGCCGAAATTTTTATAAAATTTGCGAAAAATTTAAATTGATTGAAAATTTGATATGTGGTTTAACTTAAATTAAAAGTTTTTAATACCTGTCAAAATTGCTCACCACCTTTAAAGGGAAATAAAATTGCTTTAAAATCCCTTGTAGTGTAGTTAATGGGTTATCAGTAGGCAAAGTTCAATAATTCATTAAGTATACTATGGAATCATGTTATGCCTTACAGAGAGGTAAGGTATGACATGTTTTAGTGGTATCATAGCCATGTTTTAAAATGAGTTTTGAATATGAATTTGAATATTTTCTTTGATAAGTACAACTGCTCAAGTGTTCTTAGTTGATACATATGATATATTTACATCATGAATATGAACTAATGGAGATAAACCTCCTTGTGTTTGTTATTAGGAAGTAGATAATTTATTTGAAATCAGAATGGAAGAAGGAGATCATTCCGTCGAGCAATCTGTTGAGACTGAGGCACCGGGGAAAGCCCTATCTCTCCAGAATGTGAGTGGGTCAGCCACTCCAGCTCCTCAAATGCCATAATTTCCTGCACAATTTGCTTAGCAGATGGCTACATTATTCAAACAAATGGTTGGCAATGTACCTACTCAAGCACCTGTAGCACAACCATAGTCCACAGCCAAACAATATGAAAAATTAATGAAATTTGGGGCTACAGAATTCAAAGGAACTGTGGATCCACTGGAAGCCGAGCAGTGGTTGGAAAGGATGGAATGGGTATTTAGGAAGCTGCAGTGTACAGAAGAACTTAAATTTGAATATTCAGTTTCCTTGCTGTAAGGGGATGCCTATGAATGGTGGAAGAGCATCCCCCACAGTCTGGTTGAACCTCCAGTCCTTACCTGGTTAGATTTTTTGAAGGAGTTTCGACAGAAATGGGTTCCTGACGCTTATGTCGACATGAAACTACAAAAGTTTTTAAGTCTGAAGCAAGGGGATAGAATAATAGCAGAATATGAGAGAGACTTCTCTCGACTGAGCCATTATACTGGAAGCTTGATTGCCACCCCTAGAGATCGATGTAAGCGGTTTGAGGCTGGGTTAAGGCCAAGCTTGAGAATGCAAGTTATGGGGTTCCGACATCAGAACTTCTCAGAGTTGATCTCACAGGCTTTGGAGCTGGAAAGGATTGAAAAGGAAGGATCAGTTAAAAAGAGTACAGAAGAGAAAGAGAAAACTAGGAAGTTTACTAGTTAAGCACCTGATAGTGGTTCAGGGAAGAGGAAATATTTTGGGGGATCCAGTTCATGCAAGTCGGGTAGAGGCAGATCTTCTGGACAGAGACCACCCCGATCTGGTCAGCAGACCTAGCAGACACCCAGAGGGGCATTATCGGTCCATGTATGTGAGACCTGTGGCAGAACACACGGTGGAGCATGCTATAGAGCCATATGCGCATATTTTAACTGTGGAGGGACCGGTCACTTTGCAAAGGATTGTATGAGTGCACACCATTCTGGACCATCTACTACATTTGAGGGATTAGCCCAAGCCTCTACACTGAGGGGTTCATCAGCAATTAGCAGAGGCAGAGGTAGAGGTAGGGGTAGTACCCTAGGGAGTTAGAGTACAGTGAATTAGCCAGAACAAGGTAGTGCACCAGCCAGAGTCTACATGATGAGATAGAGAGAAGAGGCTGAGATATCTGATATTGTGGCTAGTATATTCTCTATCTCTGATCAACATGTATTTGTGCTATTTGATCCGGGTTCTACTCATTCGTATGTTAGTGCTAGCATCGTTGATTCTCTTATAGTTCCTTGTGTAAAAATGGATTTTGAGGTGCTAGTAACTAGCCCACAAGGACAAGAGGTCAGGGTCAACAGCATGTATAGGGATTGTCCTTTGGTGATCCAATGACATACTTTTCTGTCTGATTTGATAGAAATGCCCTTTAGAGATTATGATATTATCTTGGGCATGGATTAGTTAGCTAGGCGTCATGGCATGATTGATTGTAGATTGAAGACAGTCACTTTTGGTCTTCCTCAATACGGTGATGTGGTAATACATGGGGAGAGACAGTTATTGCCATCAAACATTATTTCGGCTTCACTAGCTCGAAAAATGATCAGAAAGAGGTGTGAAGCATACTTGGCATATATGGTAAACACCCAAGTAGGGAGTCCAACACTGAGAGACAACCCTACAGTATGTGACTTTCCAGATGTGTTTCCTGAAGAATTACTAGGATTACCTCTGGAAAGAGAGGTGCATTTTGAAATAGAAGTTATGCCTGGTGTGGACCTAATCTCCATTACACCTTACAGAATGGCACCTGTCGAGTTGAAGGAGTTGAAGGTGCAGTCGCAAGAATTGCTTGATAAGGACTTTATTCGCCCTAGTGTGTCACCTTGGGGAGCGCCAATGTTATTTCTTAAGAGGAAAGATGGTACTCTTCATCTATTTATTGACTACATACAGCTGAATAAGGTGACAATAAAGAACAGATATCTATTGCCTCGTATAAATGATTTGTTTAATCAGTTGAAGGGTGCAGTTATGTTCTCCAAAATTGACTTAAGATCAGGATATTATCAGTTGAGGGTGCAAGAGCAGAGCATTCCTAAAACTGTGTTTAGAACTCGATATGGCCATTATGAATTTCTAGTTATGCCATTTGGGTTAACCAATGCTCCGGCTGCATTTATGGACCTGATGAACACTATCTTCAGGCCCTACCTTGATCAATTTGTGGTTGTGTTTATTGATGACATCTTAGTGTATTCGAGAAATGCAGAGGAGCATGATAGACATCTGCGGATTGTGCTACAGACTTTAAGGGAGAAACAACTGTAATCCAAATTGTTGAAATGTGAATTTTGGCTGAAAGAAATTGCTTTCTTGGGGCACATAGTATCAGTAGAGGGTATCAAGGTAGATCCTAGTAAGATTGATGCTATCCTTAATTGGAAGGCACCCAGAAATATTACAAAAGTCCGCAGTTTTCTGGGTTTAGCTGGATACTACCGTCGGTTTGTGAAGGGATTTTCCATGTTGACATATCTACTGACCAAACTGCTTCAAAAAGATGTGAAATTTCAGTGGACTGATAAATGCTAGCAGAGTTTTGATGAGTTAAAGAAATGTCGAACTGAAGCTCCAGTCCTGACTTTACCTACATCGGGTAAAGAATATACAGTTTATAGCGATGCTTCTCACAATGGGTTAAGCTGTATACTGATGCAAGATCGAAATGTCATTGCTTATGCATCATGCCAGCTGAAACCACATGAGAGAAACTACCCTACACATGACCTGGAGCTTGCTGCTATTGACTTTGCTCTGAAGATTTAGAGACATTATCTGTATGGGAAAAAGTGTTATATCTACACAGATCACAAGAGCTTAAAATATTTGGGCACCTAGAAAGAGTTGAATTTGAGACAGAGGAGATGATTAGAGATGATAAAAGACTATAATTGTCTAATAGACTACCAGCCAGGGAAAGCTAATGTAGTGGCTGATGCCTTAAATCGTAAGACTATGGTAAGTCTAAGAGTTTCTTCTTTGTCCATGGACATGAGTTGAAAGCACTACATGCTAGTTTAGAGGTTGATGAAGGGGGACAAATGGTAGTTACATGGTAGGTACAGCCAGTGTTGATTGATCAGATTAGAATGGCTACACAAAATGATGAGAAATATCAGAAATTGATGAAGGAAGCTCGGGATGGTAAGAAACCTAAATTTTCTATGAGAGATGATGGCTTATTGCTACACCAGGGTAGAATGTGCGTTCCTAATGATGTTAAATTGAGACAAATCATTATGAAGGAAGTATATGAGTCTCCTTTTGTTATGCACCCTGGTGGCACTAAGATGTATAGGGGGGGGGGGTAAAAGAACATTATTGGTGGAATGGGATGAAGAAGGATATAGCTGAGCACATATCTAAATGCCTAACTTATTAGCAAGTGAAGGCAGAGCATCAAGTGCCAGTTGGTTTGCTACATCCATTGCTAGTGCCTGAGTGGAAATGGGAAAGGATAACAATGGATTTTGTAATGAGACTTCCGAGAACACAGAAGAGCCATGATGCAGTATGGGATTGGCTAAACTATACATTATTGTGGATTTTACTAAATAATGGATTTTGTAAAAGAACATTATTATGGACAGATTGACCAAGTCTGCTCATTTTCTGCCAATCCAGATGGACTATAGCCTAGAGAGATTGGCTAAACTATACATTGATGAGATTGTGAGACTTCATGAGGTGCCAGTATCTATTATGTCAGACAGAGATCCAAGGTTCACTTCTAGATTCTGGGGTAGTCTTCAGAGAGCCTTAGGAACTAGATTGAACTTCAGTACGGCATTCCACCCATAGACAGATGGCTAGGCTGAGAGGGTAATTCAGATATTGGAGGATATGCTACGAGCTTGTGTAATTGAGTTTGAAGGTAGTTGGGACACACACTTGCCTTTGATTGAGTTCGCTTACAACAACAGCTATCAATCAAGCATAGGCATGCCACCATATCAAGCTCTGTATGGTAGGAAGTGCAGAACTCCTCTGTGTTGGGATGAAGTGGGTGAAAATAGACTGATTGGCCCAAAGATTATTCAGCAGACAGAGGAAAAGATCAGGCTGATCAGAGACAGACTAAAGGTTGAATCAGACCGACAGAAGTCCTATATTGATTTAAAAAGGAGAGATATTGAGTACACCGTGGGTGATAAGGTATTCCTCAAGGTTTCCCTGTGGAAGAAGATTATAAGATTTGGCAGAAAGGGGAAACTGAGTCCTTGCTTCATTAAACCATATAAGGTTCTCGAGAGAGTGGGTCCTCTGGCATACAAATTGGCACTACCTCCAGAGTTAGAGAGGATACATAATGTCTTTCATGTATCCATGTTCAGGAGGTATAAATCAGACCCCTCTCATGTGCTACCATTATAAGAGATTGAGGTGAATCCAGACCTCACTTATGAGGAAGAACCTTAAGATTCTGACATAAGAGGTGAAGCAACTAAGGAACAAGCAGATACCATTAGTGAAAGTGCTGTGGAACCATCATTCAGGCCAGGAAGCTACTTGGGAACGTGAGAAATATATGAGGAAATAGCACCCACAGCTGTTCAGAGACTAACCTCAGGTAAAATTTTGAGACGAAATTTATTTTAAGAGGGGGGAGGGGGGGGGGGGGAGTGGGGGGAGAGAATTGTAACACCCCTACATGCATAGTTCTGTATATTTCACTGTACCGATGACCAGTGTCGATCTGAACAATTAAGAGGCTTAGAACCATATTTAAGTCACTTAGAAAAGCCCAGAATAAAAATTAACAGCAATTACCAGAAGGAAAAATTGAAATAAGAAAAACAAAGCATAAAAGGTTAAATGAGTCAGGGGTCACAGCGATGGTTGACCGTACCAGGAAGTGACGCGAGGATAGTTGTAACTCTAATTTCGTACCGAGCATTGTGACACCACAGTCCTAAGAATTATTACGAAGCTCGTGGAAATGAGAAAATCACCAAAAAGAGTTGAGAAGTAGGTCAAATAATTAGATCAGGGTTCCAGAAGAAATACAGAATTATTGGTAAACTGGATCAGACCGGCGAGGGGCAAATTGGTCAATTCACCCCTAGAGGTGACTCTTGGCCTAACTGTCCAATAAAATGTAAGAAATTAAAATTTTGAAATATAGATTTAAATTGAAGAAGTATGGAGAATTGAAGAAGTATGGAGAAAACAAAGGAAAAAGAAAAGAAAATAAAATAAGATTAGTGACATCATCATGATGATGCCAAAATGGGATCATAAATAATTACCATTTACTTAATTATTTGACTAAGTCAAAATAAAGATAAATACACATAAAATAAAAAAAGAAAAAAAATAATTTCATTTTGTCTTTTTCAACTCAAATTGTCGTCCCTCTCTCTTGGCTCTCTCTCTCTCTCTCTCTCTCTATACTCAAATTTCCACCATTGATGAGTAAGTTCAAGCTTTTAGAACTTGAATTTCTCCCACAATCCCTAACCTTGAATCTTAGAGAACTTCTAATTTACCCTAGAAAAGAAGAATTGAAGGAAGAAAATCGAAAGAATTGGAGGAAAAAGTGAGGATTCAAGAGCTTCATTTAAGGTTAGTGATTTAGCTTTCAATTATATATTAAAATTCATGTTTAAGTAGTTGAATTACATTAGAATTTGAAGAAAATGAAACAAAATCAAGCATGTTAGAACCCTAAGGAATTTCAGCTGCCATGGTGGTTGTAGCAGTTGATGTGTTTTGGTTTGATAAAACATGTATACAAGTTCAATTAAGTGTGTAGGTATGAATTATGTACTTTAATTTCATCAATTGAATCAAGTAGAGAAATTAGGGTTCTTGGCCATTGCAAATTGGGGGAAAATTTGGGGATTTATGAAATTGAGACAAATTGACCTAATTGAGACTCAAAATGGTCAATTAGGATAAATTAGAGAGTGTTGGAATGGTGAGAAGTGAAATTAAATTCGGATTGGTAAGGGTCCAATTCTGGATAGCCAGACCAAGGTCCACTTGAAGGACTAAAACTATAATTATGCTACTCCAATTAGTGTGAGACCAATTGGAGATAAAATTAGACACATAATGCCACAATTTTCATGTAGAAACCCTGCCCTGAAAATGACTTTAAGTTAGTAAACAATTAGGTCAAACCCAGATTTGGCACACTGCTACTGTACAAAAATGACCTATTCATTTGGCCATAACTTAGTGTAAGAAGGTCCAAATGACCTGAATTTTATAACGATGGAAAGCTGAGACATAGCACTACAACTTTTATGAAGAACATAAAGCTAATTTCTGACCATAACTCATCCGAAAAGTGAGCTGCAGTCAGCACACCAAAACTACCAGAACAGAATTGGTACCCAGAATTCTAGGTTAAAACCAATCCGGCCAGCCACCTTGAAATTAACATAACTTGAGCTACAAAACTCCAAATAGAGTGATTCAAAAAGGGAATTAAAGTTAAGACAATAAGGAACAACTTTGGTGTAGGAAAGTTGACCAAATTCCCATTGTAACCAGACCAATGGAATAGTAGAAAACAGTGATCCAAAACTGAAATTTTAAAATTTCTCTTATGAGGCTTAGAAATTGAAATAGCAACTAATGCCGACAAATTTGACACTCAAAATATGGTATGTGAGTGTAATTGGAATTCACATACCTATTAAGAATGAAAAAGTCAACATTTTGACTTGAATAGTATAATGAATAGTAATCCCAAATTACCAAATTCAAAGAATTCCATTTTTAAGCAAGTTTAGGTGTACATTCCAGTATGCATGAAATTAATTGTTGGATCAATTATGAAACCTGATACTAAAACACTGTAAATTGTGTATTTCAGTTGAAAAAGAGACTGAGAAGGAAGATAAAGAAAAGTGAGTCAAGGCCTAGAGGCAACTCATTCCAGGTTTGTGCACAATATGTGACACCCCTTACCCGTCTACAGTGTGGCCGAGCAAGATATGCCACATTGTGTGCCGGAGCACCAAATCACATTTCAATTCAATTTACCCTTTTTACTTATTTATTTACAATTTTTAATTAATCTAAAATTTTCCATAAATTTTATAGAAAATCCAGCAGAGTGCCGATTGTAAATTAGAAAAACAGTTCTTCTGAATATGTTAAAAACACTTCCAATAAAATCATCACATCATTCTCAGTCAACCACCAATATATTCTCAACAATTTCTCAATTGACTTTAGTATCTTAAAATTTAATTCAATTCATATTACAGTCAACTCAATGAGAAATGCTTACATTTATTACTGAACATAGTTCATAGATAATTACATCAAAAGCATTATTACATGAATTTATAATATACATTACAGAAGTGTACAAAATACAAAATATCAAAATATCAAAAGTGGCCTAATGTTCTACCAAATGCACTACAATATGAGGTGACTCTGGACTCCCGGCGCAGATCTAAAGGCTCACCCTGTATGAGGCCTGCTAGACTCCCCAGCTATGTCTCCAGTACCTGCGCATGGCAAAAGCGACGCGCTAAGCAATTCTGCTTAGTGGTGATAATATAAAATAAAATAACTAAAATAAAGTAAATATGCAGAATGTATGTTTACATTTTTTATAGACTAAATTTATGATATTTATTACAGTATTATTCGATTAAAATTTGGTAAAATTTATTATCATTGCCCGAGTAACCCATACTAGTCGACTGGACTGGATAAACGGGTAAACTGGCACTGGGTACTAAGTACCTCGGACCATCACACCATCGGTCACATTGTGTCTCCCGGTGTGCAACAGAACAGCTAATAAACTGTAATAATTGTCAGGGATGAAACCCAAGTATAATATCTCAATCAATATAGCCAAAGGCTATTTTATCACAAAATGGCACGTGAGGCCATAAAACTCAGAATGGCATGAAGCCATATGCTATATTGCTAACAGAACCCTATTGGCATGCCAACCTATTCAAACCAATCTTACTAGGTATATTAGGGCATATTACACTTTTAAGTTTCACAATTCTTGAAATTCAAGTTTTGGTGTTACTATTCAATTCATTAGTCAACAAAATGTTGAATTTTACATGGACAATAGGTACCTTGGTTTTAATACTCCCAACATACCATATTTTGCATTCTAAAATTGTTGGTATTGGTTGCCAATATCATTTCTAAGCTTAATGTTAATTGTTCAAAATTTTCAGTTTTCAAGCTTTGTGTTTATTGTTCCATTAGTTATTCTTGCAGTGGGAATTTGGCAAAATAATCAACATGAAAGTTGTTCCTTATTTTGTTTTGTTATATTTTCTTTTTCGAATCACTCCATTTGGAGTTTTGTAACTCAAGTTATGGCCCATAAACCACAACTGGCCGGATTATAATTTTTCCAGAATTTCTGGATTGACCAAATCTACAGTATTTTGAGCAGTGAATGCAGGTCACTTTTTTAATATGTTATGTTCATAATTTAGGTTAGGTTTTTTCATAAAAGTTGTAGGTCTATATCTCAGCTTGTTTCTGGTAAAATTTCAGGTCAATTGGACCTTTTTACACTGAGTTATGACCAAATAACTGAATACTGTTCATTTGATCATTTTGCCTAGGCAGAATGCAGGTCACCCGAATTAGGGCAATCATTAGGTCAACTTGGTTTGATTTTCTGGGCATGGTTTCTTCACCAAAGTTGTGCCATTATGTGTCTAGTTTCATGTTCAATTGGCCTTTCACCAATTGAACCTCTACAACTCCAGTTATTGCTGCCCAAACCTGTTGGACTCATGCTCAGTCCTGCAAGTCACTAAGGGCAGCCACACCAAACTCAATTCCCACTACAGAACCCACTTCATTTTTTATTCAAACAAAACCAAATGGTCACTAATTGACCATTAAAACCTACTTTCATCATCACATGATCAAGGTCTCATTTTCACCCCAAACCCTAACTCAACTATCTCAAACCATGCATTATAACTTGCACTTCATTACTCCACTTAAGAGATTAATACCAAGGGCAGCCATACTACCATTTTAGTTCTATGAAAATCATCAAAATCTTACCACAACCAAGGCTACCAAAAATACGGGATGGGCATACACATAGTATTTATTAAATTTCTTTGTAATTTTGCACTCAATCATACTCCTTAAACATGAATTTAAAGAGAAAATTAAGTTTAAGTCACTAAACTCTAATGGAGTGAAATTCCAACTTGCTAAGGTTCTTCTTTTTCTTTTCTTTTTGCTCCCAAAAAACTATGGAAATCAAGCTTTAAAAAGCTTGATAATGGTGGCCATGGAGGGAGAGTGAAACGGCAAGGAAGAAGATAAGAGGCTTTTGATTTTTTTTTCTTTTGTTTTTTGCCCATTAAGTCTTTTTAAACATATTAGTGCCAGGTGTCAACATGTGATTGGGTGGGAGAATAGTAATGACATCATAATGATGTCATAATCCTCTTTTTTTCTCATTTTCTATCCTTTTCTTGTTTATTTAATTTCAATTAAATTTTTAACAATATTTATTCACATTTTATGTCATATAAATTATTTATATAAATGGACAAGTTGGTCAAAAATCATCTCTGAAGACGAAATGACCAAAATGCCCTCTGTTTGGCTTAACGAGCCAAGATTGTGTGTACCGATAGAAAAATTTTTCTAAGCATTTTCTTGGCATTCTAATGCCATAAGAACCTCAATGACCCTTCTTTGGAGTCCCAAAAATTATTTATAATTTTTCCCTCGGGTCTAGAGTTATTAACGGCCTTCACCGTCACTTCCCCTTCGGGTTACTCATCACTGGGGTTTCGGCTCGTTTAACCTTAATGTATTTGGTTTCTAAAAATTTTTCCTTGATTTTTATGAGCATTATTTAGTTTCTTTATAACTCCCCACTTTAGTCTAATTATAATTTCAAACATTCTAACTGCCCGGACCGACATTGGTCACCGGAACAGTAGACTGTACGGATTAGCTAAAGTGAGGATGTTACACAATAAGCTTTAATTTATTGTTTTCTAATTAAAAACTTATTTAGCTATGCATTGTGAATTAATTGTACTAATTATGGGTTTCGAGAAATGCTGTGTTGCCATTTTATGAATGGAAATTTGAATTGGAAATTGATTTGTGTTTTGCATGAAATGTTTGAATAATTTGATTTAAATTGATTTCGGATTCACACTTAGCATGACAGTATCATTATATTCCTCCTCCGTTTACGGGGTTGAGATCGACTATATTTCTCCCTCTCTTGCTTGCCAGTTGAGGTCGAGATCGGATGAGTACTCATATAGCTAGCTAGCCACCTCCCTCATTGATTTCGATTAGTGGGGTTGAGATTGCTTTATTACACCCTCATGTAACACCGGATGAGTACTCATGTAACACCCTCACTTTAGCTAGTCCGTGCATTCTACTGTTCCGATGATTAATATCAGTCCGGACAGTCGGAATGTCTGAATCAATATTTAAACTACATTGAAGAGTCATAAATAATTGAAATAATGGTAAGAAAAATTTAAGAAAAATTTTAGCAATGAAATACAAAAAAGTTAAATGAGCCGATACCCCAGTGATGGGTGACCCTAATGGGAAGTTGCTGTCTTCACAGCTAGTAGCCCTAAACTCGAGGGAAACCCTATGAAATAATTTCTATGATGCTAGAGAAGAGTTACGGCGCCCTAGGTAGCATTAGAATGCCAAGAAAAGGTTATGAGAACTTTTAAGATCGGTACAGACAGTTTTGGCTCCTTAAGCCAAACGGATGGCATTTTGATCATTTCGCCTTCAGAGACGATTTTTGACCAACTTGTCCATTCAAGTAAGTGAGAATTATGTCCAAAAATGTGAACTTGGACTTGAAAGAAAAGCAATAGAAGTTTTGGGGTAGAAAATAGGATTTTTGAAAAGTTGGGGGACCAAAATGAAATTTGAATAAAAAAAAGTGGACAGCAGCTGCACATCCACGTGAGCTGGTTTCTCCAGTAGTTTCTATAAACAAATAAATATATAAAACAGAAGAAGATGACAGTAGAATCGGGAAAGAGGAGAGGAGGAAAAAGAAAGGAAAAGAAAGAAAGAAAGAAAGGAAGAAGGAGAAGAAGAGAAGGGAAGAGGGAGTTGGTGCTAGATTTTTCTGAGTTTGTTTAGCAAGAAAGAACACTAACAAGGGGAAAAGAAGGATTTTGGTCTAAGATACATGAATTAAAAAGAGAAAATGGAAAAGGAAGTAAATAGTAGCAGAAATAGGGATTCAGCAGGGGCAGCATGTTTCTCTTCTGTCCAGGTGAGTTTGGCTCAACTTTTATCCTTGATTTTTGGATATGTTTGAGTTACGTATGTGTAGAGGTTATGGTTAAAATTTGGTGATTGTTCAACGGTTGGATTTGGAGAAATATATTGTTGAACACAGACTGTCTGCAAGTTGAATTCTGAATTTTGGCTATTGAAATTTGAGAAAAATAAATGGTTAGGATGCTTAGAAAATTATGAAATTTGGTACAGATGATCTTTAAGATGTTGAGACTATTGTGTGAAAATTTGGTGAATTTTATACATGTTGTTTATGAGATATAAATTAATTTGTAAGAGTTATTTGATTAAGAATTATTTATGAAAAATTCAGAATTTGAAGTGTTGGATAAATATGTTGATATCTCATGATGTAGTGATAATTTTAGGCTAAAATTTTTACTGATGTTGTACATGGATGTCTTGAATATATAGTTAAAATTTAGAATTTATCTGACTATTGGATCATTATATATAAATATGAATGTACAAACTGCTAGATTGGGTATTAATGGTTGGGTTAAATTGAACAAGTGATTTTGATGGAACTAAGATTATTTTGAGATAGGATATGAAGTTGTTGAATTATTATGTGATTGTGGAATATTTTTTTGAGAAATATATATGTGGATTTTAGTTGGATTTTGGGTGTATGAGTATATTTTAATGATTAAGGAAACTATGGAATTGAGTATTATTTTTGATATTATAATTTATAGAGCTATAAGTTGGATAATTGAAAATATTGATATGATTAATGGCTTATGGATTTGAGATTTATGACCGGGAGTTTAGTCTAATTTAAGGGAAAATGCTGTTGAATTTTTATTGGATATTTAATTTGAGAAAGTGAAGTTATAATTGATTATGATTATTATGATTCTAGGAGAAATCTTGAAGATTAATAAGCTCAAGTTTGGTTTCAAAAAGGTTAGTGCTAATTTTACCTTTCTCCTTCTTCTAACTTTGAAATCTAGTAGAATTATAAGGAAATTACTTGAAAAACTAAAGAAAATGTCCATGAAGAAATAACATTAAAATTTTGGCCAGCCTTGGTATGTGGCTAGTTTGATGTGTTTGAAGAGTTTATTTATGTTTATGAATGATGAAGGATGCTTATATATGCATTAGAAGGGAAGATTGAATGAGTTGCATGAATTAGGGGAGAAGGTGAGTTAGGGTTTGGGGCAAAATTAGGGTTTTTGTCACGACCAAACCTATAGGCCGGACCGACACTAGGACCTAAGCCGGCATAAAGCCCCTGAGGCTTATAATAAACCTTACTGTTCTCGAACCCACGACCAGGCCCACAATTTAGGCCCAATATGTATATAAAATAATTTATATTAAACTGTTATAATTTTATTTCGAGCCAACTTAGCCCAGTAATTATCAGAAACTAAAATTAGGGGAGTCCAGCTCAACCTTGTTACATCATTTACAAACTATTTAAAATACCAATTTTAAGTACAATTTCTATAGCTACCTAAAGCTAATGTACCCTGTGGAATGAAATGCAATATCATCATAATTTTTATACAATTCACATCATAACAGCAAAAAGGCAAATGTGGAGAACTCACACACCCAACACTGTCAAGCAATACATATATGAAGCTGATCTCCTATATAGCCCTCTTAATCCAACCTCTGCCAGCGAATGTCTCTCAAGCCAGACTTTCTCTTAATAAACCAAATGCAGGGTCCCAACGAGTGTCTCTCAAGCTGTGTCTATCCCAAAGGACCGAGTCCCAGCGAGCGTCTCTCAAGCCGTGTCTACCCGTCTTGTCCATATCCAATACCATACCACACGCACACCACGCACACACACTGCTCCAAATTACCACAAACAACACCCATGGCACTTCAACAATTGAGAATGCAATACAAAATGCGCCTAGTGTTTAACTACATAGATACATATTTATAAGCGATGCATGGGCATGCTTGAACATATAATAATATCGAAATTATAATTAAAATTAATATTTTACTCACAGTACACCGAGGACTATTGTGGCTGCTGAATGGAGAAAAATAGCTGACCTCGATCACCTAATAATTATATTATAAATTTATTAGTACTAAGTCAACATAAAACTCTAAAGAGACAACAGACAACCTAATTTATGTCGAAAATTTGGCAGAATTTTCCCTATACCTAGGACCTACCCAACTTGCAAAAGGCTTTAAAATACACTTCTATATCTGCCAATCACACAATCACAACTCAATCACATCACAAGGCCCCTCCTAGGCCCATCCAACAATCAACAATCACAATGTAAAAAATTACAGTTTAGTCCTTATAATTAACCCCTTTTGCAAAAACTACCCATATGAGCTCTAAAAATTTTAAAACTTTGCTTCGCGGTCCTTAGCAATATTACTAAGCTAATGCAAAAGGAATTATAATTTTCTGATCATCTACGAATATTTTATGAATTTTATTCTAAATCGATATTAGCCGAAAATGAGCAACTTGGAGTTCGAGTTTACCTATGTCAATTCTGACACCTGGAACACGTCCAAAACGTCTGAAAATGCTAGGATAGACTATAATATCGATCACGTTCTGAGACAGGCTACCGGGCAGTCGGATCTGGCTGAAAATGCAGTCCCAGCGCCGGTGAGCTATCCTCGGTCCGATTGCACCTAAATTAATTCCAAATTTTGTTAATAATTATCATAAAATTATTTTTAAATTTTTGGAAATCGAAAAGTACGAAAATCTCATCAAGCGATCTGGACTGTCCGATTATCTCCTTTTTCAAACGGTGTCCAATTGGAGTAGGACCGGTCTTATCTTGAAGATCTCGTCATCTTGAGTCCATCGGTGGCCTTGGATTTCCGATCCGATGGTCGGATCGCTGGAAAAGTGGCCGAAAAGCCACTACCATCGCTTTCTCTCTCCTCTTTCTCTCTATTCATTTCTTGCTGGAAACTCCACCATTCCGGGCATGGCTGGTTGGAAAATGTGGATGGGTTCATGGGGAGTTGGTGGCAGCTTGGATCGCCGGCGTTGGTGGCCGGAATAGGCTGAAAAACGGCCCGACTTCTCTCTCTCTCTCTCTCTCTCTTCTTTTTCCTCCCCTTTCTTCTCTCTCTTTCTCTTCCTCCCTGCCGCCTGCTACCGTGGCTGCCACCGCCTGATGTCGTCCTGAGGTGGGGGAGTGCCACCAGCGCTGGTGCTAGCCAGCCAGCTGGAAAACAAGAGGGAGAAGGTGAGGAGGAGGGGTGACGCGGGAGAGGAGGAAAAGGGGGGGGGGGGGAGCTGCTGCGTTTTTCAATTTTCTAGGTTTTTTTTTTTTTTTTTTTTTTTTTTAACTTCTAATTACACTATTAGTCCCTCAACTGCTTAGAGGTTTACAATTAGGTCAAAAATTATTTTATTTAAAAATTAAAATTTTTTTTTGGGTTGTTACATTCTTCCCCCCTTAAGAAAAATTTGTCCTCGAATTTTCGAATAAACAATAGATAAGGAAAAGAAGATTATTAGAACAAGTGCAATCATTACTCCTCCAGCTATGCAGAGATTGGTAAAACATTTATTCTTCAAACTCTTCGTATATTATATATGACATTCTACTGCTCTCTGATTCTACTATAGTGTCCTATTTGTCATCATCTCTTTCTAGAGATGCTCTTATCTCTTGGCTATTCATTTACTATTTTTTTTTGACATCTCAAGTATTCACTATACCTCTCTGCACTCGACTTGATGTCTCATAACCGTAATCAGTTTGGTGCTTACCTCTCTTCCATTGCATCCTAACATGTCTCTTAGTGATTTTGGTCCCCATTTTTCTATTCTAACAACCTCTGTTCCCCAATGACATAACTTATGTTCCTTATTCCATGGTATCCTATGAGACATTTTCCTATAGCACCCATCATAGGCATTCCGTTCAAAATCTTTACTTGTCCTATGACCTTAATAGTCAACATCTATGCATCTCCTTATTTTCATGATACTTTAAATTTCCAATCTATTTGTGTCATCATTAAGGTACTTAGACCAACCTTTGTCCATCTTAGGAAACTAGTCAGGTAGAATTCCATCCAAGGGCTAAGTGTACCATTTATCAACATTGGAAAGCAAACTGGGTCTCTTCTCTTATATGACAAAAGTGTTTATATTTCCTGACAACTCAGTCCATGCAACTTTACACTATTAGTCCCTCAACTTCTTAGAGGTTTACAATTAGGTCAAAAATTATTTTACTTAAAATTTAAAAATTTATTTTGGTTGTTACAGTTTTGCTCATTTGATGGTGAATGGAAGTCCTAATGGTCAATTAGTGACCATTTGGCTGTGTTTGATGAGGAATTGAAGTGAATTATGGCTTTGGATTTGAGGTTGGGTATGCTGCCTCATAGGACCTGCAGGGCTGGATATGAGTCCAGTAAGTTTGGCCAGCTGTAACTTGAGTGGTGTAGGTTCAATTGGTACAAGGCCAATTGGATATGAAATGAGACACATAATAGCACAACTTTGATGAAGAAACCTTGCCTAGAAAACAAACTTAGAATACCCTAAAAATTGACCAAATCCGGGTAACCAATTCTGGACCTGGTAAAAGTGACCAAATAAATAGTTTTTGTTCATTTAGCCATAAATCAGTGTAGAAATATCCAATTGACCTGAATTTTATGTCAATGAAAAGATTAGACAATTTAGAACAACTTTCATGAAGAACACCAACTTAGATTTTGAACTTAACCCACCTGAATTGCCAGCCAAAGTCAGGGTACCAAAACTGTCAGAACTAATTCTGCCCAGAAATTAGCATAACTTGAGCTAAAAAACTCTAAATAGAGTGATTCAAAAAGGAAATTAAAAAAGACACATAAAGGAACAACTTTGATGAAGAAAAGTTTACCAAATTCTCACTGTAGCTTAGACTAATTGAACAGTAAACATATAACACAAAAACTGAATTTTTGAAAATAATTCTAGGAGGCTTTGAATTGCAATTGGCAATCAATGCCAATAAACCTAAAATCCAAAATGTGGTATAATTATGTATCAAATATTTGTATACATATTATGTATGAAAAAGTTAAGAATTTGAGTGAATAGTGATATGTGAATAGTAATCCCAAAGACATAAGAAATAATAAAAGAAATTAAAGAAGCCATTATGAGTACTAATATATTAATTAGTGAATTGAATAAATGAATCAAATGAATGTAAGCATGAGACACTAGTTCTCATTATTGCAGAAAGGAAAAATACTTTGTGTACAATGGTATAGAAGGATAATTAATGTGAATTGCGATTATATGAATGATCAAATGAATGTATAAATTATAATGAAATAAAACATATGAACCCTTAATGGTACTAATGCGCCCATATAATGCCTAGACACGTGTGTCAAATTGAATAGATTGGTATGCCAATAGGATATTATTTTAGCAGTACTGCGTAAGGCTTTATGCTTGTATTCATGGCTTTATGCTTGTATTCATGACTTTATGCCCACACTCATGGCTTTTATGCCCGATTATATGTTATCATGGCTTTTAGCCATACTGATATGTTATCATGGCTTTTTAACCATTCTGACTGCATACGTGGTTGACGTTCCGAATTTCACATCCCATGGTATGACGGCCCGAGGCACCACAGTGTCTAGTGCCAACGACCCGTTATCCAGTTTAGTCAGCCTGTCATAGGTTACTTGGACAGTGAAATTTATTGAAATAAGTTAAAAATATTAGAAATTAAATAAATGAGTAAGAAAACCTAAAATAAATTAGATTAGTTATTTAACAAAAAGAATTGAAATGAACTGGACTGATGTTAAAAATTTATCTATTATGAAATGACTTTGAGAGCCTTAGTTATTATGAAATAATCAAAGATAACCTAGAAAATATTGAATTAAATGATACAAAAGATTAGTAATAGAATTATAATTTAAATAAATGTTACAATGAACTATATTTTATTTCCATCTGTATTTTGTATATTATTTTTTTTTGTTATATTATTGCACCACTAAGCAGAAATGCTTAGCGCGATGGATTTGTTTCCTCGCACAGGTACTGAAGATAAAGCCTAATGGATATTAGACTGAGATTTTAGAGTTCTGATCTGTAGAGTGTCAAAGATTGTCACCTCCTTAGCAATGCATGTAGATAGGGCCCATATAAGTCATGTAATGTATTTTGTATATTATAAATATTTCGTATGTTATAATGTAAACTAAGAATTTGTAAGTAATATTTATGTGATTAAATTAATAAATTAATTAGTTCATATTTAATTTGTATATCATGTAAATTGTGAATTTATTCAATTAGTTTGTACATTATGTAAATTAATAGAAATATGAGAACTTTGTTATGTGAATGGAGCATGAATGATAATGTATAGAAACGAATGTGAAATTGAATTATATAGAGAATATTTGAACTGATCAGATGATTATGATTAGTATGGATGAAATTTTTATTTGTAAAATATTGTTGAATTTTCAAGCAGGTGAATAGTAAAATATGCCAACTGGTAATAAAACAGGGGAAACTCCGTTGGTTTTTCCTTAAAAAAATAATTGATATTAAAATATAACGAGAATAAATTATTAAAAGAATAAAGTAAGATAAGATAGGGTGCTCCTGCACCGAGTGTGACATGTCTTGCTCAACTACACTGTAGACAGGTAAGGGGTGTCACATTAAATTTTTATTGTGCACCACTGAGTAAACAATACTCAGCGATAGATTTATTTGCTGTCGCAGATAAGGAAAAAGAAAAAGTAGTAGAGTGAGCTGCTAAGTTGACAAGGACTCCACTGAAGCACGGGTATTTATTTATACCCTTGTAAATTTGACTTGATGTAAATATTCTTTTTTTCATATGTATCTAAGTAGTTATAAGAGCACTTATATATTAAAGTTTGTAATAATATTATTTTTAAATTTTTTTTTTCTGTAAATTAAGACTTATGTGTGTAAATTAAATTCAATACAACGTTGATGAGTTTATTGAACTGTTTTTTTTTTTAAATGTTCTGGATTGTGAATTTTGACTTGAGATTTGGTTGAATTGTATTGATTTGAGAATATATTGGCGGTTGGGGTTGAGAAATAAAATTATTGCTAGTGTTTTCACAGGTTTTGAAGAACTGATTTTTTCCAAATATAGACGGCACTCTGCCGAAATTTTTATAAAATTTGCGGAAACTTTAAATTGATTGAAAATTTGATATGCAGTTTAACTTAAATTAAAAGTTTTTAATACCTGTCAAAATTGCTCACCACCTTTAAAAGGAAATAGAATTGCTTTAAAATCCATTGTAGTGTAGTTAATGGGTTATCAGTAGGCAAAGTTCGGTAATTCATTAAGTATACTACGGGATCATGTTATGTCTTACGGAGAGGTAAGGTGTAACATATCAAACCTACAAAGTAGTTCAAATAACACTTCTAATATCACAAGTCTCAAGCCCACATATTATCAATATCACATGGCCCCTCCTGGCCTTCCAAACCAAACCAAACTCTCGCAATCAGATAATTCAATTATAAGGCTTAAAACTTATATTTTCCAAAAATATCCAAACTAATTTTAAAAATTCTATAAACTCACCCCACGATCCTTAATAATATTATAAGGCTATTGCAAAAGAAATCACAATTTTCTAACTACTCACTATTATTTTATGAATTTTATTCAAAACCCGGTATTAGGCAAAATGAACAACTTGGATTTTGCGTTCGCCTATGTCAAATCTGACACCTGAAATGCATCTAGAACGTCTAAAATTGCTAGGATCAACTGTAATATTGACTATATTCTGGGGTGAGCCATCGGCTAAAAACTCGGTCCTAGCTAAAAACTCGATCCCGGGCACTAGTGAGCTATCATCAATCTGATCACACCTAAATGAAGCCCAAAAATTATCAATAATTATCATAAAATTATTTTTAATTTTTGAGAATTGAAAAAGCTCAAAAATCTCACCAAGTGATATGAACTATCTGATGATTGTCTTTTTCAATCAGTATCCAATCGGAGCGGGGTCAACCCCATCTTGAAGGTTTCATCGCCTTGAGTCCAACGGTGGTATCGGATTTTTGATCCGACGATCGGATCGCCGAAAAGTGGATGGAAAGCATAAAAAATACCCATTTTCTCTCTCCTTGTTGTGCGTGATTCTAGTAGTTGTCGGTGGTGAGGCTGGTCAAAAAATGAAGCTAGGCTCGTGGAGAGTTGGTTGGAGCTGGTGGAATCAATGGGCACTAATCGGAACAGCCAGATTTTGGCTAGGAAGTTTCTCTCTCTCTCTCTCTCTCTCTCTCCTATCCTCTCTCTATCTACCGCCTATTGCCGTGTGCTGCTGCCAGTTGGTGGTCGACCTAGTGTGGGGGGGGACTTCACCAGAGTCTTATCGGCGCTATCGCTGGTTGGCCAGAATGGGAGACAAAGGAGAAAGATGGTAACGGAGAGAGTGAAACGGGCAGAGAGGGAAGCTGTTTCACGTTTTTTTTTTTTTTGTAATTACATATATATATATATATATATATATATATATATATATATTATGGAAATGTCCCATCAATGTACTTTTACTTTTTTTATTATTATTATTACATATCACCAAATCCAATAAAACAAATAAATAAATTTTAATTAAATTTCCTTAAAATGTAACAAATTAATAGTTTAAATACTACTACTAAATATTTAAATTATTTCATTTAACTAAATATAAATAAAAATCTTAGTATAAATAAAGGCATGATAATATTAATACTTTAATACTTAATATAATATTAAACTTTAAAGCTCATCAATTAAATTTAAAATTGAAACTTTAAAATAATTTTACAAAATATGTTTAAAAAATAACATTAAAGATATATAAATGAAAGTATTACAAAAATTATAATTTAGTTAGATAATATTAAAATACTATATAAAAATATGAAATTTAGATTTAAAAATTCAGATTATTACTCATCCACTCTCTCAAAGATGTCACTTTGAGTCTTCACTCAACTATTCTTCTCTTTTAAAGGCAAGAGCCAAAAGCCTTTTACAAATCTTCACTCTAAAGCTTTACAAAGTAGCTTCAAACTTCTTACAAGTGTTATCCCAAACAATTTACACCATCAAGCTTCAATAGGTGCTTGTTAGACCTCTCATAAATGCTAATAAGGTGTTTAAACTCACTCTTTGTAACATCCACACTGTATGTATTCTGTACGTTCTATTACTCTAGTAGCCAAATAACAGTCCAGGCAAGTCAGGATGTCTGGAACTACACTTCGGTGATAATGAACAGACATATAATGATGAAATAAATAAAAAGAAAATACAAGAAAAATCAAAGAAAAATGAAAGAGAGAAAGTGAAGCTAAGTTAAACGAGCCGGCATCGCAGCGGTGGGTGACCGCACTGGGAAGGCCGTTGTCGACCCTAGGATCGCAGGGAACCCTCAGAATTTAATTTTGGGACATGAGTAAAGGTTTATTGAAATATAATTGATGCTAGAATTATCAAAGAAAAATTAATAAATTAGTACAAAGAAAAATGAAAAATCAAGAAACAGACAAAAATCGGTGTTACCGAAAAAACGGGAATATAACCCGAAGTGGGGCATTTTGATCATTTGACACCTAGAGTTGCCTTTTGACCTCAATGTCCATTAAAAATAAATGATATTAAACTTAGGAAATTTCATGAAAAATTAAAATGGGATACAATATGTAAATAGTAAAAGAATTTAGCTAAATGTGCAAATAGTGGAACTTTAACTAATTAACCATTAAACTACTACCTAGTGCTCCACTAACTCCTAATTTGGGACAGCTATACAAGTCATTTGTGGATACAAGCCATCATCTTCAACCTTGAGAAATAACCAGCCGAGAGAAACTCCATTGAAGTCCACCATGGCCAAATGAGTTCCATCACCATGCACCATTGATTTAGCCATTGTTTCCACTTAGTTCCTTCATTAAACCTTGCATACTCAGCTTGGGGAAGACATTGGCAGTAAAAAGAAGAAGTTTAGTGAGGTTTGAGCAAGCTCCAAAAATAGGAAAGTGTCCAAAACCTCTCCCTTGCTTTAGTAAACCTTGTGTTTAGATTGAGGTGAGTATTTTGGTGAAGAGAAATGAAGAGAATAGTGAGAAATGAAATGGTCCATTTTTTAACAGCCATGAATAAGTGTTGTATTTGAGTTTTTCTTACCTCTAATGGATGGAAATTAAGGTTGATTAACTCAAATGGTGGATGTAGTAAGTTAAAATCTAAGTATGTGCATGTAGTGCTTGAATTAAGGGTGTGAAATGGAACCTTAATGCTTTGAGCAAACTGCCATGTTTGCCAGTCCATAATAGCATGAATTTGTGTGTGAATATGAAGTTTATTAATGAAATATGATAGTGTTAAATTATGGGTAGTATGTGTAAGTGATATTGAAGTATGAGTAGGTTGAAGTATATGTGTAATATTGACATTGAGATATGTTGAATTTTGGTGGAAGTGAATGTTGAACTTAATGGTGAATTGTATGCATTGAGCACTTAAATGTTCTGCCCAAAATTGTTTGCTGGAATTGTGTACAATATATATATGGAAGTGTCATTGATTGAATATTGAAGTAATATGGAGGAGAAGGAATATCAAATTGGAAGTGTATGTGTTTTGTGCAGGTTGTATATTGATGGCAGTACCTAAATTAAGTCATAAGTGCTAAACTGTGAACCCAATTGGTATAAGGCCAATGGGGGGTGAAACTAGACACCAAATAGGCCAACTTTCATGTAGAAATATTGCCAAAATTCTGCCTAGAAACTAACCTTAAAAATGACCAAATCCGGAATGGCAACCTTGCAACCCAGATTTTTGACCATATGAACAGTAATCATTAGGATGACCATAACTCACTCAAAACAAGTCCAATTGACCTGAAATTTTTACCATGGATAGCTTAGACATAGAGCTACAATTCTTATGAAGACACCAAAGCCCAAAAATGACCAGAACCAAGTCAAATAGCTTGCAAAAGTTCGGGTACCAAAACTGCCAGAACTAAAAGTGACCTGAAATTGACCAAATTTTGCACTAAAGGTGCAATCTGGCCAGCTTTAGTAAATTGACCATATCTTGGTCTATACAACTCAGAATGACTTGAAATTTTGCCCCACGTGTAATAAGACATAGAGCTACAATTTTGCTTCTTTGACCAGAAGCTAAAAACCAAGAGAAATAGGACTTTAAGCTAGACTAATCTAGCACACCAAAAATTGAGAATTTGACATTTACATACAATGATGCTTGAAGCAATTTGGCAATGAATGCCAACTTATAAAAATGGTAAATTGCACTATATTGGCAGTATATTGAATTACAATATGTGACATGTTGATGCTAGAAACAACTTATCCATAGTACCTAAAAAGGTCAACATATGCATTGACTTATGAATTACATAATAACTAGTAAACTCAAAAAATTTGATGAATTAAACAATTAATTTATAATGTGCCCTAGTTTGCCTAGTTGACTAGTTTGGATAGGTTAGCATGCCAATAGGATTCTGACAGCTGTTCTGTAAATGGCTGCAACCCATACTATGTTTTTACAGCTTATTATGCCACACTATAACTTTAATAGCCTACGGCTATACATATTGTGTATTTATTCTTGGCTTATTGCCAGATTGACTATATGGCTTTTTAGCCACGCTATTTGCACACCGGGAGACACTTTGTGATCGATGGTATGACGGCCCGAGATACTAGATACCCAGTGCTAGTATATCCGTTTATCCAGTCTGGTCAGTATATAGGCTACACGGGCAGTAATTCAAGTACTATTAAATTCAAATAGCTAAATCCAGTCTACTGACATACAGCACCACCAAAAATTTGTAAACACTTTATTTACTTTATTTTAGTGTATATTTCTTTATATTTGGCACCACTAAGCAAAATTGGTTAGCGCGTTGCTTTTGTAATGCGTAGGTATCGGAGACACAGCTGGGGAGCCCAGCAGAACTACGACCGGGTGAGACATCAAATCTGCACAGGAGTCCAGAGTCATCTGCGCTGCATTGCATACATGGTAGGACTTAGGATATCTTGTATTTTATACTTTTATTGTATTTTTGAAATTTGGCCTTGTATTTTGTAATATTATGAAAACTATAAAGTTTGTAATATCTTGTACATATTAAATAACATAGAAATTTTCTAGATATATTTAAATTATTATGGACTGTATTATGGAACTGTTTAATGACTGTAAAAGTCTATTGACTTTACTGAGAAATCGAGACTATGAAATATTTGAGATTTTGATATTATCATATTAAACTGTTTTCAATAGGTTTGGAAGGACAGTTTGTTCGAAATACAGACGGCACTTTGCTAAATTTTTATTACCATTTTTGAAACACTGATTTTATCAAAGTATGAAAATAGTTTCAGCATGATATGAATATACATAAAAGACTTCTTAAAATCAAATTGAGTTCAGGAAAATGAAATAATTATAGACTAGGTGTTCCGGCACGCCGTGTAGCACACCTTGCTCGGCTATACTGTAGATGGGTGAGGGGTGTTACACTCTTACTCATTACAATAGAATCTAGAAAGAAGAGTTGAGTAGATATACCAATGATGAGTAATGAAAACGAGTGGAAACACTTTTAATGAAAGCTTTAAATGACTTCAAAGAGTTAGGAACACTATAGCAACTTTCATTCAGTGCAAAATGGCCAAGAGTAAACTCATTTAAGCGTTATAAATTCAAATTTTGAGAAATTAGCCATTGTTTTATCACTTTCTGCGATGTTGTGTAGAATTGAGTTAGTTAGCAAACCAGTTAGCGTACTAGAAACAATAGCAAACCAGTTAGTAAACTTATAAACAATTTCTGCTCAAGTTTAAAAAATTAAAAACTTTACACCAGATTACAGTAAACTATTTTAGGCAATTCAAAGTTTAAAAAACAAGTTCTAAAAACTTAAAATAAAAATTTGAGGGATTAAAAGTTAATCTCATTGGCTCTACTCCTCAATTCTTTTTACAAATAAACTTAAGATACTTAAACTAGACTCTAAACTATGTACCTTCATTTTGATCTTCAATATAGCTTGGAAGGTAGTATTTTCTTTCTTGTCTTCCTTGTCTTTAATTCATCTTGAGTTGCCTTAAGATGTCATTTTTTTTAAGGCATAATTCCACCAACTCATGAATCTTTTTCTTTATCCTTAGGAAGATATATCACAACACCTAAAAAAAAGTTAGTTTGATTCTAGTTGAGTTTTGCTATCATCAAAATTCATACTCCATTGAGCTCATGGGTCAACAAGGGACATGGTATCTGATTTCAAGGCGAAAAGAAAAAGGCCCCAATATGTCAGTGAAGAAGCATGGGATTGATTTGAACAACATTGGGAGGAACCTTCTGTCATTCGATGATTTGACACTAATTCAAGAAACCGCCATGGTGCTATAAAAGATCCAGAGCCGTCCACCCAACACAGGTGGATCTATATCATTTCAAGAATGGTGGAATAGAATGGTGAGTTTTTCATGAATAAACATCGGATATTTATATTTATATCTAAATTTAAACTTTATTTGCCTATATACATATTTAGTTAATTAATTATTAAATAATAAGCAAATATTATTGTTGATGGAATTGTCATTAAATATATTGTTTGGATTGATGTGAGATTGAGTTGTTATATTTTTGTTGACTTTTAATAGGAGAAAATGTCAAAAATATAGGGGATACTCTGTCTATTTTTTATTTCGAAATAAATTTCTTTAATTTATTATAGTAGATTTCCGATAACTGTTTATTTATATTTCAGAAGAAACAATTGGGTCGAAAACCTAACTTGTATGAGTTGTTTGTCCAAATTCATACTCGCGATCATGACAAGGAGAGATTTGTGGATAAAAAGTCCAAGAATAAATGTATGATACTTTATTGTTTATTTTAAATAAATTATTTTTTTATTGTATCATATCATGGATTAATAAGAATTTTTCTATTTTTTTACATATAGGAAGCAATAGTGGCCAGAAGGAAGAGAGGAGCTCCAATGAACTACACCCGATACCATCGATGAGAATCAAATTTATTTAGATGTTGTTGGAGCCAGCCAGAAGAGATGGATGGTGTATGGGCTTGGATCAGAATCGTCTGTCATTTACCCTCCATGTGGAGCATCTTTTTCTAGGGCGTATTCATTACATAATTCTCAATTTACTATTTTACAACAAGAATTAGAATGATTAAAGAAGCAGCTTGAAGAAGAGAGACAACAGTAGCAAGCAGAGAAGCAAACTATGACAAAGCAATTTGAGATGCGTTTGGAAGACATGAGACACTCAATGATAGAGGAGATGATGATATTAGTCAGAAGCTTGCCAATGCCTCCTCAGGATTGAAGTTTTTTGTTTTAACTTTAACTTATTAAATTTTAGTATTTTTAATTCATTGGAGTTCATACTTATCTTGTCATATTTAAGAAGTATTATTATTATTAATATTATTGGATTTTATTATTATTATTATTATTATTATTATTATTATTTACATTTGCTATGTATTATTCTTTTTTAAGCCATAAATAATTAAATTTTCAAATATAAAATTATTTTCAAAAAATTATTAAAAAAATTACCGACGACATAAATTGGTAGGTTAAAGTTTTTTAAAAAAAATACAAAAATTACTAACGAAATAAATTTATAGGTAAATATTTTGGAAATCATTAAAAAATTACCTGTGAAATAAAATGATAGGTAAACATTCTTAAAAAAACTATTAAAAAAAATTACCTACGAAAAAAAGTGGTAGGTAAACTTGCTTTAAAAAATTATTATAAAAAATTATCTACAAAAAGAAAGTGGTAGGTAAACATTTTTAAAAATGATTAAAAATAAGTATTTACAAAAGAAAATGTTAGGTAAACATTTTTTTAAATTATTAAAAATAATTACCGACCACAAAAGTCATTGGTAATTGTTAAATTTTTTGTTGCTAAATTTATTTCACTAGCCAAAATTTTGTCATTGATAATTAACGATGAAAACGTTTATCCATAAAGTGGTAAGTAATTCTACTAGCCGATGATCCCCCATAAAAGTTACTAACAAAAAACCTAATTTACCTACAAATTATATCATCGGCAACATTAGCGACAAAACAACTTTTTCATTGATAAATTTTACCTACACATGAATTTATGGACAAAAAATTTTCATCGGTCAATTTGTCGATAATCCATATTACCTATGAAATACTGGCAAATTTCGTCGATAATTTTCATTACTATTTTTTTAATTTATTGTAATGTTAACAATAGAGTTAATAAAGTAAAAAAGTTCCGAATTTAATTTGCAAGTTTTACAGTGTGAAGTAGAATTATAAAAATATGAAAAGTACAATTTTTTTTTTAGTTGTCCCTTAAAATAATGAGACTCTTCTTTCAATTCCAATTAAAGCATTAATTCGAGACATAACGTAATGGAGGAGTCCTCTTCTTTCAATCAAACAAAGTTTATATTTTTACATTTCACATCTTTACATTTCAAAGTTTATATATATTTTTTACGGCAATTTAGTATTATGAGATGTATTTCATTATAATTTAGTATTATGATGTTATTGTGGTAATGCAATAAAATAATGCGGTAATGCAAATTGATGGTCAGACGGAAATGATGAACAGAACTTATTTCAATTATTATGTAGGTTGGGGTAGGTTTCTTGGCCACTGCAGACTATAGATTTTGAAATATTCATCTATATATGTAGACTTAGAAATTCAAGTCATCAAATGCCTTTGGTACCAAATTTCCAATTAAAACATTAATTATGAACTATTAACTCAATGACATCCATTGAAAAATTGGAGAGATGATGCTTAGGAGGGGTCCTCTTTCAAAAAAAAAAAAAAAATCTATATCTCTTTTGAGAATGGCACAAGGATAATATTTTTTTTGTTAAAATAATTAATAATTAACTCTATTATTTAATCTGATTTGGAAACTTTCAATAAATCTTTGAGGTTGGATTTGATTTTTAGTAATTTTATTTAGCTGTTTGATTAGGGTTTGTGTGAAAAAGAAATTGAAACCTTTAACAAACTTTGCAGTTAGTGAATTGTTTTAATTTTGTCAATTATATACTTAGCCTTTCAATTTTGTATTAATTACAGTCCAATTTAAAGGTAATATGTTGAGATTATAAATCACATATTGAAAAAGTATAAATATAAAAAGGTTAATATAAGTGGTTAAATTGTAACATTAACTTAACTAGTCATTTTTATGTGTAAAATAATTCAAATTATAATTTAATTAACGCTCTTTTCAAATTTAATAAACTTTTCAATTTAAAGAAGGAAATTCTTTTAGATTTAAAATGCTAATGGCGATTGCATAAAATAATTCCAGGAATATATTTCATAATTCTCTTGAGCACTAAATCTTCAATCAGTTAACAATTTAATTAATGTCTTGCTTTCCTAGCAACTTCTTCACTTGGGAGTGTAGCTTAAAGATTATAGACTTGAAATATTCATATCTATAGACTTAGAAATTCAAGTCATTCAATGCCTTTGCTACCAAAATTTCAATTAAAGCATTAATTATTTCAACTGCTATCAAATTTAGTGGATGGGTCATTAGGATTTGAACCTCTAACACCTTGTCTTATGAGATAAATGCATGATTATACATCATTGACACAATGATATCCAATTGAAAAATTAGAGAGACTTTTTGGGGGAGTCTTCTCCTTTCAATAGGAATATTTCTTTTAGGATCGACAAAATTAATATTTTTTATTAAAATAATTAAACGCTCTTGTTTAATTTGATGTTGGAAACTTTCAATAAATCTGTAGTTTGGATTTGATTTCTAATAATTTTATTAAAAACAGTTTAATTAGGGTTAGTGCTAAAAAATTCAAATCTTTAATAAAATTTACATTTATATTGAATTGTTTTAATTTTATTAATTTTATACTCAGCCTTTCAAATTTGTATTAATTATAGTAAAATTTGAAGGTAATATGGTACCATAATCAATTGCCACCATGGATAAACTTTGCCAGCTTCTTCCCAATAATTCTCAATTTGATTCCTATACTTATTAGTTATGCATGTCCAATTTAGCACATTTTCTGATTTTGAACCAACTTAACATAAAAATTTTTGTTTAAGCTTTATTTAGCATAATTATAACGCAAGTGAAACTCATTTTTATTTTTTTTTATACATATATTTTTATATTTTTTATGGTAATTATAATTAATTTTAATTTTAATTTTTGAATTAATCATATGCAAATATAAAAATTATATTTTTAATATTTTTTAAATTTTAATTAATTATAATTATAACTTTAATTTTAGTTAATTAAGTGAAAATATAAAAATAATATTTTATATCTTCCATCTTAATCAATTATAATTGATTTAATTTTATTTTTTTACTTTTTATTTAATCATATGAAAAATTAAAAATAATCTTTTTTATATTTTAATTTAATTAATTAAATACAAATATAAAAATAATATTTTAATATTAAAAAAAAAGAAGCAAATATTTATTGATGTGGTAGGTGTCGCTCATTGAATATCATTTGCTATTTAAATTGGAGTTATCAAAATGTTAAACATGGCATTACTTATTTCATCATTTGAAATTAATTATTTAATGAAATTATTAAATATTTCATCAATATTTATATTAATTTTAAATTTCTTTACGTTTCTTTTTTAATTTTTTTAAAAATGAATTTTTAACATTTATTTTTTTATAAAAATTGCATAATATAATATAAAATAAAATTATTTAAAAATTTCAAATTATATTATAAAAATTATAAATAAACTATGTGGTAAATAAAATAGGCGTGTTTTCTCATTATACTAGCACATAAAATTACAAATTTATGCGAAATGATATTGTATTTAAAAATATTGTATTTAACACTATGAAAATAACATATGATTTAACCAATATCAAATTATTTTATTTTTTAATTTATATTTTATTTTTATTAAAAATATTTTTGTTTTTATTATATTATGAAATCTTTATTAAAAAAATTGAGAGACAAAAAATTTGGTCTACATAATAAAAATAAATAAAAAATAATTAACAATACATTTAAATATTTTTCTATTTTCATATATTGAAATTAAAAATTATTTATATATTAAAATTATTAATAACTATGTATAAAGCACGGTAATTTCCTAAGACAATAAGGGTAAATTTAAAGTATCACTAAATTAATTAGAGTAACAAGGTTTTGTGTTAGAATTTTTTTTATGCACTTTAAACTCATGTTGGTTTTATAAAAATATATTTTTATATTTTTTAATATTTAAAGTATTAAAAAAAATAAATTAATGAAAAATATTTTTCTTGGAACCTGGCGGTTTAATGCAGATTGAGGTTGTTTGATTTTATTGAAGTGCGGCTTATTCTATTTTTATTAGTTATCCAGGAAGGATTGTTGGCCTTGCTCTGTACTTTTTGTCGTGGTTCTTTGGTTTTATTTGTCTTACTTTTTTATTTTGGTTATACTTCCTGTTATTATATCCAGGTTGTTCTATGATTGTATTGGCTATTTAATTTTATGAATGTACCGTTTTGTTCCAAATTTTTTTCACCTTCGTTAGGAAGTAAAAATAGAATATATATATATATATATATATATATATCTGTGTGTGTATTTATTGAGTGTAATTAATAAATTAATTTAATTAATTTTTAATTTTTCTTATCTCTAATAAAATTAAACTTTTTAGGTATTTATAATAATAATAATAATAATAATAATAATAATAATAATAATAATAATAACTACTTATTATAATATTAATGTGTAATAATTAAATAATTTATAACTTATATATACATAATTAGAGAATTAATAACTTAATTATAATTTAAAAAAATTATATAATTAATTAGTAAAAAAAAAGAGAATTTAATGAAATTACTTACCACATATGAATAATAATAAAACAATATAACATAATTAATATTAACTAAAGTAATAATATTAATTATTTATTAATTATACTATAAAAAATAAAAAATAATGAAAATTGAATATTAATATAAATTTTTATTACCATAATTATGAAAAGAAAATTTTATTCCATTTTTCCATAATTCATTTTATATATATATATATATATATATATATATATATATATATATAGCATTTAATATATAATTGAAAATATGTCCTTATTAATTGTGTGCTAAAATAAGATAAATAAAAATAAAATAATATTAAAGTAAATTAAAATTTATTAAATATATACAAAGGAGAGAGAGGGTAAAAAATTTAACTCAATGTGCTTACTTTTATAGTATAATTTTAAATTATTTTATTAATTTTAAGATGTATAATTTTTAAATTTTTATAATTAAATGAAATAATTAAAAATTTAAGAATTATTAAATAAGAAATTTATAAAATTATTGAAATATATCTAATATCTTTAATTAGTTAGCCATAAAAATTGTAGTAATAATAGTAATAGTAAATATATTTAATGGTAATAGTAATGGTAATAGTTACTTACATTAATTACTATAATTATTAAATATAATAATTTCAATATGATAAGTGCAACGTGATAGCACTAAAGTCTAGAATGCAATATGGTAGCAGTAAGGAAAAACTTAGATGTTTTATATATTTTATTAATTTTAAAATATATAATTCTTAAATTTTTAGCCAGGAAAAACCTTCCTAATTTATATATTTTATTAATTTTAAGATATATAATTCTTAATTTTTATAATTAAATGAAATAATTAAAAATTTAAAAATCATTAAGTTAAAAATTTATAAAATTATTGAAATGTATCTATATTTTTAATTAGTTAGCCATAAAAATTATGGTAACAATAGAAATAGTAAAAATATTTTTAATTAATTAGCCATAAAAGTTAAAAGTAAGTAGCCAAACTAAATATCTTCTTCTTCTAATTAGGTGCACAACCCCTACACCTCTTGTCACTCCTGAAGATTGTGATTGTATGGAAATTGTAATGAACTTAAAAATCTCCCTCCTCTTTATCCAAGTGAAATCGATTGAAAACATCCGTTACAAATATGCAACTATCAAAACCAAATCTAAAAGTAGACAGTACAATTTATATTTGAAATCAAAATTGACTAATGATATGCTAGCCTAAATCAAATTGAAATAATCTAGGGATAGATTTCGACATCTTTCTTGAATCTTAAATCAAATTGGATCAAAATTTACGATCCAATCCTATTGGAATCGACTTTTTTTTAAAAAAAAATTTAACAATTGAATTGGCTAAATTCAAATTAAACTGAAATCGAATAAAAATTAAAATCAAAATTAGAATTGACCCATTGATGTAGTTTAAGGCCTTTAATTGTACGGGTGGTTTAATTATCAAGTTCTCCTGCTGATTATGAAGTTTTCTCCCTCTCTAATTAGGGTTTTCATTATCGGCATTCACCTCGGCGGCTAACATTTTCTTCCCTAGTCTAACCCTCATTTCTATATGTGGGGTTGTTTGTCACACCTTACTCCTCTGTAAGGCATAACATGATCCCGTAGAATACCTAATGAACTATCGAACTTCACCTACCGATAATTCATTAAGTACCCTACAAGGGATTTTAAAACAATTTTCTTACTTTTGTTAAGTGGTGAGCATTTTCTAATAGGTATTTAAAACATTTAATTAAAATTAAAACTAGTTAATATTTTTTGTCCATTTTAGTTTTCCGCAAATTTTATATAAATTTTGACAGAGTTCTGTCTGTATTTTGAGAAACCAGTTCTTCAAATACCTGTAAAAAGCACTTCTAAAAATTTTTCTCAACAACTACTTCAATTTCACAATCAAACTCAATCCATTTCAACAACTCCACAATCATTTCAATCAATTTCTCAAGTTCAAAATTTAATAATCCTCAAAATACTAACAATACATTTCATTCAAATTAAATAAAATAGTTTCACTCATATTTCATTAAAGACAAAACAATTTATACACATCCTTACAAATTTACATCAAAAGAAACACAAACTAAACTTTATTACAAACTTCATACAAATTTTTGTACAAGCTGCTCAAGACCCATTTACATGTCCATACATTTATATGCAATACATACATCAAAAGAAATATTTACAATTAGGGTATAAATTATACCCGATGACTTTAAGCTGATAGCTCCTCACACCTCAAGAAATTTCATCTGCTCCTCTAGTCTCTGTATCTGCGAAAGCAATAGAAGCTATCGCTGAGTACTAGGACTCAGTGGTACGCAACATACTAAAATAATCTTTATGCAAAACTTAAATCACATTTATTCAAAAATTTAACTGAACATGAGAATTAAATACAAATCATGAATTATGAGATTTTAAATGCAAACCAAGTTCATTTCAAAGTATCAAAACACATTTCATAAAACTCACAGTTAGATCATACCATTCGAAACAAATAGAATCTCAATAGCCAGAGGCTAAAGAGAAATCACATCACAAGGCTAGCTAGCTCAAATACATGGATATCCATTCACATCCGCTTCTACTGGCACACCTCAACACTTCTCCAGAGAAGGAATCAAAATTCGAAACTAATTACCTCCACTAGTCGTGCTATTGAGGTGTTCAAATATATGGTCATGACACTGTGGTTTCAAAACTTATCTTAACAATTTGCTAAACATTGTCATTTCAAATATACATAACTAACTTTCAACAATTTAAATCAAAACATCATAAAAATTGTCATAATTCACTGATTCAAATTATTCAAAACAATATGCAGAAATAATTTACAAAAGTTATACGTTGTGCACAAACCTCAAGCAAGTCGTCTCTTGGCCTCGACTCTGTTCCTCGGGTTCCTTCCCGATATTCTTTTCAACTGAAACACACAATTTTATAATGTTTCAGTATTAGAACTTAACATAAACCCAAAATAAATTTAGCTTCACTTTTACCTAGCTCTAACGTGCTAAATTCGACGTTCTCGAAATTTTGTGTTTTGGGTTACTATTCACTGCACTATTCAAGTCAAATTATTGACTTTCTAAGGCTTAATAGGTATGGAAATTCCAACTTCATCCACATACCACATTTTGGTCACTAAACTTGTTGGTTTTGGTCATTTTTTTAAAACTTAGGTCTTTTAGGCAAAATTGCCAAAATTCCAGTTTTAGTGTCCCTAATTCTACTATTTCATTGGTCAGTTTACTATTGGAATTTGGCAAAACTTTCTTCATAGAAAATATTCCTTATTGTCTTAAGTTTATTCTCCTTTTTGAATCACCCCAATTGGAGTTTTGTAGCTCAAGTTATAAGAAAATTATTTTTACTGTTCATGCTGCAGAATTTTATTCTGGCTGATTATTGATTCCAAATTCGTTCAGCAATTTGATCAAGTTAGGTCCATAATTTTGTCTAATTTTCTTCATATGAAATGTTCTACTATGTCTTAGGTTTCCATCAGTTCAAGAATCGCCTAAATCGGAGTTTTCTAGAGAGAGTTATAGCCATTGAAACTTTACTGTTCATATGGCAATCTGCAGTTCTGCAGATTCAGGTCACCAAATTTGCTCAGTATTTTGATTGGGTTAATGGCATAATTTGGGTTGGTGTTCTTCATAAAAGTTTTAGATCTATATCTTATCTAATTACTGGTAAAATTTCAAGTCATTTTGACTTGCCTAGCTCGAGTTATGACCAAATGAACAACACTGTTCATTTGGTCAGTTTGTGCAGAGGCAGCCTGCGATTTTTCGACTTCGGCCACTTTGTTCACTAGGTTTTAGTCACTTTTTGGGCAGGATTCCTAAATGAAAATTGTGTCATTTAGTGTCTATTTTCATCCCTAATTGGTCCCATATCCATTGGACTTGTAAAATTCCATTTTTGGTCCCTTAAAGTTGACTTTTGGTCATGGTGCATACCCAATCCGAATTTGACTTTGATTCAAACACTTCTAACACACTTAATTAGGTCACAAATGACCATTTCTTTCCTTAAACTATGTCAAAGACATCATTTAGCACTTCTTCACATTTTTAGTCTCTAAACCCTAAGTATCCAAACCCTAATCACACTAAATTGTTGCATTTGATTGATTCCATGCATACATACATGTTTCTTCATCTCAAACAAGCTCACATATGTATTTAAATCTATCAAACCATGCAAATATACCCCTATACACATGCTGGCCGAATTTCACTCATGGTCCCTCAACAAATTTTTCTTTTATTTAAAATTTATTTACAAGTTCAATAAGTTAAAAATGAAGAAATCAAACTAAAATCATCAAGTTTGCTTACTAACCTTTTTTTTTGAATTTCTCCCTCTTCAAAACTCCTTTCTTTCTTTTTCTTTTTGTTGTCAAGCTCCTTATCTAGGTCTAACTACAAGATTTAATGTTGGAGAGTAAGGTTTTTATGGTGGGATTGAAGGTTTATGAAGCTTGACTTAAGAGCTCTAATGGAGTTTGAGAGAGAGAGCTAAGGGAGAGAGAAAACGTCTTGGAAGGGAATAAGAAGACAATGAAATTTTTTTTTTCCTTTCTTTTATTTATTTTGTCTTATGGAAGACCCCAAAAATTCATTTAATTAATTTATTAATTATATGACTTATGGCATCATGCATGATGTCATCTTCCTACACTTTTTTAACTTTTTCATTTTCTCTTCTTTTTTTTTTCTATTAGTTCTTTAATTTAATTCTTGATCCCAAAGTTTTCTTTTCTCCGATTTTATTTGACAGTTAGGTCAGGAGTCAGCTCTCGGGGTCAATTGACCAAATTGCCCTTCGCCGGTTCAACCCGGTTTGCAAATAATTCCATATTTCTTTCGGCTCCCTGACCTAATTATTTGACTGGCTTAACAGTTCTTTTTCATGATTTTTTCTTTTCCACTGTGTTTATAAGGGTCCTAAAGACCGCGGCGTCACATTTTACGGTTCAAAATTTGAGTTTAAAATGACTTCGCAGTCGTTCCCGAGAATGTCACCCATCGCTGTGACTCTCGGCTCGTTTAACTTCTTATGTTCTATTTTTCTTGTTTATATTTAACTAATTAGACATTACTAATTATTTGTGTTTATGGCTTCTCCAGTTGTCTTAAGTATGGTTCTAATCCCCTTAATTGTCCGGACAGACACCGATCACCGGAATAATGAAATATACCAGGCTATACAAATGGGGTGTTACATTGTTTATTCCACTTTCCTTTTATTGGTTCTGGGTTAGTTGGTAATGTTCCTTGAATCATGGCGAAGGAGCTTGAACATCTATTGGAGAAGTTCAAATTGACGGATGAGGAAGCAATAGGGATTGCCTTTGGGGATGATTCTAGTCTATTAATAAGTCAGACCAATGCCTTGTGGGAAGGGTTGTTGCACATAAGCCTGTGAGTATCAATGGCTTGTCCCAAGCCATGTATGGGGCCTAATGCCTGGATAGAAAATTGAAGATTCAGAATCCCTCTAAGGGGGAGATTTATTTGTGAATTTCAGCATCAAGTGGATTTGAAGTTTGGCCCCTCAATATTTAATCCTACGTTCGCCCCTGCTTCTTAAGCATTCCCTTCAAGTTCATTTCTAAGAAACATTTTCTTCGGCTGATTTGCCTTAATTGCAACTGTTACCCAAAACTTGTTGCATACTCTATCAAAAGTACAAAATGCTACAAACTTAAAAAATCCAGCCACAAAACCCATTCCCAAACCACTGTATAACCAAAGCATTTTGAAGTCATCTTTCCTCGTATTCCCAACTTTTTCATGACCTTTAGGCAATTCATTTGCATCCTCCCAACAATTATTCAATGGAGGTCTACAAAGTCCATTGTTGCCAACGTAGATAGATTTGTCATCCACAGCTTGAAGTTGGTTTCGCAATGGAATTTGCCTAGGCAAGTGATTAAATAACAAATTAAAGTGACTTAAAAAGTTCAAATCATAAATGCTAGAAGGAATGAAGCCGAAAAGATCATTTTTAGACAAGTCAAGTGATTCTAGTGATTTTAACTTGCCAATGTTCGAAGGGATATGCCCATCTAATTTGTTTCTAGATAGATTCAGGTTTTGAAGACTTAAAAGATTTATCAACTCCTAAGGAATTTCTCCAACAAAGTTGTTTCCTGAAAGGTCAATGGAATAGAGAAATCGAAGTATACTATAGTATATTGAAGCTCTATTCCTTTGACATAAACTAGAACATATTCAAGCCCTATTCTTTAATTGTTGGGGTTATTTAAGTAGAACAAAACGCTTTGAAGTAGAATGAGCATGGCATGAATCTCAACAACAATGGCAGCTGATGTTCTCATCATTTCTCAATGCAGAGAAAGAAACTTATTCTATTAGATTTCAGATGCTAATGGCGATTGCATAAATTTATTCCTTGGAGAACTTCCACATAAACACTGAATCTCTAATCGATTAACAATTGGTTTATTGTCCAGCTACTTCTTCCATGGCATAAACTTTCCTAGCAACTTCTTCCCCCAAAGCTTAAACTTTCCTATAAGAATGTCGACCCAAAAAAAAAAAAAACAAAAAAAATCTCAACAGAAAGGTCTACTTGATATATCCCTTCCAACACTCCATAGACTACATAAGACTTGGGAGTGTAGCTTGGGGTAAGTTATAGACACTGGAATATTCAACTTTGTAGACTTACAAATTCAAGTCATCCAATGCGTTTGGTACCAAATTTCCAGTCAAAGCATAAATTATTAAAGGTAAGAAAAAGCAAAAATAAAAAAGAGGATAAATGAAATTAAAAAACAAAGGTAGATAGAGGTGTTTTCCAAATTCCAATTAGGATGTTACTATTAGATACCTGTCTTTTTCGACCAAAAGACCAGGAAGCTTGGCCTGTATAGAAGCTCTTCTTATTGCCAAAAGTAGAGCATGCAATAACGGAGAATTATTGTATACTCTGGATTATCATGTCACAAGATAATTTGATACACCCAACTAATAAAATACAACAAATCATAAATATTAAAAACGCATTGTTAAGTTAAAAACTCCCTTGTATTTATAAGGGTTACCTTTTATATTTTCTCATTTTATTAAAGTTACCCATGTGTTGTAGTGTGGTATACCAAATCATCCCTGTTACAGGGACCAGGATCGTACAATATTTTCCTATGACACCACCGTGGTAGGAGATGCCCATACCATAATTCATAGCGTCAATGGGGCAATCATTCGAAACCATTAATTCCAAATTTCCAATCTTATGGTTCACACATATCTTTTAATAGTTGTATTTGAAAATAAAGACCGCAGCCCAATCAATATCTGAGTACAAGATGCAATTTGAGAAGAATGAAGAATTTTATAAAAAATATATATATACAAGAAATTTGAATATAGACATATTGATACATATTTTATTCATTTATTGTATGAATACATATTGATAATATTTTATTCATCTACAGTATGGAGCTACTCATGATTTATTGTATTTTATTCATTTATTGTATGGAACCGTCCAAAAGGAAACAATTATATGTTTTAATGAATAATCTTTCATGGAGACATGATTTTTTTTTTATTTTAATTCTGACAAAAAAAAAGTACAAGACTTTTTAATAATTATGTAATTTTAGACCATCCCTCAATTTTATTAAAAAAAAATTTATGAAATTTTAAATTTTAAAACGTCTCATTGCATTTACTTTTTACAAATAGAATTAAGATATTTTTTTTTTCTCTTCATACTAAAGAATGAACTATAAATGCACTAATATGAATTAATTGAGCTGATATAAATAAATAATAAAAATAAGAAAATTTTTATTTATTAATATTTATAAATATTTCATTAGGTTTTTTATATGGCGATTAATAATATGAATTAATAAAAATAACCTATTCAATTAATCCTTACATTTATCTTTGATTTAAAAAAAGAAAAATTTTTTACATGCTTCTTTAGTTCTACTTTTTTATTACCATTCTTTTAAGACTTCACGGAGAAGATGTGTTTGCTTCTTAGAAAAATTTTAGATATTCTATGAGCATTTGGCTAATATCGAATTGAATTATTTAATTTTTATCTTTTAAAATTGTTTCAATACTTATTAAAAAAATCCACATGAATAGAGTTTTACTAAACTAATTAATATTAAGTAAATACGTCTGATAAATATATAAAATTTTTACTTTATATTAAAAATTATTTAATAATTATATAATAAGTATCATCTTTTATTATGTCTTACGAAATATAACCTTATTACACAACCCACAACATTTCACGCCTTAGAGTAGAAGGAGACTATCTAATTCTGGAAATAATTAGACTAAAATAATAAAATATTATAACCTTCAAAGAAAATCATCAAGAAATTCATATCATCAGCTTTTCATTCATCCAACCTTGAGTGGTGCTTTATTTAAATTTTGCTCAACATCTGCTGCTGTCTCTAGCAACCTTGAATCCTGCATTAAAGACTATGATAAAGAATTAACAGAGAAAGCATTAAGATCATGCAATAGAAATTTCACTCATTCACATCTCTAAAACAATGAATTAAGCAGATTAATTTTCATATTAGCTCACATCATTAATGTTTAGTTTGCTAATGAAAGCATTCATGGATAATTAATGAGTAATTAGAGAGAAAGAAACTAACCTTCTCGTGCATTCCCTTCATATTTGTTTCTGTGAAGCTTTCCCTTCAGTTGATTTGCCTTAATTGCTACTGTTACCCAAAGCTTGTCGTAGACTCTGTCAACTAACTGAAAACAAGCATACCTCCATGAGTCTTTGAAGTACAAAATGCTACAAACTCCAACAAATCCAGCCACAAAGCCCATTGCCAAACCACTATAGAACCAAAGCATCATAGAGTCATCTTTCCTCATATTCTCAACTTTTTCATGGCCTTTAGGCCATTCATCCACATCCTCTGAACAATTATTCAATGGAAATCCACAAAGTCCATTGTTGCCAATGTAGATGGATTTGTCATCCAAAGTCTGAAGTTGGTTTCCCAAATGAATTCGTCCAGATAAGTGATTGAATGATAAATTCAAGTGACTTAAAAAGTTCAAATCAGAAATGCTGGATGGAATAAAGCCAGAAAGATCATTGCTAGACAAGTCAAGTGATTCTAGTGATTTTAACTCGCTAATGTTCCAAGGGATATGCCCATCTAATTTTTTTCTAGACAAATTCAAGATTTGTAGGCCTAAAAGATTCATCAGCTCCTTTGGAATTTCTCCAATAAAGTTGTTTCCTGAAAGGTCAATTGAATAGACAAATCGAAGTGTACTAGTGTATTCAAGCTCTATTCCCTTGACATAAAGCAAAACATTCTCACCATAGCCCTTTTTTTCAATCACATAAGAACCAACGTTATAGTCCCAAATTCCTATTTTTTCACGCATAGCAATTGCAGTGAAATTGCCAAAAACAAGTAGGAATGGTTCCAGTTATCATGTTGTTTGCAAAGTTCAATATGTGAAGAGAAGCAAGGTAGCAAAGCTGCAGAGGAATCTCACCTTCAAATTTATTGGAGTGAACACTGAGTATTTTCAATGAAGATCGGCTTTCACCTATCCATGAAGGAATAAAACCATGAAAAGCATTCATGCTAAGATCAAGAGTCTCCAAAGTTTCTAGATTCCTTAATGACTCTGGAATCTTTCCTTGCAAATTATTTTTTTGTAGATGCAGGGAAACAAGAGATTGTTGCGAGCCCAAGGACATGGGAATATGACCACTCAGCATATTATTTGACAGATCAATCACCCTTAAATTTTGCAAATTTCTCAAACATGAAGGTATTCGTCCTGACAGATGATTTTTCGAAAGATGAAGAATATCTAAAGATTCAATTCTGCATAAAGAAGCTGGAATGGTACCATTCAAATAGTTGTTGGAGAGGGATAAAAGGTGCAATCTTGGCATCATTTCGCTGATGTTCTGGGGAATTTGGCCGTAGAGAAAGTTGTTGGAGATATCCAATATGCTTGCATCAGAATGAAAATGAGCTAAAGAACCCTCAAACTTGTTAGATTTCAATGATATGTACCTATAATAATCAACAATAACAGCAGATTGGTTGAATTTTCTCAAATTTGGCAAGGTTCCGAAAACCTGATTATAAGATAGATCCAATTGTACGGTATTGGAAGAAATGTTTTCAAACCAGCCATGGAGGCTATCTGAGATGCTTGCATTAGACATTAGTAAATATCTAATGCTCCTTTGCGTTTTGAGCCATTGTGGAAACCGAGGCCCTAATTTGCAAGATGATAACTCAATCCAGGTAAGTTGGAAAAGAGGTACCCATTTGACATCAATATCAAAAACTAAAGAATTCCCACTCATAATCAACTTACTCAAGCGCTTGAGTTTTGACAAGTGAAGTTCAGAAACTTTTCCGTGCAATGAATTCTGACTGAGATCTAGTATTTCTAGGTTGTACAGCTGTCCAATTGATACGGGAATTGGACCCCAGAAAGAGTTGAGAGAAAGTTGAAGAAATTTTAGGCATTTAAATTGTCCCAGGTTATTTGGAAGACTACCAGAAAACAAGTTATTGAAAAGATATATATTCTCTAAACTTTTCTTTATGCAACTGGATGAGTTGCCAAAAGGTCCAGAAATCTCCCCGCTGAACTTGTTCCATTCCAAGTGTAGCCTACTCAAATTGCAAAGCTTGTTCAACGTTTTGGGTACGTTACCTTCCAGAGAATTATGAGACAGATCAAGGAAAGTAAGAGAATTAAGATTACCGATCTCAGTTGAAAGAAAGCCTCGGAAAGCACTATAACTCAGATCGAGATGTTGAAGGTTGCTAATATTAAATAACCAGCTGGGGATTGTGGAATTGATGGTGTTCCCCGCAATGCACAGAACCTCAAGAGATGTAAGATTGACATGCGAAACATGACCAGTGATGGAAAGCGGACAATCAGACAAATGTAATTCTAGTAGAGAAGGAAGCATGTTTATTGACTGCAAGCAATTGTCACACTTGCCCAGGAGCACACCCTCCATGTGTAAGTATTTCAGAGAAGATGCAAAATGGAGGCTGTCGATTTCCATTTGATAATCCTTACCATAGAGATCAAGATACAGCAAGTTTGAAAGGTTTCCAAGATGAAGGGAAACCTTTCTCTGGAATGAGGCCAGGACAAGGCGGAGCTTAACTATATGACCGGTTATGTTCTCGCACGTGACTCCTTCCCATCTGCAGCAGTCATCTCCAACCCATGAAAGCAACGGGTATGAATTGTTGATGTCGAGGCTTGCATTGAGCTTGACGAGAGCTTCTCTTTCAATCTTGATACAGCTTCCATTGAAATTAGCCCCATTGCAGCAGAAGAAAACGCTTTGAAGCAGAATGAGAATGGCAAGAATTTCAACAACACTGGTGGCTGATGTTCCCATCACTTCTCAATTTAAAGGGAAAATCTTATTCTATTAGATTTTAGATGCTAATGGCGATTGCATAAAATAATTCCAGGGATATCTTCCATAATTCTCATGAGCACTGAGTCTCCAATTGGATAACAACTGGTACAATGTCCAGCAAAGTCAAGAATAGTTTCACGCCTGGTACCAATTTAATTCATTTCTAGCTCTCCTAGCAACTTCTTCACTTGGGAGTATAGCTTGGGGTAAGTTTCGTGGCACTTAGAAATGATAGACTTTGAAATATTCATCTATGTTGACGTAGAAATTGAAGTCATAGAATGCTTTTAGAGCATAAATTATTTCAGATGCTCTGCTGAGATAAATTGATAGAATTTGAATTTCTTACATTTTTTTTTATAGGGGACTGGGGAATTGAGTCTTCTAAAAATTTGATAGGCTATTTTCACAAGTGTACAAATCGCTCTATTTCAGGTTGGATTTGATTTCTAATAATTATATATATATATATATATATAGAAACTGAAAAAGAAAATGTAAAAATTAGGGTTGCAGTGAGGGTGAACTCAAATTTGATTGGAATATGCTATTATTCCAATAATAGTATAAAAAGAGATATGTAGTGCTAGCAATTTAAAAGCTTTCATTTTTTTTAAAACAAAATTTGGATACAATTAATTAAAACAAAAGAAAAATTAAGTCATTTTTAGAAAAATTACTTTCTCTTCTTTAAAAAAGTCTTTTTTTCAAATTTTGACAAATTTATTAATATATGAAATTGCTTATACATAATATAAATATATATTAATAGTTTAACATTACAACTAAATAATAGAAAATATTGTCAAGGAAAATATTTTATTAAAAAATAATTTCTATGAAAAATATTTTTCATATTATAAGTTATTTTTCGTAAAATATATGGAGTCTAAATATTAACTTTTTATTTAAATGTTTTCAAACTTCGATTACTAAAATCTTATCTTAAAAAAAATAATTATCTAAAATTCTTTTTATTATATCTTTTAGGAATTTTAAAATTTTTAAGATTATAATCTTAAAATTATGTTCATCATATTGATTATTGATAAGTGCATAATTTATTAATTTTACTCCCATCACATTTAGTGTTTCTAGTATGTTTTTATGTTTAATTCAGTTGTGTCACGACCCAACCTATGGGCCGGACCGGCACTAGGACCTGGGCCAGCCTAAAACCCCCGAGGCCCGTAGTAAGCCTAACTATTCCTTAACCCAACTCTAAGGCCCATTTGAGTCCAATTTCAAGAATTCAACCGGACAGAGTCCGGCCATAAAATGGACCTTTCAACGGGGAGTTTTTGACTCACCCGACCCGTAAACACAATATATATAATCAATTGGGGAGCTCAGCTCACCCTCCACATACTCATATGTCATTAAAATAAATGGGAGCTCAGCACCCTCATCCAGTCTATCAAACATGCGTATAATAATAAGTTTACAGGTCCAACATGATAATTATATTACAGACCCAAATCAAATAAATATTTCTAACACATGCGGAAATTCTAGGAGTTAATAGAATTACAGAAACATTAATGAACCTGCGAAGGAGAAAAGCAGGTTAACCACAACAAAAATCCTCTTGTAGCCTGAAAAATAATGAACAGGAGTGAGCGTTCGACTCAGAGAGTAAAATATCAATTTTAACCATAATCTCTATAACTATCTAAAGCTAATGCACCCTGTAAAGTGAAATGCAACATCAGCAATATTTTCAGATCATAACAGCAAAAAGGTAATTTGGAGCACTCACACACCCAGTAATGTCAAATCATAAATATATGAGAGCTGATCCCATATACAGCTCTCTTAAATGCAACCTGTGCAAGCGAAGAACTCAAGCCGGACTTTCGCTTAATAAACCAAATCGGGGTCCCAGCGAAGAACTCATGCCGTGTCTACCCCGAAGGACCGGGTCTGTCACGACCCAAAATTATGAACCGTGACCGGCGCATAATTTAAGTATTCTTAAATCATGCAAGCCTTATCAGAGTATCTTGAATGAATATATTGTCACTTACTAATCCCAAAAATAGACAAAATCCAAATAAACAAAATGCTGAATAAACATCTTAAATATCCCATAGGTAAACTACGGAGTCTCTACAGATTTCAATAAAAACTTAAACTGTTCAATAAACTAAACTAATTATTAGCCCGAGAAAAATATGAATTCGGGCATACCATGAGAACAAAACAAAGTTGTCCCTCTCCAGAAAATGGACTGAATACTTGGATCATTTGCGAATTCTCTTGATCCAAAGCAGGATATGACAGAAAACGTGGTTTGAGCTAGATGCTCAGTGAATGATAATTATAGCAAACAACGGAATAGGAACAGGCAGACGCTTGATTAATTTCACAATAAATTTTCTATCCAATAAAATCATGCTCATGCTATCAAAATCATTAATAAAATAACTTCATAAAAATAAAAATATAAAGAAATTCATACAATAAAAATTTTATGGTACAGTGCACCAGGGTGATGATACCCCACATCATCAAAGGCCAGATGGTAAGCGTGCTACCAGATATCAGATACCTTCCTCCTCCTTCACAGATATCAATGCATATGATACTAATGCAAGCCATAAACTGCAATGATGCATGACTCGATAATGCAACCTAATATCGTGATAGTCCACACGGCGGGGCCAGATAACAGAAATAGATACTAGGCACAGGTACCAATTCAAAATAGAAAATCAATTTATACAAATCAATCAAAATCAATAAAAAATTTCAGATAGCAAATAATAACTAATAGTGCAATTCCAATAGTGTATTTCAATAGTTTTCAAAGAGTCAATAAAATCAAATCAATCTCAAATTAATTCAATAACACATCGGTAAATTTTATAGTCAAATATCAATCAATATAAATACATTAAAGGCCTGTTCTCGGAATCCTAATTGGTCTAATGCAGAAATAGTTGACAAAAATCAATTATTTAATCAAAATCGAAATAAAATTCAATAATAAAATAAAACTCTAGAAAATCACATATAAAATCATTGTTAAAATATTGATTTAAAATTTCATTTAATAACAAACTTAATGCTAAGAAATTTTTAAAAGGACAAAAACGGTGCCATGTACTATAATTACCACTCATCTGGAACCTCCAAAATAATAGCTAGATTCAATAAAAGAGAGACAATTTCAGCTGACAGAATGAATATTTGAATCTCCTACATACCCAAAATATAAAAGAAAAATATTAAATAATAATAAAACAAAATAACTTTTATATATATATATATATATATATATATATAAGTTATTTTGTTTTATTATTATTTAATATTTTTCTTTTATATTTTGGGTATGTAGGAGATTCAAATATTCATTCTGTCAGCTGACTAATGGGTCTAATGCATAGATAGTTGACAAAAATCAATTATTTAATCAAAATCGAAATAAAATTCAATAATAAAATAAAACTCTAGAAAATCACATATAAAATCATTGTTAAAATATTGATTTAAAATTTCATTTAATAACAAACTTAATGCTAAGAAATTTTTAAAGGGACAAAAACGGTGCCATGTACTATAATTACCACTCACCTGGAACCTCCAAAATAATAGCTAGATTCAATAAAAGAGAGACAATTTCAGCTGACAGAATGAATATTTGAATCTCCTACATACCCAAAATATAAAAGAAAAATATTAAATAATAATAAAACAAAATAACTTATATATATATATATATATAATCGGAAGCAATTGGAAGCGTCCCCATGTCCTTGAATCCCTTGTTATATTTGTTGGCATGCGTCAATTCTCGTTTATATATATATATATAAATAATAGCTAGATTCAATAAAAGAGAGACAATTTCAGCTGACAGAATGAATATTTGAATCTCCTACATACCCAAAATATAAAAGAAAAATATTAAATAATAATAAAACAAAATAACTTTTATATATATATATATTTATATATATATATATATATATATATTTGCGGAAATTACACGAGGTGCGGATTTGGATTTGGATGAACAGTTATATATATATATATATATATATATATATATATATATATATATATATATATATATATATATATATATATAAACGAGAACTGACGCATGCCAACAAATATAACAAGGGATTCAAGGACATGGGGACGCTTCCAATTGCTTCCGATTGTATAAAAGAGAGACAATTTCAACTGACAGAATGAATATTTGAATCTCCTACATACCCAAAATATAAAAGAAAAATATTAAATAATAATAAAACAAAATAACTTATATATATATATATATATTTATATATATATATATATTTGCGGAAATTACACGAGGTGCGGATTTGGATTTGGATGAACAGTTATATATATATATATATATATATATATATATATATATATATACAATCGAAAGCAATTGGAAGCGTCCCCATGTCCTTGAATCCCTTGTTATATTTGTTGGCATGCGTCAGTTCTCGTTTATATATATATATATATATATATATATTTGCGGAAATTACACGAGGTGCGGATTTGGATTTGAATGAACAGTTATATATATATATATATATATATATATATATATAATCTAAATTTAAAGTTATCGTTTTACAGTAATTATGATCAATCCAATTTAATATCAATGATCGAAAATAAATTTTTAGAGTAGTTGTAACAGATCAAGAAAATAAAATTAAATTAAATTCACCGATTATTGAATAAGGAATGAGAATTCTTACCTTAAAAACAGAATCGAATGTGATGAATAGAGAAGTAAAAATTTAGGGTTTCTCTGTTGAGAGTATTTGATAGAAAAAGGAGGTGACAAACAGATTTTGAGAGCAAAGTTTAGCAGAAGGGATTATTAAGGTATATATATATTTCAAGAGTTCTATTAGGTGTAGAATGGACTAAGAGTTATTATTGAACTGGGTTGTTCAGATTGTAGATATATATTTAATTTCAAAAATAATATATATATCTAAAAATAACTAAGCAGACCATCTAATAAAAAAAAAAATATATATATATATATATATATATTATAAATATATTAAATTATTGTTAGCTAATTAAAATAAAATAATAATAAATAATAAATGTATATGGGTTTTCACATACTTCCCCCCTAAAAAAAAAATTCGGTCCCCGAATTTGAATAGACAAAATTCTAACCTGAAGAATCAAATAAGTGATGATATTTGGCTCGCATTTCAGATTCTGCCTCCCATGTGGCCTCACTACTTGAGTGATTATGCCACAAGACTTTGACCAAAGCCACTTCCTTAGACCGGAGTTTTCTAATTTGTCGATCTAAAATCTTTACTGGTTGTTCCTCATATGACATATCATCCCTAAATTGCATGGTTTGAGGTTGTAAAACATGAGATGGATCTGGTACATACTTCCTAAGCATAGAAATATGGAAAACTGGATGTACATGTGCAAAACCAGGTGGAAGGGCTAAACAGTAAGCAACTACTCCAATTCTCTCCAAAATTTCAAATGGACCAACAAAACGAGGGCTAAGCTTCCCTTTCTTCCTAAACCTCATGATTCCTTTCATAGGGGAAACTCTCAGAAATACATGATCACCAATCATAAATTCTACATCTTTACGCTTAGGATCAGCATAACTTCTCTGTCGACTTTGAGCAGTCAAAAGTCGATCACGAATTAGTCGAACCTTCTCTGAAGTTAATTGTATGAACTCTGGTCCAGTAAGCCTTCTTTCTCCAACTTCTTCCCAACAAACCGGTGACCTACACTTTCGACCATATAATGCCTCATATGGAGCCATCTCTATACTTGCCTGATAACTGTTATTATAAGCAAACTTCACTAAAGGCAAATGATGATCCCAACAGCCACCAAAATCCATAACGCATGCATGAAGCATGTCCTCTAATGTCTGTATGGTCCTTTCTGACTGTCCATCTGTCTGCGGGTGAAAAGCAGTACTAAAGTCTACTCGTGTTCCTAAAGCTTCTTGGAATTTCTTCCAAAATCGAGAAGTAAACTGAGCACCACGATCAGAGACAATGGAAACTGGAACTCCATGAAGACTAACAATCTTGTTTATATACAACTGTGCGAGTTTAGCAAAGTCATATGTAGTCTTCATAGGAAGGAAATGAGCAGATTTTGTCAATCTGTCTACTATCACCCAGATTGCATTGTAACCACCTCGTGTACTAGGTAAACCCACAACAAAGTCCATGGCAATATGCTCCCACTTCCACTCGGGAATAGGCAATGGATGAAGTAACCCAGATGGTCTCTGATGTTCTGCCTTAACCTGCTGACAAGTCAAACATTTAGCAACAAAGTCTGCAACATCCCTCTTCATGCCACCCCACCAATAATGCTCCCTTAAATCACAGTACATCTTAGTTGAACCTGGGTGTACTGTGTAAGCAGAATGGTGTGCCTCCTCCATGATTTCTCTTCTCAACTCATCAACATTAGGGACACAAAGTCTAGTGCCATAACGAAGAACTCCATCATCATTCAACATGAATCCTTGAGCTTGGCCTTGATGAATATTATCTATAATCTCACACAGCTGAGAATCCCTCTTTTGAGCAGCCTTAATTCGATCAATCAAGATAGGCCTAACTCGAAAATGTGCTAAGAATGATCCAGCTATGATTTCAAACTCTACTCCCTGATCTAGCAACCCATGTAATTCACCAATCAAAGGCCTCATCTTGGTAGATATATGGGCTAAACTACCAGAAGACTTCCTGCTTAGAGCATCAGCCACTACATTAGCTTTTCCAGGGTGATACTGTATGTTGCAATCATAATCCTTCAGCAATTCTACCCATCTTCTTTGCCTAAGATTAAGATCACGTTGGTCAAAGATGTATTTGAGACTTTTATGGTCAGTGAAGATTTCACAAGTCTCACCATACAGATAGTGCCTCCAGATTTTCAGAGCAAAAATTACTGCAGCCATTTTCAAATCATGAGTTGGATAATTCTGCTCGTGCCTTTTCAACTGACGAGAAGCATATGCAATAACCCGTCCATGCAGCATCAAAACACATCCTAAACCAATCCTAGAAGCATCACAATATACTACATAACCCCCTGATCCAGATGGAAGGGTTAACACTGGTGATGTAGTTAAACGAGTCTTAAGCTCCTGAAAACTTTTTTTTCACAAGCCTCAAACCACTGAAATTTCACATTCTTCTGTGTCAACTTAGTTAAAGGTGCTGCAATACGAGAGAAGTCTTGAACAAACCGTCTATAATACCTTGCTAAACCCAAGAAACTACGAATCTCTGACACAGTTGTGGGTCTAGGCCAATGAAGCACTGCCTCAACTTTCTTCTTATCAACGCACACCCCATCCTTAGATACTGTATGGCCTAGGAAAGCCACACTATCTAACCAGAACTCAGATTTTGAGAACTTGGCATATAGCTTGTGTTCTCGTAAGGTCTGAAGGATAATTCTCAAATGTTGCTCATGCTCCTCTTTACTATTTGAGTACACTAGAATGTCATCGATGAACACTATAACAAATTGATCTAAGAAAGGCTTAAAAACTCTATTCATGAGATCCATAAAAGCGGCTGGAGCATTGGTAAGACCAAAAGACATTACAAGAAATTCATATTGTCCATACCTAGTCCTAAAGGCCGTCTTGAGTATGTCTTCTTTCTTGACCCTCAATTGATGATACCCAGATCGAAGGTCAATCTTAGAAAAATACTTTGCATCTTGAAGTTGGTCAAATAGGTCATCTATGCATGGGAGAGGATACTTATTATGCACAGTCACCTTATTCAATTGCCTATAATCAATGTACATTCTTAATGACCCATCCTTCTTCCGCACAAATAATACAGGAGCACCCCATGGAGAAACATTAGGGCAAATAAACTCCTTATCTAGTAGGACCTGTAGTTGCTCCTTCAACTCCTTAAGTTCTGCGGGTGCCATACGATAAGGTGGTATCGATATGGGCTCAGTTCCAGGAACTAAGTCTATACCAAACTCTACCTCTCGCTCCGGGGGTAAACCTGATAAATCTTCTGGAAACACATCAGGAAACTCCTTAACCACTGTAACATTCTCCAAACCTACACCTTCTACCTGAGCATCTCTAACATAAGCTAGATACCCTTTACACCTCTTTCGCAATAATCGTCTGGCACTCACTACAGAGATAAGGTTACTAGAGGCCATACTGCGATCTCCCTGAAATTGAAATTCTGCCTCCCCAGGAATTTTAAAGAGTACAACTTTATTATGACAATCCAATGAAACGTGATAAGTGGCTAACCAATCCATGCCTAAAATCACATCAAACTCAAACATATCCAAGGAAACAAGATCTGCAGCTAATTCCCTATCTCCAATGTGAACTATACATCCCCTATACACCATATCAGTATCTATTGCATCCCCCATAGGTGTTGATACAGATAAAGGGTACTCTAACAAAGTAGGTGGTGTACTAAATCTCATGGAAAAATATGGAGAAACAAAGGAATGACTGGAACCAGGATCAAACAGTACTCTAGTATCAAATGAGCAAATAGGAAGTGTACCTGTCACTACTGCATTAGATGCCTGAGCATCCTGCTGAGTCAAAGCAAAAACTCTAGCTTGACCTCTACCACCAGATGTCTGTCCCTGAGTTTGAGCAAATCCTCTACCACCAGAACCTCTACCACCCTGACCATGACCACCAAAACCTTGACTTCTACCACTATATTGTGAAACTGGTTGAACCTGAGGGGGAGCAGAATGTGTTGCTTGACCAGCACCCTGAGTTGTCTCACTAGTAGGACAGTCCTATCTACGGTGTCCCAGCTGTCCACAACCAAAGCATGCTCCAGTGACCCAATGACAAGTGCCCTTATGTGGCTTACCACAATGCTGACAAAGAGTGGTAATAGGCTCAGTGCTAATCTGGTTATACCGAGCATTCCCTGCATGTGTCCTCTGCTCACGTCCCTGACCAACTCCAGATTGATGTGCCCTATTGCCAACTGTAGACTGAGAACCCTGCTTATTTTCCTGATAAGAACCCTGATGACTTTGTCCTCTGTTAAATTGATTCCTTGACTATCTTTCTTAATCCGTTTACGCTGCTCATGAGCCCAACGTTCATCATCATACATCTCTATCTGTCTAGCCCGATCAACCACCTCCTCATATTTAGGTAGTCGTAAAGGAGCTACTCGATCAATTAGCCTATCTCGTAAGCCCCTTTCAAACCTGCGAGCCTTCTTCTCCTCATTTGGAATCAAGTGTTTACCAAAACGGGATAATTTGGTAAACTTCACCTCATACTCTGTAACTGTCATTTTACCTTGCTTCAAGGTTTCAAACTCCAAAGCCTTAGCCTCTTGAACACTAGGAGGGAGAAATCGCTCCAAGAAGAGAGAGTGAAATTCAGGCCAGAGGATAAAACTTTCAGGTTGCCCATTCTTCTTAGAGATATACCACTCACGAGCAACTCCCTTAAGCTGATTTCCTGCCAACATTACCATCCTAGTACTACTGCAACCCATAGTGTCATAACACCTCTCCATGTCATCTAGAAAATCTAAGGGATCAGCTAATGCATCCTCTCCAGTGAACTCCTTTGGTTTTAGCTTGAGAAAATCTGTAGAGTCAAGGAATCGAGCCCTATCTTGAGCTAGTGCTGAAGTAGAGCCAACCACTGGTTGCTGTGGTTGAGTTGTAAGGTACTCAGCTATAGTATTAACAGCACGATTCACTGCATGCAATCCATTGCGGATCGCCCACGATTACTTGACCAGCCCTAGGTGCTTGAGCTGCAGTAGCTAATTGGAATGGTTGTGCCCCAATCTTAGCCATAGGCGTCTGTTCAGATGTCTGATTAATAGTTTGAGGTGGTACCTCCCCTGTTGGATCAAGGTTTGCACCATTAAGACCCTTAGCCTTAGTTCTCCTCTTACGTCTAATAGACCCAGGCACCTATTCATTTTAATAAACAAGCATTAAATTTGAAAATGTGAGCCAAATTAAGATAGGCGAAAAAGTACGAAGGACGCAGATATCTAAAGCAATGATAAACTGAAAAGACGTTAAGGATCCTATGCTCCGCAAGTTTACTAGACCTCAACCTGGTGCTCTGATACCAACTTTGTCACGACCCAAAATTCTGAACCGTGACCGGCGCATAATTTAAGTATTCTTAAATCATGCAAGCCTTATCAGAGTATCTTGAATGAATATATTGTCACTTACTAATCCCAAAAATAGACAAAATCCAAATAAACAAAATACTGAATAAACATCTTAAATATCCCATAGGTAGACTGCGGAGTCTCTACAGATTTCAATAAAAACTTAAACTGTTCAATAAACTAAACTAATTATTAGCCCGAGAAAAACATGAATTCGGGCATACCATGAGAACAAAACAAAGTTGTCCCTCTCCAGAAAATGGACTGAATACTTGGATCATTTGCGAATTCTCCGATCCAAAAGCAGATATGAGACGAAAAAACGTGGTTTGAGCTAGATGCTCAGTGAATGATAATTATAGCACACAACGGAATAGGAACAGGCAGACGCTTGATTAATTTCACAATAAATTTTCTATCCAATAAAATCATGCTCATGCTATCAAAATCATTAATAAAATAACTTCATAAAAATAAAAATATAAAGAAATTCATTCAATAAAAATTTTATGGTACAGTGCACCAGGGTGATGATACCCCACATCACCAAAGGCCAGATGGTAAGCGCGCTACCAGATATCAGATACCTTCCTCCTCCTTCACAGATATCAATGCATATGATACTAATGCAAGCCATAAACTGCAATGATGCATGACTCGATAATGCAACCTAATACCATGATAGTCCACACGGCGGGGCCAGATAACAGAAATAGATACTAGGCACAGGTACCAATTCAAAATAGAAAATCAATTTGTACAAATCAATCAAAATCAATAAAAAATTTCAGATAGCAAATAATAACTGATAGTGCAATTCCAATAGTGTATTTCAATAGTTTTCAGAGAGTCAATAAAATCAAATCAATCTCAAATCAATTCAATAAAATCAAATCAATCTCAAATCAATTTAATAACACATCGGTAAATTTTATAGTCAAATATCAATCAATGTAAATACATTAAAGGCCTGTTCCCGAAATCCTAATGGGTCTAATGCAGAGATAGTTGACAAAATCAATTATTTAATCAAAATCGAAATAAAATTCAATAATAAAATAAAACTCTAGAAAATCACATATAAAATCATTGTTAAAATATTGATTTAAAATTTCATTTAATAACAAACTTAATGCTAAGAAATTTTTAAAGGGACAAAAACGGCGCCATGTACTATAATTACCACTCACCTGGAACCTCCAAAATAATAGTTAGATTCAATAAAAGAGAGATAATTTCAGCTGATAGAATGAATATTTGAATCTCCTACATACCCAAAATATAAAAGAAAAATATTAAATAATAATAAAACAAAATAACTTATATATATATATATATATATATATATATATATATATATATATATATATATATATATATATATATATATATATATATATATATATATATATATATATATATATATATATATATATATATATATATATATATATATATATAATCTAAATTTAAAGTTATCTTTTCACAGTAATTATGATCAATCCAATTTAATATCAATGATCGAAAATAAATTTTTAGAGTAGTTGTAACAGATCAAAAAAATAAAATAAAATTAAATTCACCGATTATTGAATAAGGAATGAGAATTCTTACCTTAAAAACAGAATCGAATGTGATGAATAGAGAAGTAAAAATTTAGGGTTTCTCTGTTGAGAGTATTTGATAGAAAAAGGAGGTGACAAACAGATTTTGAGAGCAAAGTTTAGTAGAAGGGATTATTAAGGTATATATATATATTTCAAGAGTTCTATTAGGTGTAGAATGGGCTAAGAGTTATTATTGAACTGGGTTGTTCAGATTGTAGATATATATTTAATTTCAAAAATAATATATATATCTAAAAATAAATAAGCAGACCATCTAATAAAATATATATATATATATATATATTTATAAATATATTAAATTATTGTTAGCTAATTAAAATAAAATAATAATAAATAATAAATGTATATGGGTTTTCACAGGGTCCCAGCGAAGATCTCAAGCCGTGTCTACCCATCCTGTCCATATCCAACACTATACCACACGCACGCCAACGCACGCACACTGCTCCAAATTACCACAAACAAATTCATGGCACTTTAACAATTGTGAATGCAACATAAATCGTGCCTAGAGTTTAACTACATAGACATATACATATAAGTGATGTATGGGCATGCTTGAACATATAATAATATTGAAATTATAATTAAAATTACTATTTTACTCACTAACTTGACAGCAGTCACTGTGGCAGCTGGGCGGAGGAAGAAGGCTATCCCGGCTCACCTAACAATTTTATTACAATTATTTAATACAATTGACTCAATACAAACTAAGAAAAGACCAAATACGTCCTAAGTCATGCCGAAAATCCGGCAGAGTCTCCTCTATACCTAGGACCTACCCAACCTGCAAATGGGTTTAAAACACACTTCTATATCCACCAACCATACACCCACAACTCAATCATATCACACAGCCCCTCCTGGGCCCATCCAAACAGTCATCAATCACAACATGTAAAATTACAGTTTAGTCCTTATAATTGACCTTTTTTGCAAAAACTACCCAAATAAACTCTAAAAATTCTAAAACTTTGCCCCGCAGTCCTTAGCAATATTACTAGGCTAATGCAAAAAGAATCATAATTTTCTGAGCTACCATGAATATTTTATGGATTTTTAATCTCATTTAAGCACTAGAAAATTACGAGAAAATAAAGTTCAGGTTTACCTATGCCAATTCTGACTCCGGGGACGTGCTCGGGACGTCTGACAATAGTGGGGTAGCTAAAAATCTCGATCCAATTCGGAGACCTTTTCGGTAGCCGGTCTGTCTGGCTGAAAATTCACAGACCTAGACAACTGTCGAATTTCCGTGAATTGAAGATACCTACACGAAGCCCAAAACACAGGGGTTAGTACATAAATTTTACGGAATTTTCTAAGCTCATTTAATGCTCGAAAAAATACTACAAAGTTTCATGGGACCCACCGAAAAACGGTGTCTGAAAATTTCAAAATTTATATTGCCGCGAAGCTCTCAACGAGTGGAGCGCTCTGGTACTCTCGGTTTCCTCGTGAGGTTCACGATTTGCGAGAAATCTAGCCCAAAATTTAAAATGAGCTAAAACTTCCCGAACAAAAATTGGACAAACCGCTCAATGGATTTTGGTGTTCTTGGTGTCTATGGAAAGCTCTCGAGGTGTAGATATTTTTGACACAAGACCTAGCCCAATCGGTGGCCAGATCGGCCAGATTTCGGCCGGGAAGATGAAGTGGCGCACTGCGCGTTGCGCGGCTTCGCGGGCGGTTTCTCGGCGTTCCAGGCGGAGACCGGAGATGGGGGGAGGCTGGGGTGGCTGGGGAGGCGGCGGCGCGGGCTGGGGGGAGGCTGGGGTGGCTGGGGAGGCGGCGGCGCGGGCTGGGGGTGAGGGAGGAGAGAGAAAATGGGGAGGGAAGGAGGAGAGGTTGGGACACGCAAGGGGAGGAAGAAAAAGGAAGAAGAAGCCGGTCCGATTCGACTGGTCCGATCCGGTCCGGTTCAATTCATGATACAAAATTTTAAATTTTGTATCTGCCTTGGGATCGAAAACGAGGTCCAAAATTTCTGAAAAAATTTCAGAAAACTCAGAAAAATTCATAGACTCCAAATATATTTTTAATTTTATCACGTGGTCTTTAAATTAATTTTTAAAAATTATCAAAGTTTTATATTTTCCGGAAATCAAACCCGATTTCGAAAATCTGAAAAATTTCAAATAATTTCCTAAAATTTAAATAAAATTAAAACATCAATATTTGCCCAAAAATAATAAATTTAAAAATTAGGGGTATTACAAGTTAGTTAAAATATATTTATCATTTAGGCATATTTTTAGATAGTTGTGGAATAATTGTGTTAAATGGAGAAATTTTCAGCATTTCACATTTACTGTATTTTTCAGGTGTTTCTAAAGTTGTGGTCTCCAAATTAAGTGTTGTTTAATCCATTGAAAAGCTAAGATAGAGCACTTCAAATGATAAAGAGGGACCAAAGGCCAAATCAGTCTCCAAGATTGACAAAATGAGCTATGGATATATTGCAAAAGCCTAGACTTAATGTGTCACGACTAGTTTCGGTATTTATTTTATATTTGGAGTTTCAGATGTCCAAATGAAGCAAGCCCAAGCCCAATTGAACCTTAAGAGCTACCTCTACAACTTCTATTAAGGGCTGGACGCGAGATGAGGCCATTTTAATTGTAAAAAATGGTAATAAAATCGTCACTATGGGTTGGACTGTCTGTCTAAACCAGTCCCGATTTTTGGGCCATAACTTGGGTTATAGACCTCAAATTTGGGCAAATGAGTACCCGTTGGAAAGCTAAGAAATAGGGCTACAACTTTCCTGAAGAGGGCAGAGGCAGATTCGGAAAGGAAGTTACTGAAAATCAGCCTTGATTTCAAAGACGTGAATGCAGGCTGAAAATCTGTCTTTTGAATTTTAAAACTTTTCCTAGTTTGGTTCCTATCTTTGGGGTTAGGTTTTTGATTATAAATACATCTTTGGGCAGCAGCTAAGAGCATCCCAATTCAGACCTTTGCTCTCCATAGAAGACCTTCATTCTCCATTCTCTTTTTAGATTTCTTCTTTATTTTTCTTTATTTTTCTATAAGCCATGAACATGAGTGGCTAAGTTTTTAATTCAGTTCAAGGGATTCAAGTTTTTTTGCTTGATTTGTAAGACTAGGTTCTTAATTTAATTTATATCTTTTTGAATATCTATTATTTTCTGATTTCTTTGTCTTTGATCTATTGAATGATTTGCTAAAAAGGCCTATTAGTTAATTATTTGATGTGGTCAATTGCTAGTTCATCTTCATAATCTGTAATTGTTGTGTAAGATTGAACATGAGTAGCAATTAGATTTTATTGATTATGATTCCAGTTTTCGATAATAACCTAAGGAAACAATAGGGTAGATTAAATGATTTATGCTTCATAAATTATTGTTCTGCTTAACTACTTCCATTTCTTAAAGCAGTTATTAATTTGATGAGGATTGCTTAATACCAACTCAGTTAATAATTAGAGTCAATAAGAGTGCTAGGCTCGAATTGATGAGTATAGGGAAGTCAGGGGTTTACCTCGCTATTTGGTAAATCTACGTTAAGTATTCAATAAGATATAATTGTATTTCATTTGTCTATGATCGAATCAATGCATTGGAATGAGAATTACCTTGGACTAAAATTTGTTTAATTTGAGAATTTCTTATTTAATTTTAGATATTAATTTTGAATTGTTGATTTCTTCTTTGGATTGCGAATTACCCCCCCCCCCCACCCAAACCTTTGTTTCTTTTTTTTTTTTCCATTACACAAGTGCACGGAAATCCAATAATTCAGTCTTTAGGGTTCGACCTGGATTTATCACTTACTCCAGAAAATATTTCATAATTGGTAATTTCAGTTAATTTAATTTCTGGTGGATTCGACACCCATCAAGAATTTTGGCACCGTTGCCGGGGACTGAAATTCATTGAATTTCATGTTTTTAGTGTTAGGGTATTTTGTTATTAATTTTGTTTATAAAGTGTTGTTATTTTCAGGTTTCTAGAAAAAAAAAATTACGGTGTTACTATTCATCAAGAAGTTTGGTTGAATGTGGAAGGCGGCCCATACCTATTTTAAAGGAAACAACGTTCTGATCAAGACCAATGAAATTCATTGGGCCCCACCCTCTTGAGGCCAAATTCGATTGTTTTCTAGGGTTTTGAGGCATTTTTCTATTTTTACTTTGATTTCTCTTTGTTTATGACAAGAACTTCTCAATCTGGTGAGTTGATCTTTGATCCAGAAGTAAAAAAAACAGCTAAACGGTTGAGAAAATTGGCTAAGCAAGCTAGACAGATTCCGAGTACAACTGAAGGAGTCCAATCTCCAAAGGAGCTAAGTTTGGATTCGGATTCGGATTCGGATTGAGCGTCAAATTCCAAAAATGAGACCATGGCCGCTAGGACTTTAAAAGAGTTGGCTGCTCCTGATCTAAACCAACAGCTTTGTGTATTCAATACCCTGCTTTAAACGTTGCTTTTGAGTTGAAATCTAGACTAATCCATTTGTTACCTAAGTTTTATGGTCTTGTAGGTGAGGATCCACATAAGCATCTAAAGGAATTTCATTTTGTGTGTTCCAGCATGAAACCTCAAGGAGTTTTAGAGGATCAGATCAAGCTTCGATCTTTCCCTTTCTCACTGGAGGGCACAGCTAAGGATTGGTTGTATTACCTTCCTTCTGGATCTATCAACTCATAGAATGGGATGAAACAGATATTTTTGGAGAAGTATTTTCCTGCTTCCCGTGCTGCCAACATAAGAAAAGAAATTTATGGCATCCGACAGTACAATGGAGAGAGCTTGTATGAGTATTGGGAGAGATTTAAGAAGCTGTGTGCAAGCTGTCCCCATCATCAAATAAGTGAGCAGCTGTTGATTCAGTATTTCTATAAGGAACTTCTACCAACGGACCTTAGTATGATAGATGCTGCTAGTGGAGGAGCTTTGGTTGATAAAACACCAGATGAAGCAAGGAGGCTGATTGCTAACATTGCAGCAAACTCTCAGCAGTTTGGAATGTGAATGGATCACACACCCATGAAGGTTAATGAGGTAAGTACATCTAACCTTGAGAAACAAATTTCTGATTTAACTTCTTTGGTAAGGCAATTGGCTGTAGGGAAAATGCAAACTGTTAAGGTATGTGGGATTTGTTCGAGTTCGGGTTATGTTACTGACATGTGTCCTGTATTACAAGAGGATGAATCAATGCAACATGTTAATGCAGTAGGAAATTATGGACAGTCACAACACAGGTATGATCCCTTTTCCAATACTTATAATTTAGAATGGCGAGATCATCCTAATCTGAGTTATGAGAATCAACCAGTGCAAAACTGATACCAGCAGCAGAGACAAGTGAATCAACCACCTCCGCCTCCCTTAAATCAATGTATGTCACTTGATGAAATTATTAAGGCTTTGGCTAACAATACACAACAGTTTCAACAGGAGACCAGAAATAGCATTCAAACATAGAGAGGCAGATTGGTCAGTTGGCCTCATCTGTGAGTAAGCTAGAAGCTCAAGGTTCTGGAAAGCTTCCATCACAAACAGTCATGAACCCCAGAGAAAATGTGAGTGCGATACTATTGCAGAGTGGGAAAGAAGTTGATAACCAAACTCCACATGAGGCAATAAAAAAGAAAAAGCAAGGAGAAAAAGAGTCTGAAGTTTCTGAAGTTGAGGTAAATACTGAACCTAAACTGAGTAAGGTTAATAATTCTGTTCTTCCTCCATTCCCCTGCAAGTTGGCTAGGACGAAGAAAGAAGAACAAGAGAAAGAAATTTTGGAGACTTTCAGGAAGGTAGAAGTCAATATACCTTTACTTGATGCGATCAAACAAGTTCCCAAGTATGCTAAATTCCTTAAGGAACTATGCACTACAAAGTGCAAGTTGAGAAATAATGAGAAGATTAGTGTGGGGGAAAATGTGTCAGCATTAATTCAGCAAAAATTACCCCCTAAGTGTAAGGATCCAAGTTCGTTTTCTATTCCCTGCAGAATAGGTGATTCTAAATTTGAATATACAATGGCAAATTTAGGAGCATCTATTAATGTTATGTCAAATTCAGTTTTTCAAACTTTAAATTTGGGTCCTTTGAAAGAAACCAGTGTCAGTATTCAATTAGCTAATCGTTCTAATGCTTACCCATTGAGAGTAGTTGAGGATGTGTTGGTGCAGGTTGGAGGATTGATTTTTCCTGCAGATTTTTACATTATGGACATGGAGGATAGTGTTCCCACATCAAAGTCAGCTTTGATTTTGTTTGGAAGACCTTTCCTAAAAATTGTTAAGACAAAAATTGATGTGGATGAGGGTACCTTAACTATGGAGTTTGATGGAGAGACTGTCAAATTTAATATCTTTGATTCCATGAAGTATCCTGTTGATGATCATTCTGTCTTTTCTGTCTTTTCTATTGATATTGTTGATACATTTGTGAAGGATATTTTTGAGTTAAGCATGGAGGATGAGTTAGAAAGAAAATCACATTTGCATGAATTAGAGGAAATTCGCCTTAAGGCTTATGAGAATTCTAGGATCTATAAAGAAAAGACAAAGGCATTCCATGATAAACTAAGGAAGCAGTTTGTGATTGAACAAAAAGTTTTATTGTATAATTCCATATTGAAGCTAGTGCCCGGTAAGTTGCGTTCTCATTGGATTGGACCCTTTGTTGTTACTAATGTGGTTCCTTATGGTACAGTTGAAATTCAAAGTTTAGGAACTAACAAAGTGTTCAAGGTCAACAGTCATGAACTCAAGCCATTTTATGAGGGGTTTCAAGAGCATTCAGTGGATTAAGCAGCTTTGCCATGTCAAGCTAACGACGTTAAACAAAGGAGCTACTTGGGACGCAACCCATGGGTGGCTTGTTAGCCACAATCATATTTGTTTTCTTTCCCTTATTTTATTTTATTTTCTAGCATTTTTTTTTTCTTTTCTTTTGCATTTGGGCTTTACATTGGAGACAATGTAAGTTTTAACTATGGGGGAGGAGAAATTTGTTGCTGCAATTTTTTTTTAATTATTAAAAAAATAAAATAAAATAAAAAATAAAAATAAATAAAATAAAATAAATTTTGTTCTCATAAGCTTGATTCATGATTCTATGTTAACTTTCGGAGAGAAATGCTTTGTCCTTAACATGAATTTTCTATTTTAGATTGAATTTTTGAGATTTTAGGCAAGATAATAGTAACTTTAATGATGGATTTTTCCTCTTCTCCACACCATAGAGCAATTTTTTTTCCTGCATAAATCATTTAGGCTTGATTTAATGGTGAAATGATTAGTTATGTCTGCTTTAAACTAGTGTCGTGCATATTTCAGAACTTTGTTTAATCTATTAGGGCACTTTATAATATGTAGATGCATAAATTGGGGAAATAAAAGATTGAACTTGAAAATTGCTCCGCTATTTTAGTTAAACAAACTAACCAGGGGTCTTCATAAACCTCATTTCGATTCTCAGGCCAAAAGCTAGCTAGGATATGAGCAAGGTACATTTCTGAAGGTAATGGTTGAAATTAAAAAAAAAAAAAGTAACTGTGATGAGAGAAAAGTATCGATTTCAAAAAAAAAAAAAAATTCTATCTCCCCTAAGATTTGCAAGGAGCTATAATTGTTGTGCCTTGATAAATTAGCTTTGTGTTTTGGTATGTATTGATTTAAAATTTTATAGAACTTTAATTGTGTGAGCTTAGTTGATTTCAAGCATTTTGTTTTATGTTGGAAAAATTGTTAATATATTGGTATAGTATTGATGGAATTT